>NW_027361676.1:35722500-36087500 GCF_039654945.1 Dendrobates tinctorius | reverse complement strand
GAACCACCGGACTACTACCCCTAATATTCCACATCATCCCGTCAGCCAGAGCCACCTGACTATTACCCCTAATATCCCACATCATCCCGTCAGCCAGAGCCACCGGACTACTCCCCCTAATATCCCACATCATCCCATCATCCAGAGCCACCGGACTACTAACCCTAATATCCCACATCATCCCATCAGTCTAGGGTTAGAACCAGAGTGCTGAGTGGAACGGTCCTAGCTTCCATACCGGGGATCCCTTTAAGAGAGGCCTGGGGTCAGTACCAAAGCGCAGAATGGATTTGCCCTCACTTCCTTACCGGGGATCCCTTTAAGAGGGGCCTGGGATCAGAACCAGAGCTCTGAGTGGATTTGCCCTTACTTGCATACCAATGATCCCTTTAATAGAACTCTGGGGTCAGAATCAGAGCAGTGAGGGATTTGACCTATCTTCCAGACAGGAGATCCCTTTAAGAGAGCCTGGGGTCAGTACCAGAGCATTTGAAGGCAATTGCCCTGACTTCCAAACTGGGGATCCCTTTAAGAGAGGTCTGGGGTCAGAACCAACGTGCTGGATGGATTTGCCCTGACTTCCATACCGGAGATCCCTTTAATAAAGGCCTGGGGTCAGTACCAAAGCGCAGTGTGGATTTGCCCTTACTTCCATACCAATGATCCTTTTAAGAGACCCTGGGGTCTCTCTCTCCTCTTTTCCAGAGTTCTGTTCCTTTAAATTTCATACTCTGGCTGCTGCGACGGATCCATCCAAAAACTGGATTCGGTGCATCAGTTTTTTGCAAATCTGCAACGGATCCGTTTTTTCACACTTTGAAGGATTGGTATGGAGGATGTGTGATGCGTATATAGGCACAGGAGGGAGGGATTCATTTCTGTCATGTGCTCGCTGCTCCTTTCTGGGGGGCAGACAATGGCTGGGAGCTTATGTTCCCAGGGATGCAAGATTTCTCCCACCATGTCAGTGTCTGCTGAGGTGTTGCCAAGTGGGAAAACTTGCTCATAGCAACCAATCACAGCTCAGCTTCTTTTAACCAGCTCTGGTGAAATGAGAGATGCTTAGTGATTGGTTGCAAGGAAAACTGTTGCTCATAGCAACCAATCACAGCTCAGCTCCTTTTGGACAGCTCTGGTGAAATGAAAGATGCTTTGTGATTGGTTGGTGATACACACATACATACATTCAGTTTTATATATATAGATATATGTCATTGACTCATATATACAGTATATGTATATATATACAGTGGGGCAAAAAAGTATTTAGTCAGTCAGCAATAGTGCAAGTTCCACCACTTAAAAAGATGAGAGGCGTCTGTAATTTACATCATAGGTAGACCTCAACTATGGGAGACAAACTGAGAAAAAAAAATCCAGAAAATCACATTGTCTGTTTTTTTTTTCATTTTATTTGCATATTATGGTGGAAAATAAGTATTTGGTCAGAAACAAAATTTCATCTCAATACTTTGTGATATATCCTTTGTTGGCAATGACAGAGGTCAAACGTTTTCTGTAAGTCTTCACAAGGTTGCCACACACTGTTGTTGGTATGTTGGCCCATTCCTCCATGCAGATCTCCTCTAGAGCAGTGATGTTTTTGGCTTTTCGCTTGGCAACACGGACTTTCAACTCCCTCCAAAGGTTTTCTATAGGGTTGAGATCTGGAGACTGGCTAGGCCACTCCAGGACCTTGAAATGCTTCTTACGAAGCCACTCCTTCGTTGCCCTGGCAGTGTGCTTTGGATCATTGTCATGTTGAAAGACCCAGCCACGTTTCATATTCAATGCCCTTGCTGATGGAAGGAGGTTTGCACTCAAAATCTCACGATACAAGGCCCCATTCATTCTTTCATGTACCCGGATCAGTCGTCCTGGCCCCTTTGCAGAGAAACAGCCCCAAAGCATGATGTTTCCACCACCATGCTTTACAGTAGGTATGGTGTTTGATGGATGCAACTCAGTATTCTTTTTCCTCCAAACACGACAAGTTGTGTTTCTACCAAACAGTTCCAGTTTGGTTTCATCAGACCATAGGACGTTCTCCCAAAACTCCTCTGGATCATCCAAATGCTCTCTAGCAAACTTCAGACGGGCCCGGACATGTACAGGCTTAAGCAGTGGGACACGTCTGGCACTGCAGGATCTGAGTCCATGGTGGCGTAGTGTGTTACTTATGGTAGGCCTTGTTACATTGGTCCCAGCTCTCTGCAGTTCATTCACTAGGTCCCCCCGCGTGGTTCTGGGATTTTTGCTCACCGTTCTTGTGATCATTCTGACCCCACGGGGTGGGATTTTGCGTGGAGCACCAGATCGAGGGAGATTATCAGTGGTCTTGTATGTCTTCCATTTTCTAATTATTGCTCCCACAGTTGATTTCTTCACTCCAAGCTGGTTGGCTATTGCAGATTCAGTCTTTCCAGCCTGGTGCAGGGCTACAATTTTGTTTCTGGTGTCCTTTGACAGCTCTTTGGTCTTCACCATAGTGGAGTTTGGAGTCAGACTGTTTGAGGGTGTGCACAGGTGTCTTTTTATACTGATAACAAGTTTAAACAGGTGCCCTTTACTACAGGTAATGAGTGGAGGAAAGAGGAGACTCTTAAAGAAGAAGTTACAGGTCTGTGAGAGCCAGAAATCTTGATTGCTTGTTTCTGACCAAATACTTATTTTCCACCATAATATGCAAATAAAATGAAAAAAAAACAGACTTTCTGGATTTTTTTTTCTCAGTTTGTCTCCCATAGTTGAGGTCTACCTATGATGTAAATTACAGACGCCTGTCATCTTTTTAAGTGGTGGAACTTGCACTATTGCTGACTGACTAAATACTTTTTTGCCCCACTGTATATTGTAGGGATTCAACTCGCTCAGGAGCCACAGGAGTCAATCAGGAGGCACGTTCCTTTAAAAGTTCATAGGGTTTATTACTTCATAACCCATAAAGCAGCACATATCATAAGGAATAGCCTTTAGGTCAGGCGAAAACAAGCATAAATGTCCATTATTTCAGGCTCAGTCCTGGAGCCTCAGCAAAACACAGGAGGCTAATCCCTCCTCACATACAGCCAATATCCATAGGCCTCCCCGGGTCAGCAGCCTCAGCACATGGTCTTCAGGAAGGTAGCACACCTTCCTCCACCTAGGCATGCCGGGACCTTCCACATGGCCCAATCAGATCCATGCGCTCTCTCTCATGTGACGGGCCCTCAGGTACCTTATATGGTCCATAACCACACCCACAGGTGATCACATGGCTATGACCTCACTAAAGGTCCTATTACACACACAGCCACACACAGGCTTCCCTGACACATTGTAACGGAAAAGTCTGCAGTACCTCTGCTGATCAATACACATATTCAAGCTTCCATCACAAGGCGACCTATGGTCTTGGGATACATAACGGTCATTCAGCATCCCATACCCATTACCACAATGGATATGCCTGTAGGCCCGTCCTGGGACACCCACACAGCGCCCCCTAGCGGACATAGTGGTCACTACACCACAATATATATCTTTCATAGAGATATATATATATAGCAGAATAGGTGAAAATTCAATTGTTGGACATGGGTTACAAACAGTAAATCATTGCATATCCGTTAGATTTACATACAGTATGTCCCTCACTAATAATGTTAGTAGTGTGTGTGTGTAAAATTTTGGAGCTGTAGGTGTTATATTAAAGGATTAATTCACAGAAAGAACTTGCGTGGGCTCCCGCACAATTTTCTCCGCCAAAGAGGGCAAGCCAGTGACTGATGGCAGATATTAATAGCCTAGAGTGGGACCATTGTTTTTGTCCCCCCCGGCTAAAAAAAATCTGCCCACAGCCACCCCAATTCTGACACATACCCTCTCTCTTCCCATTGCCCTTTAGCGTGGGATATGGGGTAATATGGGGTTAATGTCACCTTGCTATTGAAAGGTGAAATTAAGCCCGGTTAATAATGGAGAGTGAGACACCTATCCATTATTAATCATCTAGTCTGAAAGGGTTAAAAAACACACAGACATTAAGAATAAAGACTTTTAATTAAATAAATGAACACAAATTTTTTCCATCTTTATTTAACTCCCATTCCAAAGGAAGCCATCGTTCTCCTGTAAAAAAATCCAAAATAAAAGCTATTTCACCTCTGCGTGGGACGGCAATCTCCTGATCAGTGAGGTTCACGCAGTGTACCAGTACTGTTCCCTCTCGTACCACGCCCAGCATCCGGGCTACCAAGAGTCCTGCAGGCAGTTGTTGGACTACCGGGGGTTCCAGTTGGACTTCCACCCCCTCCAGCGGGGCATTTGCTCAGACGGGTAGAGTTAACACAGTCTGTTCTGGGGATAGGGTGAGTTGCCCTTGACTGGAGACTTCCTGTACCTGAGCTATATGAATCAACTGTTGAAACACCTGCCGCTGGGGTGTGTGCGAACTCCACTGATTTAAAGACAAGTGCGATGGCTCATCACTCTGCAGCTTCCCAAACTCTTTCAGGATATTCATCCCTAACATCACAGTGTAACCGTTACCAGCCTCTCCTTGGGTCAATACGATACCCCTCTGCCCAAGATCTTTCCCACACAGGGAGACCTGCATCCATACCACCCCTGCGACAGGGATGGGCAGGTGATTCGTTGCCATCAACTTTGCTACCGGGCCCCACTCGGACCTGAGGGTTTCTGGGAAGTGTCAGAGGGAATATGCTTCTGGCATCGTGGTTACTTGCGATTCGGTATCCACCAGGCAACACACTGCCCGACCATCAAATTCAGCCCATACCAGTGGACATATAGACACCAGATTCGTGGGACTTTCACTACTCCTTTCTTTCCATTCTGGCCCCGGGCGACGTCCCTGAAGCTCAGAACCCTCTAGTTTAACTGGCGGCGGAGACGGGGCCCAGCCCGTTGTGGACACTCCCTAGCCAAATGTCCTATTTCTCCACAGTTATAGCATGAGAAAGACCTCAGCCAATGGACCCTTCAGCCCTCTTTATGGGCATTTGTTTTGCCTTGACTTCCGGCGGTACACTGGACGATCTCTACCTTCTCTTTCATTTGGGCATTTCCCTAGAATATTCACCAGCTCTCTTTGCATCTCTTCAACCCATTGGGGTTCAGCTGTTGATTGCACTGCTACTTCACCACTCTGGACCTTCCCTACCAGGGCTGTCACCCCCTGCTCCTGTTCACGCAAGCGGACCTCTCTCCCTATGTCAGCAAAAGTAATACGAGAGTCTAATCGTACCTGCTCTCTCAGTGTCTGTTTGGTCAGGGCATCCTGCAGGCCGGTCACCAACAAGTCACCCAGCATGACATCCGTCGGCCCTATCCCAATCCCATCTTTTCTGACAATGGCGGTGTGTAATTCTTGTAGGGCATTCATATACTGCTTAACCGTCTCCCCCTCTCTTTGCATACAGTTAAACAGGCGTGTCCTAAGTTCCCCTTCGTCAGTGGGGTCCCTATGAGTCGCCTCTAAGATCTGGAGTACTTTAGCAAAGGTGTCTCGGTCCCGGGGAGTATGCAACATCGCAGAGTATCTAGCCTCTCCAACCAAAGCCATAATGGCCACCTCAGCCTCGAGTGTGGGGGTCATTGGGTGCATTCTCATCATACCCCACATATGCTCTGTCCAACTCCACAACATAATATTAGAGCCAGTAAACTTCGGCAAGTTGCTCAGCATGGCCCCCAAAGAGATACTGGTTTTGAGCCCAACCACCTGTTCTGCTGTCTCCACTCTATGAGACTGCATCCTGCCGACCACGCCAAAATGTAAGAGATACACAGTTCATGGGATGCAGTGAGTAACCGGAGACAGAGAAGGGGGGGTGAACAAAAATTTACTGAACAATCAATAACAATTAATACTCCATGCAGGGAGGTAAAGGCAATCAGCGAAAGAATATACAAAATAAACGGGACACTTATCGGTTGCAGTGCTGGCAAGGGAAAGGCTGGAAAATCTCTCGGCAGCGTCTCAAATGATGAAGAAAGTCTCTGGCTCTGCTTCAAAGAAACGAGTAACACTGCCGCCCGATAATGCCGATGGATTGAGTCCTGCTTGGCTTGGGTGCGCTGGAATATGGAAACAGTTCTTTATGTGGATGCCTCAGAAATGGCGCCGGCATGGTTCGTGTTTACGTGTACAAGCTGCAATAGCCTGCGGTCTCTCGGAGTAGTCTCTATGCAGTTGATCTGGTATCTTGGGTAGAACAGGGGTATCCAGCAGTGTGGGTACAGATGGTAGCTTAATAGCATCACGAGAAGTCTCAAAGGCAGCACACGGAGGTCTGGGAAAAGTGGAGTTGTCAGTATAAGCAGCGGAGAGGGAGTCAACCATCTCCTGTCGCCTTCTCGCTCCAAGTCTGCCCCGTTCCCGTGTTCAGGTCTCCTTTTGTACCCCGTGCCCCCTGCTGTCTGACAGAAAGGTCTCTCCCCTTCAGAGGAAATCTCCCCTACCAACAGTGGTGACAGCCCCGATAGTTCCGGCCTTAAAGGGTACCGCACACCGCTGACTCCGTCTTGACTCATCTTCTTACACTAGTGTCCAGTGTGGCTATTAAATTTACTTTCCAGCACTTTGTTTTTGTCCATTACTGAGGTTCACAGACAAAGCCAGTAAGACACATGTCCTACAAGTGTGTTGTGCACTGCTTCAATTGTGCTCCATGCACGAGTATTACATTCTAAATAATATTTTTTCACTAGCTAAATGTGAAACAGCCTGCTGTATCCCACCTTGTCATTTAGTGCTGTGGTGATATGAAACTGTCTGCAGACCTAACGAACATTAAAAAAAATGTAATTTTTCAGTTGCAAAAAGTTAGACAGCTGTGGCGTCACACTTTGTCATTTTGTTGGGTTGAAATTAAACTGCAGATCTCACGCACATAACCAAAAATATTTTTTGTTGCTAAACGTCATACAGTAGGGGACCTGACTTTAAAAAAGTTTGTAGCATCTAGTGTGTTATAGAGGCCTGATCCAGAGGCCACCAAAAATTATTCTGTTCCTATAGTCATACAGTAGGGGACCTGACTTTAGAGTAGTTTGCAGAATCTAATGTGTTATAGAGGCCTGATCCAGAGGCCACCAAAAAATTCTTCTGTTCCTATTGGTCAACAGCATTTTTGGTGCCAAAGATATTTCATCGAATTTAGGGTATTTTTGGGGTGCTGATTCTGAATATGTCATCAGTTTTGCCAGATTGGCTCAAGTTTTTGAGATTTTTGGTATCTTATTTATAGCACTTGTTGGTAAATGCGACGCATCATCTCATTAATTTCTTTGGATTAGTACTTGAACTGAGCAGTTCTCAATATAGTTTTGTGTTAATTAGTGTTCTAAAAGTTTGTTCATAGCTTGATTTTTGCACTAACTTTATGTTGTTGTCTGTTTTCCAGTGAAAAGCATGAACTCATCATGAAGAAGTTGTCTTAACGATCCAGACTCATTCTGTTACATTTGTGGTGAATACACACTGCCAAAACATAGAAGAAACATAACACACTTCGTAAAAAAAGTGTATTTTGCCTATTTTGGGGTTATGCTTGGGGACCAAGACAAGTTTTGGGCACCACACATAGTGTGCAAAGCATGTATCGAATTATTACGAAAATGGAGCAAAGGACAAAGAAAAAGCTTCAAATTTGGTGTTCCAATGGTGTGGAGAGAGCCAAAAAATCATCATGATGACTGTTATTTATGGTAAACACAGGTACAGGCACATCTTCACAATGAGGGACAGGCCTTCTTGCAGATTCCATGTTACTCCCATTTTCGTTTCTTATGCTTATTGAATCCTTGCACTTGCACTGCACAGAAATAACAGTCATCATGATGATTTTTTGGCTCTCTCCACACCATTGGAACACCAAATTTGAAGCTTTTTCTTTGTCCTTTGCTCCATTTTCGTAATAATTCGATACATGCTTTGCACACTATGTGTGGTGCCCAAAACTTGTCTTGGTCCCCAAGCATAACCCCAAAATAGGCAAAATACACTTTTTTTACGAAGTGTGTTATGTTTCTTCTATGTTTTGGCAGTGTATATTCACCACAAATGTAACAGAATGAGTCTGGATCGTTAAGACAACTTCTTCATGATGAGTTCATGCTTTTCACTGGAAAACAGACAACAACATAAAGTTAGTGCAAAAATCAAGCTATGAACAAACTTTTAGAACACTAATTAACACAAAACTATATTGAGAACTGCTCAGTTCAAGTACTAATCCAAAGAAATTAATGAGATGATGCGTCGCATTTACCAACAAGTGCTATAAATAAGATACCAAAAATCTCAAAAACTTGAGCCAATCTGGCAAAACTGATGACATATTCAGAATCAGCACCCCAAAAATACCCCAAATTCATTAAAATATTTTGGACACCAGAAAAAATTTTTTTTTTCGTTGACCTGTGTTATCATACAGTAGGGGACCTGACTTTAAAATATTTTGCAGCATCTAGTGTGTTATAGAGGCCTGATTTGGAGGCCACCAAAAAAATTCTTGTGTTCCTAACGTCATACAGTAGGGGACATCTGACTTCCAAATTGTTTATAGCATATCTTCTTTGTCATACAGTCCTCATTCACTCTCAAACAATTCTTTCTTCTGTGACTAAGGCGATACAGCTTGCCATATTTCATCTTGGAATTTACTGCCGTTGAAATTCAGCTGTTTTTTGTTGTAAATACTGTGCTCCTACCACGCTAATCTGAGTAACATACCTGGGTAAAAGCAAGGCCGTGGTGGAAGGGAAATCAGTCTTGGTGTTTAAGGTGTACGTGGGGTAGGAAGCGTAGCTTCAAGTGTCCTCTCCTCCTCAACATCACACCCAGTAGAGTCCACAGAGGTGGCACCCAAATTCCCATTTTTTCCCCCCGTGTCTCAGCTCTCCAACCGTACAACAGACTGTACGGAACCACAGATGGGTGAGTCTGAAGAGCTGTCCACACATTCTATGCCATGGTCATCAGAAGTGTACTCAAAAGCTTCACAGTGTCAAGAGGAGGAAATCTTCACCGATGCCAATTTTTTTTAGCTTGTATCCGGTGCAGGACAAAGTAGGGTCTGAACAGCATACTGACCCTCATCATCAGATGTTAACCCCTGGGGGGAGGTGATCCTAATGAGACTCAGATATCTGTGGCTCACGGGGACTGTACTGTGCTGTCAGGGCAGGAAGATGAGGTGGGCGACTCCAAGGGCAAAGAATGTGATAACACAGAGGTTGATGATGATGAGATGTTAGATCCCAGTTGGCATGAACATAGAGGCACACTGCTGAGTAGGTCATCTGAGGAAGAAGACGAGGAGGTTACGTTGCGCCGTACGTCTCAGACACGTCATGATGCAGCCATGATACGCAATGCATTCTCAGCCACAACTGTGGCTGTGACCAGCAGAGTCCACGGGTCTGCAGCTCGCAGTGGTGGCAAGGGTTGCCTAGCCTGGGCTTTTTTTTACACTGCAAAGGATGGGCCAATTCACGTAATCTGCCAACTTTGCAAAAAAAAAAAGTTAAGGTAAAAAGTTTAATAATTTGACTGGTATATGTATGAGCCTTCACATGCACAATCAACATGCGTTACTGTGGGATTCCCACTGCGCAAAAATGCGGACCAGTGGACCTCAACAACCATTAGCCGTCACATCAATCGCATCTGCTGCTTTTTCCTCCTCCTCTGTTACTGTGTCAAATATTGAGATGCAGGTCTTTGACCGCAGAACCTTGGGTTCTTTACCTGCTCCAGTCATGCTGACTGAGAGCCCACCGTCAGCTGTAACGGAAACAGACATGCCTGCTGTTTTTGACCGATCTCAGAGAACAAGCACACCACAACTTTCTCAATCCACCATAACTTCTCCGCCTGCACCTCTCTCACGGTCCAGCAGTTTGTCCAGTTCAATTGTGGTCACATAAAAGACTGTTTCCTCCTACGCATGACAAAGCTAAGATGTTGAACTCCACCATCTCCAATCTGTTGGCCACGGCAATGCTGCCTTTCCATCTGGTAGATACTGACGGTTTCCGAAAGCTGATGTCATCGCAGTCCCCCAGTACAAATTGCCCAGTCACCATTTCTTTTCTAAGAAAGCTGTGCCTGAGCTACACCAGCATCTAGCAGACAACATACCTCAGGTCATCGACTTAAACCGATACTGAAATGTAAAGTGCTGCGGAAATTGTCGACGCAATAGAAATAAAATTATTATTATTATTATTACAGAGGTCTTCCAAAATGGATGAGTGGTCTGAGTTTGCCTCACACACCTTGGAGGTTTTATCGTGCCCGGCAGCCAGCGTCTCTCAGAACTTGTCTTCAGCGCTGCTGGTGGTGTACTGATGGATAAGTGCAGCTATCTGTCCCCTGAAAGTGTAGATGGCCTAACTTCCATCAAGATGAACTAGTGTTGGTTCTCCAAGGACTTTTTGCACCCCCATCACAGACTGTACAGACTAGGTGATATTGCATTTTTTAGTGTGTTGCATTAATGTCAAGTAACTGCACTCTGTGATATCTTTAGTGTGGCTTCTGTGCCTGCTGTGGCAGCTGCGTCTGTTAACACAAATTTGTGAAAATGTGAACAGTTATGGTTGGTCTACATCTGCTGGGTTGGCTGTAGTGGAATACTTGTCGGTCCCAATTATAATATTTCTATTCTTGTGACATTTATTCCACTTTGGTGGTGTCAGGCCCTCATCTATTCTATTATTTATAAACACTGTTTTTTGGTGATTCCTTTTTATACCCATTCATACTGCACCCACACACATATAAATGATACACCATTTGAAAGGTAATCTTGCCCCCTTCAGCAAGAAAATAGCCAAACAGACCACACATCCACGATTTGATCACAAAATACAGTTTAAACATTTATTTTCATAAACCTGCAGTAAGGAAAAATGACCTGCAGGTGGCACCACAGTACTCCAAAGCACACTACCAACACATTTGTAAACATGCACTGCTTTTTCGCTGATGACTTCGCCCCACACAAACACACATGATACACCACTCGAAAGGTGAACTTGCTCCCTTTAGCAAGAAAAGAGCCAAACAAACCACACATTCACGATTTTTCGCTAAATACAGTTTAAACATTCATTTTCATAAACCTGCAGAAAGACTCAATGACCTGCAGGTGGCACCTGAACCGGAAAACATTTTTTGTCCTCTACTTATCAAAACAATTTATTTGCATTACCAATCTACATATATAAATACCTGTCTGTTCATCAGCTCATGAAATACATTTACATTTGACCAGCTTGCTTTTTCTGAAATTGCCTGCGCCCTCGACGACCAATGTGTGAAAATTTCGCACGGGCCAAGCTAGTTTTTTAAAATGGGAAAACTCCAGGTTTGGGTGTCTATCTACTGGAATGGGTGTAGTGGAAGACCTGTCGGTCCATATTATACTATTTCCACTGTGGTGAAATCGATGCCACTTTGGTACTGTCTGCCAATAATTTTTGGAAATGTGAACAGTCGTGGTTGGGTGTCCATCTCCTGGATTGGGTGTAGTAGAAGACCTGTTGGTTCCTATTATGCTATTTCCACTCTCGTGAAATTTATGCCAGTTCTGTGTTGTAAGACCCTCATTTGTTTAAATGTGAACACTCCAGGTTGGGTGTCCATCTGCTGGAATGGATATAGTGGAAGACATGTCGGTCACTATTATACTATTTCTAATGTGGTGAAATTGATGCCACTTTGATATTGTCTGACAATTTTGGGAAATGTGAACACTCCTGTTTAGGTGTCCATCTGCTGGATTGGGTGTAGTGGAAGACCTGTTAGTCCCTATTATACTATTTCTACTCTCGTGAAATTTATGCCACTTCTGTGGTGTAAGGTCCTCATTTGTTTAAATGTGAACACTCCTGGTCGGGTCACCTTCATGTGTATTGCCTGTAGCAGTAGGCCTCCGAGACCATCAAGTCTCCACCTCCTTGGACCTGTGTAACTATCCTTACATTTTTCTAACAATGGTAGTCTATGAAACTGATATTTGTGCCCCCTGTGTGGCCCAGCATGAAAGCAGGTGGAGGTGTTGCATGTGGTATCAGGGCTCCCAGTAAAGGAGGCCTGCACCGATCCCTCACCCACTTCGTCTTAGGCTACTTTCACACTAGCGTCGTGCACTGCACGTCGCTATGCGACGTTGCAGCGCACCGACGCATAGTGTGGAAGCGCCGCACAACGGGGGCAGCGGATGCAGTTTTTCATCGCATCTGCTGCCCCATTGTAATGTCCAGGGAGGAGGGGGCGGAGTTTCAGCCGCGCATGCGCGGTCGAAAATGGCGGAGACGACGCACAAAAAAGTTGCATGTAACGTTTTTTTGTGCATCGCGGCCGCCAAAACACGGCGCATCCGTCGCAGGACGGATGCGACGTGTGCCCAAACGTCGCAATGCGTCGCTAATGTTAGTCTATGGAGAAAAAACGCATCCTGCGGGCAACTTTGCAGTATGCGTTTTTTCCCCAAAACGACGCATTGCGACGTGCAGTGCACGACGCTAGTGTGAAAGTAGCCATACTGTGACATTCAATTGAAAGCTGTAAATGCTGTCCCAGACCCAGATACCTCATGCCAGGCTCATTGCTGCAATGCCATGCTACAATTTGTACTGTGGGTGAATTGAGGCCACTTTCTGGTGTCTGTCCCTTATTTGATGTGTTTTGACAGCATTTGGGGACGATATAAGGTGTTGTGCATACGTTTCATTTTGCCTCCCATTGACATGAATGGTATTCGGTTATGTTCGGCAAATATTCGACTAACTAATCGGTGAATATTGCAAATTCGGTGATTGTAAGGCTGAGTTCACACGTGGCGTTTTTTTTGCGTTTCCGCGGCGGTTTTAACCGCGCGATTTTGCCGCGAAAACGCGAAAAATAAGCATCCCATGCATTCCTATGGGATTCCGCAATGCTGTGCTAACGCTGCGGTTTTTACCGTGGCGGAATCGCTTCGCGGTAAAAACCGCAGCATGCTCATTAATTTGCGGAATCGCGGCGATCCCGCACCCATAGGAATGCATTGTTCCACTTACTTCCCGCATGTGACTGTGCACACCATGCGGAAAGTAAGCAGAACATTTGCGGATGGTACCTATGGGCCGGAGGAGAGGAGACTGTCCTCCGGGCTTTGGGTACCATATCCCTGTAAAAAATAGAATTTAAAATAAAAAATATTGTTATTCTCACCCTCCGACGTCCCGCGCAGTCTTCCCGCTTCTCTCCACGCTCTCGTTCCCAGTAATCCTTTGCGAAAATGCCCGCGATGACGTCCATTCTCGCGGGATCGCGAAGTCTCGCGGTCTTTCGCGCGACATCATCGCGAATTACCGCGAGACATCGCGATCCCGCGAGAACAGACGTCATCGCGGGCATTTTCGCAAAGGATTACTGGGAACGGATGCGCGGGACGTCAGAAGGTAAGAATAACACCATTTTTTATTTTTTTTTACATCCTATCTTTTACTACTGATGCTGCATAGGCGGCCTCAATAGTAAAAAGTTGATCACACTCGTCAAACACTATGTTTGACGAGTGTGACCAACCTGTCAATCAGTTCTCCAAGCGATGCTACAGATCGCTTGGAAAACGCTAGCATTTTGCAAGCTAATTACGCTTGCAAAATGCTAGTTTTTCCGCGGGAAAATCGCGTGAATTTAAAATGCGATTTTCCCGCGGACTGGAATTTCGGAACTCTAGCGGTAATTTCCGCGAGAGTTCCGGTACGTGTGCACATAGCCTTGTCCGTATGGAACATTGAAATATGTCTCTAGTCATAAATACATTTTCCCCAAAATAGTATCTGGATGTTCTCTTGTTACACCTCAGTCTAGAACTTTAACTTGTCCTCCCAGTAGCAGATTTCTTTCTTATATATCTTTAAACAAAACAAATTCCAAAGCTCATTAAAATGCAAACAATGGACAGCACATGGATAGTGTACGTGTGCTGTCCATGATTTTCATTGACCCTTAGGCTTGCATGGGTGATTTTGCGCATCATTCGGATCAAAAACAGACATGTCATCATGACTTTTTTCATGAGCACATAAAAAACGGACATATCAACAGTCCCAAAGGCTATCATAGATATGTGTTCTATCCATGAAAAACATGGATAGAACTTGTATGTGAAAAGCAGATGCCAGAATGAGGCTTTAACACTGAATATTAATCCATTGAGTCAGTTTAAATTGTGCAGGCAGGGGATAGGTGGGGGAGAGGAGCAGATATCTGCATTCTTTTTCACTGTGTGACAGATGAGGTTGTATAGGAAAACAATGATTCATGAGGGCAGGTGATTTTATACCACTTGACCTACTGTGACATTTGCATAGGTTGGGGGTTGTCGGCTATTCAGAGGTGACAGCACTGTAATGCAAAGAAACTCTTTAAAAAGTTGAAGGTAGAGTTAAATCTTCATGAGAAAAACCAGGCCAGGATTATATAAAAATTAAGTACAAAAAACCCTACATATTCTAAGTGCTAGTGCAGTAAATATCCAATGCTAATAAAGATAACAATTATTCATTATTGATTATGTATGGTTCTGAACATGCAAAGACCTTAAAATACCTAAGTATGATATACATGTGTGTAATTCATTCATAGAAAGCGAAGACAACACCAAACATATTCAGTGACGGATTAGGGTGCCAAGAGCCCATCAGTAACCAACTCCAGGACCCCACTTTTCATCTACATGCAAATGTGACATTATCTTCAGTCACAAATGTATATAACAATGAACTGGGTAGTTTGCTAAATGAATAAGATGCTGCCTGTGTATACATCGTGATTCAAGCATCTTATTCCAGGTACTGCTCATATAAAAGGCTGGTGGCCCACTATTGCACAGGGGCCCACCGGAGGATTCTCCTGTCCTCCTGTGGGCCAGTCCAAGCCGCGTTGTGTGCTGTATACTTTTTTTTTGCTATGCTGTTCTGATACAATATTGCCATATTGCTTTTTTCATGCATTTTCCATATTTGGGAATGGAAAAAACTAATCTGTCCTATTTGCCATGTGCGATGTAAGTGGATTGATCTAAACTGTGATTTACAAGCCACTTTTGATTCCTTAGGAAAGAAATAAAAATGCATTAATACATTTGGTACATAAGTCATGGGCCATATTTTCTGCATAGATACATCAATTTTCACTTCTGGAAATTGACACAGAATAATGTTGAAATACTATAAAAATGGCAGCTTTGAGTATCGCCACTTTACTGCTAGTGATGTTTTTGCCCTTAATGATCTCTTTTTGCAATTTTGTTTCTGCGAATATTCATTCAATAGGTTTTAGCCTGTTAGTTAAAAATGCAGGTTATCTAACATACCGGTATGTCTTCTGGATTCTTTAGGCAGCAAAAATTTTGGATAGTAATAAAAGCATAATAAAGCTCCTCAAGGGCTGCCATAAAAACCTGTAAGACCTGCCCTATGGGTGATGATTAAAGGGGTAATTCCATGAAAAGGGGTTAGAAAAACTAAAATAAGAAACTATATTTTCCCTTGCTTTAAAAATGTCATACAGAGTAATTGCCTTGTTGACCTGTAATTAAATCCTTGAGCACCGACATTAAGCAGAGCCCACATTTCCCAACTAGGGTCAGCATAAAATGAAACATTTACATGAACCCCCAACATATCTCTTCATTAGACTATACACATAGAATAACGGCTGGGGGCTATCGGCTCTGACTCGTTCAGGTTACTTCAATAGGAGGATGGAGATAAGCTACTGCCAGACACTTCTGGTGCCACTTATCTCTCATGGGAAAAAGGATTGGGGCAGGTTAAACTCTAATTGCTTGGATCCTTGTTTTGAGGCTATCCCTGTGTAGATTATTGCTGGATTCAGTTCAATCTGCTGACTCATATCTAATGTGTATGATCAATTATTGTTCTTATCTACACCAGTAAAATGCTTAATGCTCGTCAACATTTGTGTCAAAGAAGCAAGGTGCCTCAGTGGTTATCACCTTTCTGTGTTTAACATTGCTGCTTTGCAGCTCTGGGGTTCTGAGTTCGAATCCCACCAATGACAACATCTGCAAGGAGTCTGAGGGGGTTTTCATAGTGATTGGGAGTTCCAATGGGGGCAGAGATGATGATGACTGTAAAGTGTGGATACATTACTGTAAGTAAAATAAATAAATTTGCAAGAAGTTTGTATGTTCTCCCATGCAAATTGCCTCTTCAGAAAGAAAGAGGACTTTTACTCTACAGCGCCACCTATTGGTAGTAGCGATCCTACAAGTCACAACCAACCCTTTAACGAGTCTTGTAGTATGACTTAGGATACAAGCCAAATCAGAATCTCAATTTGCAGACACGGTGTTCTCCCAGTGATTGTGTGGGTTTCCTCTGGGTTCTCCGGTTTCCTTCCATACACCCATATTGATAGGGGATATAGATTTTGAGCACCAATTAGACAGTGATGAAGGTGATTTCTGTGAAGCTCTGCGGAATATAATGGCGCTGTATAAGTGATTACAATAAATAAATAAAACCCACTAAAATATACCTAAGGAATCAAATTTATTAACCACGGGCTTTTTGTGCTACTGTACATTGCTTTGTTGAATGCTGCATGTCCGAAATATTCTGTCCCCAAAAAAGAAACAATGACATTTGGTACATAAAGGAGCGTTTCCCAATTCCGTACAGATCTAAGGCATTTAAAATTATATTAAAGGTGATGAAATGCTTATTTAGTCAACATCTGTCCCGACTACAGAATACTCATACACATGTACACTCAGCCACTATTATTCGTATTTCACTTGAGAGAGGAGAGTTAGGCCGGGGTCACGCTTGCGAGAAACTCGCACGAGTTTCGCGTTTGAATACCCGGCACTGTCGCCGACACTCGGACCGGAGCGCTCAGCTGCATAGAAATACATGCAGCCGCACACTCCGGTCCTTAGTGCTGGCAGCATTGCTGGGTATTGAGACGCGAGACTCGCGTAAGTTTCTCGTAAGTGTGACCCCAGCCTAAAGCTGCATTTCCACGGTAAACTAATAGTGAACAAACGTTTTTAAGAACACTTGTATGACAATAATCTTTCAGTGTAAATGGCATGCCCATTACACATTAGTCCCGCCAAAATAGGTGAGTTTGGCTCATTTTTATCTAATGTGTATGGAAGCTCAAGCTCAGGGTATTGGTGCCCTACTATGACTGTATGAAATGGAGGAGATAGCACAATGTGTATGATATACAGTAAAAGTATTCATCCCCTTGGCATTTTTGATGTTTTGCTACCTCACATCCTGGACGTTGTGCAGAACTATTCCCCCCCTAAAGGCAGAGCATTGTAGAGCTTCCTTTTGTGGCAATTAAAGCTGCAAGTTGCTTTAGATAAGTCTCTATGAGCTTCCCACATCTTTCCCATTCCTGACGGTAACCAGCAATCTGACCACAGATTCTCAATTAGAATAACACTGTTATTTTTAAATGGCACCGTGCTGGGATGTGCTGCAAAGACTGGAGAAGATGATAATCTTCAGAGATGAGCTGTGCATGTGAAAATTCATTGTGGCGTCTGAACAAGATGGAGCTGAAAATGTAGGAGGGTGGACTGATATGTGGACCTGTCTGATGGAAGAAAGATAAAATGTAAAACGTACTGTGTATAATGCTTTATTATAACTTATATGTGTATGGGGGAAACAGCAAGAATTAGTAATAGACGGTGTAGCACTGAATTTTGGCCACTAGAGGGAGACACAGGATAGTGAGAAAAGGACCTAACAGCAGCTGAAGCTAAAAAACGCAAAGTCATGGTGGGCGGAGTTACGGGGACTGAGAAGGGGAATTCCAGAGAAAGGGAATAAAAGAAGTGAGAGTCCCGGAGAGAGTCAGTCGGGGGGGGTGACCCTGACAGGACAGCGGCAGACAGAGAACACCTGGGATACCAGACGGCTGGACACCGAAGAGGTAGTAGGTGTCGCAGCGAATGGACGGACTCAACCAGGGGAAGTGCTGTGGCCATGGGCCTAACGGCAGCCACAGTGAAAGAACCTAGAGGGTTGTCTCATCAAGAAGAAGGAGGAGGTGACAGGTACCCAGGCCAGTGTGCAGGAGCTGTCGTATTGCTGTGGATGGCACACGATCCTACAAGTGGTGTAGTCGGCAGGATGGATCATCGCTGCCCAACACAGGCAGTGAGACCGCGCCAGAAGATTGAAGAAAAGGACCCGAGCTGAATGGGTTGAAGATTTTGATTTGTGTACTGTGATTGTGACTGCCGAATTTGACCAAGAAAACCCAGAAAGAGACTTTACGAACCTACAGAAATGGCGACCATCGGGATGGAGGAATTTTTAGCCAGATTGGACTGTCAGGGGCAGCAAAGCTGAGCCCGCCCCTGGGGGGAGCGGTGTACATCGAGTGACAATCGCCCCTTCCCTCTGGATGCTGGAAAATGGGTGGAGGGGCCGACGGAGGCCCCACCCTGGAACGAGAGTGACACTGCTTACCAGGCTGGGTGTGGCTGTCTGGCGCCATTGAGCTCCGGGACAACGGACACAATGCGACACTGCAGCTGCCGTGGCCTTGCACGTGTGGAGTAGAGATGGCAGAAGGAGGTCGAGGTCCACCGAATCACCTGTGCCTAGGAGTCACTGCCGGTGTACTGGACACTTACCCAAAAAGAAGAACCCTGGACTGAGCTGGAGCTGCCGTCGGCTGGACCTCCAAAACTGAGGGTGGAGTCAAGCCTGCCCGCAGCACAGTCCGTGCCGAAGCAGCCATTGGAGAAACTGACGCTGACGCTCCCTGCAGAACCATCGGGTGTGGTGGCTGGTCCTGCCGGACGGCGGGATGAAGAACAGCAGCGGACTCCAGGCAATGGGACCGGAAGCAGCAGAGGAATGGCGGGGCACTTCCCACAGGTGGAGGCTGGCGACATCGAGCCCATCCAGCGGGAGGAGGCCGGTGCCAGTGACATCTTGGAAACTCCGGTCGCTTGGATGCCCAAGTTTCCGGAGGAGCTGCGGAGCAACTGGAAGGAAGCCATGGCTCCGGGAAAGGTGAGCGTCTCCTCGCCCTGGCCAGCGGCACCACAGACAGCCCCGTCTCCCCGCCCCATGCAAGCACTAGGCCCAATGTCTGCAATATCGATCTCCAGCCTCCCCACCCAGCTCCGCCCTGTATTACTATACCGGCCCAAGGGGGTGCCAGGCCTAAGGTCTGTGCTCCTGAGCCTCAGCCTCCCCATCTGGCCTCCCCTTGCCCAGCATCACCGGCTCCTGATGGATCTGTGGCCTATGCTGGGCTGGCTGACGTCCGCGCCATCGACCTCCAGCCTCCCCGCCCAGCTTCTCCCCGTCCCGCATCACCAGTGCGGAATGGGTCCACGGCCTGTACGGGGCCATCTGTCTTGATCTCCGACATTATTGCCCAGAAGAAGTCCAAAGAGCGGGAGATCTGGGCAGTCCTCCATGGGAAGTGGGAAACCGCCATGTCCACGGCTGGCTTGTCTATACCAACGCTGAGTGGGATTACGTGTTCATTAAAGAAACAGAGACTGGCCACAATGTTTACCTCAACGCGGCCTCCATCAAGCATGGGAGGGCCCTGCGGATGGGGGACTGGGTATCCTTTTACAAAGAGTACTGTCCCCGCGGATACTATGCGGTGGCCGTGATCGTATACTCCAAAGAATACGGAACCCCGTAAAGAGGAGGCGGACTCCTGGGTCTCAGGCACTAAGGACACTCGTGGCCCAGGGGCTTCCAGACATACCTGGGGCTCCAAGGCTGCGGAGTTGTCTTCTGCCAGCAGAGGAAATCGGCCAGCAGGAGATGGCCCAGAGCACCGCTGAAGCAAACAGACTACCGGGACTGCTACACGCCGTTGCACAGCATGGGGACTGTTCCGTGTCCCCTTGGGGTAAGAAACGCTGTCTCCTGATGCAGCAGGAATGTAATGGGGGTACTTCCCGCAAAGGAAGGGGGACCTAACAGCAGCTGAAGCTAGGAAATGCAAAGTCATGGTGGGTGGAGTTACGGGGACTGAGAAGGGGAATTCCAGAGAAAGGGAATAAAAGAAGGGAGAGTCCCGGAGAGAGTCAGTCAGTCAGGGGGGTGGCCCTGACAGGACAGCAGCAGACAGAGGATGCCTGGGGTACCAGACGGCTGGACACCGAAGAGGTAGTAGGTGTCGCAGCGAACGGGCGGACTCAACCAGGGGAAGCACTGTGGCCGTGGGCCTAATGGCAGCCACAGTGAAAGAACCTAGAGGGTCGTCGCATCAGGAAGGAGAAGGAGGAAGTGACAGATACCCAGGCCAGTGTGCAGGAGCTGTCGTATTGCTGTGGATGTCGGAGAAGACAACCAATAAAGAGGACCTGATTTAACTTGCATCTGCTTCTGACTCCGGTCATTCCGCTACCAGCAGGGACCACCCCCCAGTCGGCATACAATCGTGCAAAAAAAAAGAAAAGACTTAGGGAACATGTCACCCATAAGGTACCTGGATGTAAATGTTTACTTCCTGATACTGACTACGTCTCATCAGTCCTGTGGCTCCTGTATGGTCCACAGTCTGATAAAGGCTGATAACAACTCCCAGGATCTCCTTACCATTTTTAAGGACGTACTGGGAGTTGTAGGTTCATGAGATATACATGTATATGGGTCAGACTTTGAAGATTCAGCTCGACAGTTTTTAGTCATGTGATGTTATAGACCTAATGGAAAAGAGATGAATTAGCTGGGTAGAAGGGCAAAATGAGCAATTGTAATTGCATAGTGCTATATATTAAGAGGATAAAAACTTTTATGGGAGGAGTGCTTCTTTAAAAACAATCATACATATCCATATCCCTTTATCTATAATTGAGTCTGTTTAGTTTCCATTAGGGCATCTGCCAAATGATTTACATTTTAATTGAAATCAAACAGCCACCATTACAGCTAAGTTATATTAGCTTACATGTCTTTCATTGGGTCAAACATTTAAAATATAGTATGTCAGGGATGAATATACTTATTTATTTCTTTTGTTGTGTAAATTGTCCACAAACAATGAATGGTTCTATAAGTTCGAATACATACTCCCTTTTGAGTCTGATCACTAAGGTACGTTATTTGTTTTTACTTTTGCTGGGTTTTTTTCAGTGGAAAAGGAGAGGTACTTTAGGGGTTCTTTTACCTTAGACTCTGAAGCATTCCTTTGCTTGGTTGCTGAGGGTTCATCAAGGTGAGGATGGGGGGGCGACATCAGCTTCATCGACCTAGGTCACCAAAATACCTTGTCCCGGCCCTGCATGTAGGTTCTGCTCAGTAGTAGGCTCTGAGTGGTGCTGCTTTGGGTGAACACCTAAAGATTCATATTAAATATTTAATCATCATTATATTAGCAGAATTGGCATAGCAATTAGGCAAATTTATGATTTACCAGGACTGTCAAGCATTAGAGGTAGCAAGCTCTTTTTTATATGACTTATATACACTACCGTTCAAAAGTTTAGGGTCACTTAGAAATTTCCTTATTTTTGAAAGAAAAGCACAGTTGTTTCCAATGAAGCTAACATTAAATGATTCAGAAATAAACTCTATACATTGTTAATGTAGTAAATAACTATTCTAGCTGCAAACGTCTGGTTTGTAATGCAATATCTTCCGAGGTGTATAGAGGCCCATTTCCAACAACCATCACTCCAGTGTTCTTATGGTACTTTGTGTTTGCTAACTGTGTAAGAGGGCTAATGGATGGTTAGAATACCCTTGAAAACCCTTGTGCAGTATGTTAGCACAGCTAAAAGCAGTTTGGCTGATTAGAGATGCTATAAACCTGACCTTTCTTTGAGCTAGTTGAGAATCTGGAGCATTACGTTTGTTGGTTCCATTAAACTCTCAAAATGGCCAGAAAAAAGAACTTTCATGTGAAACTCGACAGTCTCTTCTTGTTCTTAGAAATTAAGGCTATTCTATGAGAGAAATTGCCAAGAAACTGAATATTTCCTGCAACAGTGTGTACTACTCCCTTCAGAGGAGAGCACAAACAGGCTCTAACCAGAGCAGAAAGAGAAGTGGGAGGCCCCGCTGCACAACTGAGCAGCAAGACAAGTACATTAGAGTCTGCAGTTTGAGAAATCGACGCCTCACAGGTCCTCAACTGGCAGCTTCATAAAGTAGTACATTCAAAACGCCAGTGTCAACATCTACAGTGAAAAGGCAACTCTGAGATGCTGGCCTTCAGGGCCAAGTGGCAAAGAAAAAGCCATATCTGTGACTGGCTAATAAAAGGAAAAGGTTATTATGGGCAAAAAAACACAAACATTGGACAGAGGAAGATTGGAAAAAAGTGTTATGGACAGAAGAATCCAAGTTTGAGATGTTTGGATCACACAGAAGAACATTTGTGAGACGCAGAACAACTGAAAATATGCTGGAAGAGTGCCTGACGCCATCTGCCAAGCATGGTGGAGGTAATGTGATGGTCTGGGGTTGCTTTGGTGCTGGTAAAGTGCGAGATTTATACAAGGTAAAAGGGATTTTGAGTAAGGAAGGCTATCACTCCATTTTGCAATGCCATGCCATACCCTGTGGACAGTGCTTGATTGGAGCCAATTTCACCCTACAACAGGACAATGAACCCAAAGCACACCTCCAAATTATGCAAGAATTATTTAGGGAAGAAGCAGGCAGCTGGTATTCTATCTGTAATGGAGTGGCCAGCGCAGTCACAGATCTCAACCCCATTGAGCTGTTGTGGGAGCAGCTTAACCGTAGGGTACGCAAAAAGTGCCAATCAAGCCAAACCAACTTGTGGGAGGGGCTTCTGGAAGCATGGGGTGAAATTTCTCCAGATTACCTCTGCAAATTAACTGCTAGAATGCCAAATATCTGCAATGCTGTAATTGCTGCAAAGGGAGCATTCTTTGACTAAAGCAAAGTTTAAAGGCGAAAATAATTATTTCAAATAAAAATCTTTTTTTCGAACCATGTCAATGTCTGGACTAGATTTTAAATTAATTTGGCAACTCATTTGATTAATACAAGTATGACTTTTCATGGAAAACACAACATTGTCTGGGTGACCCCAAACTTAGAATCATAGAATCGTAGAGTTGGAAGGGACCTCCTGGGCCATCTGGTCCAACCCCCTGCTCAAAGCAGGATTCGCTAAATCATCCCAGTCAGATGTCTGTCCAGCCTCTGTTTGAAGACTTCCATTGAAGGAGAACTCACCACTTCTTGTGGCAGCCTGTTCCACTCATTGATCACTCTAACTGTCAAAAAGTTTTTTCTAATATCTAATCTGTGTCTCTTCCCATTCAGTTTCATCCCATTGCTTCTAGTCTTTCCTTGTGCAAATGAGAATAAAGTTGATCCTTCTACAATGTGACAGCCCTTTAGATATTTGTAGACAGCTATTAAGTCTCCTCTCAGTCTTCTCTTTTGCAAACTAAACATTCCCAAATCCTGCAACCTTTCCTCATAAGACAGGGTTTGCAGACC
Organism: Dendrobates tinctorius; assembly: GCF_039654945.1. Lineage (NCBI taxonomy): Eukaryota > Metazoa > Chordata > Amphibia > Anura > Dendrobatidae > Dendrobates > Dendrobates tinctorius. The sequence continues at coordinate 36,063,980 of NW_027361676.1, read as the reverse complement.
GGTCACCATTCTGGTCGCTCTTTTCTGAACTTGCTCCAGTTTGTTGATGTCTTTTTTAAAATGTGGTGCCCAAAACTGGACACAATATTCCAGATGAGGTCTGACCAAAGAGGAGTAGAGGGAAATAATGACTTCACGTGATCTAGACTGTATGCTTCTGTTAATACATCCTAGAATTGCATTTGCCTTTTTTGCTGCTGCATCACACTGTTGACTCATATTCAGTCTGTGATCTATTAGTATACCCAAGTCTTTTTCACATGTGCTGTCACTTAGCCCTATTCCTCCCATTCTATATATACTTTTTTCATTTTTATTGCCCAGATGTAGTACTTTGCATTTCTCCCTGTTAAAAACCATTCTGTTAGTTGCTGCCCACTTCTCCAGTTTATTTAAATCTTTTTGAATCCTCTCTCTCTCTTCTCTAGTATTAGCTATCCCTCCTAGCTTTGTGTCATCAGCAAATTTAATCAGTTTACCCTCAATTCCTTCATCTAAATCGTTGATAAAGATGTTGAACAATACAGGGCCCAGGACAGAGCCCTGTGGTACCCCACTTGAGACATTCTTCCAACTGGATGTGCAGCCATTTACGACCACTCTTTGGGTCCGATCACTAAGCCAGTTATGAATCCACCTAACAGTTGCCTTGTCCATTCCATACTTAGTCATTTTTTCAATAAGGATTGTATGAGAGACTTTGTCAAATGCTTTGCTGAAGTCAAGATATACTATATCTACAGCATTTCCTTGATCCACCCAATCAGTGATACCGTCATAGAAGGAAATTAAGTTAGTCTGACATGACTTATTAGTTAGAAACCCATGCTGACTCCGTTTAATCACTTCATTCTTATCCAGGTATTGAAATACATGTTGTTTAATAATTTGTTCAAAGATCTTTCCTGGTATAGAAGTCAGACTCACCGGCCTATAGTTGCCTGGGTCCACCTTCTTCCCCTTTTTGAAGATAGGAACAACATTTGCTCTTCTCCAGTCTTCTGGCACTTCTCCTGTTCTCCAAGAATTTTCAAAGATTATGGAGAGGGGTTCAAAAATTTCTTCTGCTATCTCCTTCAGTACTCTGGGGTGTAATTCATCTGGACCTGGAGACTTGAATTCATTTAGGTTAGCTAAGTGTTTCCTCACTATCTTTCTGTTTATAGATATCCTGGATTCTTCTATTCCCTTAATAGGACAGTGAATAACAGTTGATGTTGCATTTCCTTTCTGAGAGAAAACAGATGCAAAATAGGAATTTAAAAGTTCAGCCTTCTCAACATCCTGTCTTACCATTTCATCATTTTCATCCTGTAAAAATCCTATAGCATCTTTGACTTTTCTTTTACTTTTGACATATCCCCAAAATCCTTTATTATTGCTTTTGACATCTCTTGCAAGCCTCAGTTCATTTTCAGCTTTAGCTAATCTGATTTGTGCCCTGCAGGTTCTGCAGACAGCATTATATTCTTCTTTAGATATGCCTCCCTCTTTCCATTTTATAAACATTTTTTTCTTCCTTTTTAGCATGTGCTTAAGTTCTGTGTTCATCCATCCTGGTTTCCTTAAATGCTTCCTATTCTTCCCTCTTTTCGGAATTGTTAACAACTGTGCTTTGAGAATTTCATTTTTCAAGATTTCCCATCCTTCCTGGACATTTTTGTCTTTAAGGATATCCAGCCATTGGATCCCTCCAATTCTCTTTCTGAATCCCTTAAAATCTGCCTTTCTGAAATCTAACCTTGACGTCTGAGTCTTCACAGGTCTTCCACCTCTAGTAATCCAAAATTCTAAAATAGCATGGTCGCTACCTCCTAGGGTCCCAGCCACTTTTACCTCCTCAACCATTTCCTCCCTGTTTATAAGGATTAGATCCAAGGTAGCAGTTCCCCTTGTTTTCTCCCTTACCTTTTGGAAGATAAAGTTGTCAGCAAGAGAGGATAAGAATTTCCTTGACCTGTTAGTTTTGCCTGAGAGAGATTCCCAACAAATGTCTGGATAGTTGAAATCTCCCATGACAACTATGTCATATTTTTTGGAGAACTTGGCCATCTGATGCATATACTACTTATGAATGGTAGTATACCTCCTAAAGTGAAATAAGAAAAAAGACACTGCCAGAGGAACCTTACAGCAGCTCATTCCCAACTTCTCATTGATAGTAACATGCATTCATAGCTGTAAAAAAACAAAACTTCTTTATTTACTGTATGGTGGAGTTGGGAAAACTCACAAACATTTTTTTAGATCTCCTCTCCTCCAGATCCCATAATAACATGGGATTTGTTGCATATGGAAAGGAATTAGAGGAGCTAATTGATTTGTGTTCTTGTTTTGCTCATTGCATCTGGTGGTTTATAACTTCTGTAGATAGACCGATCAGTTTATGATTATCAGCCGCAGAGTAAATGCACTTTACAAAGTACAGTAACTAAGCTATTAGAAAATAATGTATATGCTTTAGGCCCATTAACTCTGCAGATTGGTGAGAAATCTGGTCCTGAGACCCCCATAAATCTATCAAAAGACCTCATAGAAGAGCAACAGGAGAGCATTCAAACAGCGGATGCAGTAGAAAGTCAAAGTCCTGTTTTCTGAGCAACGCACTTCTGAGAGGTCTTTTGGGTAATCTGTGGAGTCTTAGGTCCCAGGCTCACACCAATCTGCTCAGAATTAATGGGCCTTAAACATATAAGATATTTCCCAAAAGTTAATACCGTATTTTTCGGACTATAAGACGCACCGGACCATAAGACGCACCCCAATTTTCAGAAGGAAAATAGGGAAAAAAATAATAATGTGTCAAATGGGGGTCCGTCTTACAGTCCGAATTCAGCTTACCTGGGAAGGGATCCGGCACAGGTGGAGGAGTGGTCACAGGGGTCATTCAGTGGTCCAGGCTCGTGTGGTGGCGGCTCTGTGCTGGGGCAGGTTGGTTGTGCTGGAGCAGCTGGGCTGTACTGGGGCAGCTGGGCTGGGCTGTGCTGGGGCAGGTGGGCTGTGCTGGGGCAGCTGGGCTGTGGCAGCTGTGCTGGGGCTGGGGCAGCTGTGCTCGGGCTGGGGCAGCTGGGCTGGGGCAGCTGTGCTGGGGCTGGGGCAGCTGTGCTGTGCTGTGGCTGGGGCAGCTGTGCTGTGCTGGGGCTGGGGCAGCTGTGCTGTGCTGGGGCAGCTGTGCTGGGGCTGGGGCAGCTGTGCTGTGCTGGGGCTGGGGCAGCTGTGCTGTGCTGGGCAGCTGTGCTGGGGCTGGGGCAGCTGTGCTGGGGCTGGGGCAGCTGGCCTGGGGCAGATGGACTCTGTGGGGTGAGGGTGGTGGCTCTCTTTACTCCGGTGCAGGGGCGGCGGCTCCGCCGGCATTTCCTCCAAACCCGGAGGCCCCCGCACATCCCATGCTGGCCGTCGCCATGTTGCGGTGGCCTCCGGGAACATGGACGCCGGGAAGATGGCTGCCGGTCCGGGGACGGCACATGCACAGGTTCAGATCTCGTCCCGAGATCTCGGGGGACGAGATTCAAATCTCGGCAACGAGATCTCGTCCCCCGAGATCTCGGGACGAGATCTGATCCTGCGCATGCGCCGTCCCCGGACTGGCGGGCTTGGAGGAAATGCCGGCGGAGCCGCCGCCCCTGCACCGGAGCACAGAGAGCAGCTACCCCTGCACCGGAGGACAGCCCACTGCCACCACCACACTACAGAGCCCCGTGCACCCGCACCAGCCTCCACCCATGATCGGAGGTTAGTATATTGCGACCATAAGACGCAGACCCACTTTCCCCCAAAATTTTGGGGGAAAAAAGTGCGTCTTATGGTCCGAAAAATACGGTAGTTTTTAAATGTTTAACAAAGCTACTGCCTGTGGCTAATGAGTACTGCTGTTCTTGTACAATCTGCAGTTTGTTGATGGCTGGTACAAAAACTCCTATCATCTTCTTACCATTGTTAAAGACAAACTGGGAGTTGCAGTTTCATGTGATACAATTGTATTTGCTGGACAATGACATAAAATTGCAATTGATCACTGTATTATGCTTAGTGTACACATATATTGATTATGGTTGTGGTGCTGTAGCCATGTGCTAATTATGGCTCTTGTGATATAATAATGTACTGATTGTTCTGCCTTCATACACGTTGACATGGTGTGCAATTCAGCATTCAGCATAAACCACTGTTCTGTTTTCCAACTAAGCAGACTGTTCTCTGTAGTCTAACTTGTTTATTGGAGAACAGTATAGAGCATGCGCGATAAAACTACAAGGAATACAAACGACATGGGTAAGTATTGGGCAGATGATCATGTTGAGGTAGGGCTAAATTAACCCTTCACGGTTGATCCAGTGATTTCCAAATTAGTTCACAGGATGTTGCTAGCAACTGAGAATGACCACACGGAGATGTGTCTCTGTATGGGAGGATCAAAGCAGACCACTAACCCCGTTTATTGAATCTCACATTACATAGCATCCTGCTTAATTATGCAAAGTATACAGCTACCAATAGAATCGTAATACATATAAGCCAATAGTATTGCAAGAAAATCGGAATATGTCCCTAGCTGCGTGACGTAGAATATAGAACAATAGCACAATCTTTTAGGGTCTCATCTCATATCTCATATCTTGTACAAGCTGAAACAGTCTGGTTTCATAACAGCCGTGAACTTTCATCTAGTAAAGTTACAAAATTTAACTCGTAAACAACAAAATGGCGTCGCAAGCACAAAAATGGATCCCGGAGAACAAGATGTCCCGTACATCTGAATACTGTACTTCACAATTCCCCCCTAGATAAATTTTGTTAAAACATATGCAGCATCAGAGGTGCTATCCCAAGCTAACAGCTTGAGGGGTACTGGTCTTCACATGACTGATGCCGTGTTACCAGTCATGGCTGTCACGGTGCACCCGTCCCCCCTGTATACTGCAGTTCATGAATAACAATTTTTGATAAAGGTGGTGGAGATCTTTTGTAGGTAGCCATGTGCTTGGCTTCAACATCTTCATCAAGTAGCCTTTTGAGATTGGTGCAGAGAAGAGCAGGGGCAACAACGCCTTTGGTATCATCATTAGCTGTCTTAGTGCAGAATTTCCTAATACATACAGAAATACACCAAAGAGCAAGTTTTAGTATCACATATACCACAAGGATACAGGCAGCAATGTGTAACAAGCTTTGTAAGATCCCAGCTATCCAGCCCCCAATTCCCTTAAACCAATTGGCTGGATTGAGAAAGGAGAAGGTGTCTGACCACCAACTGTCCTTATTACGATCATTGTCTTTATCGTATTGATCTCTGAGTCTTTGAATGTCTTCTAACTTTAACTTCATAGTACTGTTAGGATCTATATAATGACAGCAAGCGGGTCCAATGACCTGACACATACCACCTTGTGCTGCTGTTAAGTAGTCCAGCATTATAGTATGTTGATTAGTGACTATAATAAGTTGATTTTGGACAGCAACAGTAGTATTAAGTATGTCCAATATATCCCAAATTTGATCATCTAGATAGTCTGTGGCCCTAACCAATTTATCCCACATTTGTGTAATCATAGGGTAAATGAAAATAGAACTGACAATTTTATTGGCCACACTCATCTGCACTATATGTGGTCTCCCTGAAGGGCGGGGTGAATTGTCCGCAGCTCTTTTGTATAATGTATGTTTGGGTATAGCTTGTGTATCCAACTGTTTGTTCGGAATAACAAAGGTGGCCGGGGTCAAGCGACTCAGAGTACAAGTACCTCTTACCCCTACTGGCAACCATTTATAAGCATTGTCTCCACATACCCAGAACATGTCATCAGGTAAATCCCATAGGGCTGAATGTTGCAGTACCAATCTATGAGTTAAGTCTATGAATGCAGATACATTCTGAAGCATGCACCAAGTTGGAGATTGTCCTAAAGGACTACAATAACCTACATCGGGATTTCCACAAGTGGGGGTTCCTGGCACATATTCAGAGGACTCATTACAAGATATATTGCCAGGAATACTGGCACAGGTTTCGTTAGAACCCTGGGGAAACAAATTAGAAAATTTCCATGACGTATTATGTAACCTTCTTTCTAACAACATTGGTTTGAAGGCATCAGTAGAGTGTGAAGTTACATTGAAACTGACTTGTAAACCATACGTTGGAACTTGCCCCAGATTGATTAAACTAGTCTTATTCTTAGGGACCCAAGCCCCTCCTTTGTAGGGGGAAATATTGAAGTTGCGTATTACTTCCTGAAAGGTTACCTTGCCACCAGGGGTATCCCACCCATCCCACAATAGATATACCAACAGTTAAATTCCATAACTTAGCATTATCTGTGGCATTATTAGCGAGTGTGTCAGAGCAAGTCAGTCCAAGCAAATAACTCCTCGGGTGGAACAGAGATAGCCAAAAAGGGGATGCTTGTGGCTGACACTGGTGAATACGTGCAAATCCAACAGTCTGCCAGAGACTGGGAATTGTCCAACAAATCTCTCAGTAATTTTTCATGATGGTGTATAAACTTATTATTCAAGGACATTGGGGAATTTAGGCTGTCCCATGCGGTTACCAATAGTAATATGGAAAATGCGAAAGACCAAAACATTATGCCCCCTTATTTGCTATTGGCTTGTTTAACCAGCTTGCAATGTGATGCGTGAATCCAAGTCGGATCTTCCTTCTAGTTTCACTGATGTAGGGGTGATGAGGAGGACTTGATAGGGACCGTCATACAAAGGTTCTAGCCCGTGCTTTCTGACATGCTTTTTCACGACTACCAAATCACCAGGCTTCAGGTTATGACAGGTGTCGGTTTCTGCTGAATCTGGAAGAGAAGAAACTAGAGCATGGGTGTTAGCAAGATTTTTACTAAGCTGAATAACATATTGAACAGCACGGTCAGTTTCTTCTGATAACTGCTGAGGCTGGAAGTTTGCAACTGGGGGCCTAGTACCAAACAATATCTCAAATGGGGACAGGCCATGTTTTGCAATAGGGGTAGTATGAATGTGGTATAGTACAATGGGTAGGAGCTCTGGCCATGGAGCTGTAGTCTCATGCATCATTTTGGTCAATTGTCCCTTCAGTGTGCCGTTCAGCCTCTCAACTTTCCCACTGGATTGTGGGTGGTACGGAGTATGGAGGGCTACAGTGGATCCAAGCATTGTCAGAACTTCCTGGTACACATGAGAAGAAAAGGCCGGACCTTGATCACTTTCAACAACTTCTGGAACCCCATATCTGCATATGACTTCCATCACCAGTTTCTTCGCTGTGGTTTTTGCAGTCATGTTGGTAACTGGAAATACTTCCGGCCAACTGGAGAACATGTCAACAACAACCAAACAGTATTCATACCTTCCAGACTTAGGCAACATGATATGGTCCACCTGGAGCCTTTGGAAAGGATAGTCGGGCTTAGCAAGATGCTTCGGGGGTACACGTTGAAGTTGACCGGGATTACAAGTCTGACAGATATTACAGGCACGGTTGAGCGCTGTCAAAACTGGAAATTCCCGGGGCCCAGTAGAATTTTTGCACCAGTGCGAGGGCCTGATTCTTTCCTCGATGTGTAGGTCCATGTGCCCATGTGGCAATAGCAGGGTATATCCGCTTAGGGAGACACACGAGTTGGTCCTTTTTCCAGAGACCATCATCCATACGTGCCCCATCAGTCTTCCATTGCTTCACCTCTTCCTTTGGAGACGTTCTCTGCATCGTCATTAAGCGGTCTTGCGGGGTCCGACAGAAAACTTCAGTCTGTTGTAGATCATCAGTTTCTTGTAGGGTCAATGCTTCTTGTAACTGTTTACGCTGAGAGCGTGTGGTCACCATAGTTGGTATGGTTGGTTCAACGGGTAAAAGAGCTGCGGCTTTTGCTTGCATATCCGCAAATGCGTTGCCAACAGTCTGTGGACTGTTCCTAGGACCGTGCGCCCTAACTTTGATAATGGCCACCTGAGTAGGTAATTTGATCGAGTCCATGAGGGTTTTAACAGCTTCAGCATTTTTCACTGGGGTTCCGGCAGTAGTAATAAACCCTCGATTGGCCCATAGAGCCCCAAAATCGTGAGCAATACCAAATGCATACCGTGAGTCCGTGTATATATTAGCCCGTCTGTTCTTGGCCAAAGTACATGCAGTAGACAGAGCCTGGAGTTCTGCTTCTTGTGCTGACTGTGAGGGCGGGAGCGCAGCTGCGTGCACTACATTGTCCTCTGTGGTAACAGCATATCCCGTGTGGAATCTACCAGACTCGTCAGCATATCTTGAACCCTCCGTGTATAACACCAGATCAGGATTTGGGAGTGGATTCTCACTGACATTTGGCGGAGTAGCTGTTTCTTCAGTCAAAAGTTGGGAACAATCATGTTGGAGAAAATCCTCATCACTGCCATCTTTCTTGGGGATCAGCAGTAAAGTAGCGGGGTTGATTGTTGTACAGTGATGCAACTTGACATAATCAGGCAAAAGGAGTGAACACTGCAGCCGTAAGTGTCATTGCACAGTCAAATGTCTTGGTTTCTGCAGTGTCAGTATTGCTGCAATATCATGCGGGGCAAAAATGTGCTTTTCATGTCCAAGAATTATGTCTGCAGTCTTGTCAAGCAACGAGTGAGTGGCGGAACTGCCCTCATGCAACTTGGTGATGCTCGGGCCACTGGGTCGAGGAGGGCCGAATAAGAGCCCACTGGTCATTGCCTATTGCCATGTGATTGTGTAAGTACCCCTGCTGCGTGTCCTTCATTCTCAGACACATACAAATGGAACACTCGAGTATAGTCCGGGATGCCCAAGGCAGGGGCGGAAGCAATAAGCCGCTTTAACTCAGAGAAGGCATGATAAAGGCTTTCCATGCAAACCGGTGATCTTTCCTTGTAGCTCATTATGCCGTCTTTCAAGGCGTTGTAAAGAGGTTGCATTATGCGGGATGCATCCGGTATCCACTGACGACAGTAGGTACATAGTCCAAGAAAACGCTGGAGTTCAGTTTCATCTTTTGGGAAAGGAAGGTAGCTGACAGCTATTTTTCTTTCTTCTGTGAGGTGTCTGACACCCTGAAGGAGACAGTGAGCCAAGAATATCACTTGACCAAGGCAGAACTGAAGTTTCGAGGCCGAAACCCGACAGTTCAGTGCTGCCAGATGCTTGAGGAGGCTAACAGAGGCAGAAATGGCTTCCTGCTCCGTCCGTGAACACTACAAAAGATCATCCACATACTGAAGCAGCGTGATCTGGGGGTGATCTAACTGCCAGGGCAAGAGACACTCGCTCATGTTTTTGCAAACTGGTTGGGACTGTTTTGGGCCCCTTGTGGCGTAACCGTCCATGTTAACTGTCATCCTGATAAGTGAATGCAAACAGAAACTGGCAGTCTGGGTGTAACGGAATGCTAAAGAAGGCGTTGGTAAGATCGATGACTGTAAACCAAGCAGCATCCTGGGGTATTTGGGACAAAAGAGTATGTGGATTAGGCACCACTGGAGTTTCCAGGACAGTAGCTGCATTAACTGCCCGTAGATCTTGTACCAGCCGGTACACAGAGGGCTGGCCAGGTGGGGTCTTTTTCTTAATGGGAAACAAGGGCGTATTACACATAGAAACACAGGGTACCAGAGCACCGTTATCAAGTAACGTTTGTATTTGTTCCTGGAGGTCCCGCTCCTGATCATGTTTCAAAGGATATTGATGGACTTTGGGAAAAGGGGCACCAGGTTTGAGAAACACTTTTACTGGTTCTACAGGCATTTTCCCTATATCATTTGGTCCTTTTGACCAAAGTTTAAATGGTATCTCTGAGAGATATGGGGTGAGGCGTTGATCCTCAGGCAATATTGGGGGTGGATCTGGGCCTATCAGGGCCATCATGACTGTGGGAAGGGCATGCAAAATACAAATTTCCTCACTGTCTTCATCTGCATAGGGATTATGTAACGTAAGAACCATCCGACCGTCATCTTGGAATTGTATTCTGGAGCGGAACTGTGATAATAAATCTGCCCCCAAGTAAATTTAGTGGACATGTGGGAGAGATTATGAACTGGGCAGTAACTTCGGGGAAGGGTCCTACAGGGATGGGTTTTGTAAGAGTATGTTTATTGGGTCTGCCATCTACTCCAATTAGAACAAGCTCTTGATCTGAGAATTGAATAGGGATATCCATAGGTACATCTGATGATTTGATTACAGAATTGGCCGCCCCAGTGTCTACCATGAACCTAACAAGAGTGTCCCCTACAGGGAGCGTGACATATGAGCATGCCCCAGGTTTGGTGGAGGACATTGTGATAGCAGACTCTGGTTGGCCACCCCTTCAGTATGGACGATTATCAGGATTTTGGGGCTGTCCGTAACTGAGGTACCCTCTAGAGTTCCCAGTATTTAGGTTACGATTGGAAAAGGAAACTTGAGGGTAGCATCTGTCAGCGGGAGTGTGACAGTCTCTCTGAAAGTGACCCAGTCGGCCACATCGCCAGCATTGAAAACGAGAATTGGCACGGCGGATCTGGGGAGTAAAGTTCCCAGTCATAGGATCAAGAGAGTAGGGAGCTGAAGTCTGAGGGGGGCCAGAGTTTGTTGTGTGGGCCATTGATAAGGTACGAGTTATGTGCTCACTGCTGCGGTGGTGGTTGGAGGCTGCTGTGGGAGCTGAAGGGCTCACTGATAAGGGACAAGCTGTGTGCTGGCAGCTGAGGGGGGCTGTTATTGGAGGATCTGGAGCTGCTACAGCTGCAGCTGCTGGCTTGTTCTTTGCTTTTCCTCCTGATACAGAATGGGTTAAATTCTTTTGAAAACTTTTTATTACTTTCAATGCATCATCCGGAGTGGAATTCTCGACGTCAGGTCTAACTGACATTATTGCCTCTTGCAATTCGGATTTGAGACCGGACATCAAAGCCGCCACAAAAAAGTGTGTATGGGCTTTATTATACAATGAAAATCCCAGATCTCTAAATACTACCATGAGACGCCCATAGAACTTCTCGGCAGTCTCCCCCTTGTCCTGTGTGACATCTGTGAGAGAAGTAGCTTGGTCTGCCAATCTATCTTGTGCCCAGACCTTTAAAGCATTGCAGAAATCAACACCACTCTCATAGGTTCCCCCATCCAGGTTCACATTATACATTATGCCACCCTCAATAATTGGAAAATACCCTTCCCCAGCTTTTACTCGAAGTATGTGTAATAGATCTCTTCGGGGAGTGGAATAAATGTCTCGATTTGATGCCATTTGCCTGTAGAAAGCCATGGGGGAAGTCTCTGGATCGGGTAATTGATTGCAAACAGTGTCTATTTGTGATGGGGTGAAGGGAGTATACTTTGGCCTGTCAGGAGTGCTTTTCACGTTATCCTCTTCAAATTCGGATATTACTGACAACTCGGGGGGAGGAGGTGGCGGTAGTACGGGCACAAGAGGCATCTGCTGTGGGAGCGGGGCAGGATTCTCTGTTACAGTTAGAGAATGTATTGCCTCATGGGCCGCTAGGCGGCTGTCGAGAACAAATCGGACCTCTTCCAATTTTATGGGGTTTTCCTGTATACACCGCTCTATTGCTGATACTATGACCATGGCGGCATCCTTCCTGGGATATTGAAAAATACCGGCAGAGATTAATGGTATAGCCACTGTGCGCTGAGGCATCGTACTGGGGGGGACTGAGGAGGCATACAGGATTGTGTTCTGGACAGCCTCAGTAAGCAATTGTTGGGACCTAGGAATATTGATAGGGTCATATCGTGGTCCCACTGCATGTATTACAAATTGACACGGCAGCTGTCCTGCTCTGGTTGCTGCGACCTGTCCTGTTTCTACATGGCCATACATTTGTATATACGAATCAGATTCTTCCTGTATAATGGGTCCGCCTTTCTGTGAAATTGTTGCGGCCAGTCCTCCAGCATGGCGAAGTTGATTATTCGCGGCATTTACTATGGCCCCAACGTGCTGATTCGTGAGATCCCCTGTCCCTATCCTAAAGAGCACATCATAACAGTGGGGTCCAGGAATAATATTGGAGTACATTTCCTAGAAATCTTCTATCTCCTCTGAGTATCCTGTCTCAGACCTGGCAACTAAAGTGGGAGGGGGTGGATATTCATAACCACTAGCAATATTAGGCATAACAGGGACTGAGGCTGCCGGCGGATGATAATAGGTACCGTCAGCATTCAAAAAAGGAAAAATGGGGGCTGTTATTCCCGGTCTCCTTGTACCACAATTATAACAGACCTCTCTCCACTGAGGATTAGTAACTCCGCATACAGCACAGATCCACCCGGCAGGATCATAGGGTGGGGGCGTACTGAGTTTTGGTAGTCCAGGATATATCGGTGCCTTAGGGTTAAGGGGCACAGAGCTTACAGTCGGGAGGAGAGGCTTGATATCCTGGGCAGGGACCTTATCATCTAGCAGGGTCCTTCATTGAACTAATTGTAGTTTCAAGTTGGTTTAGCATTGTTACTCATCTGTGTTATTAACAATTGGCATTAAAAAGCAGTATCTATTGCAGCAGTTTTTTGAACACAGTCCGCATGCTTAGAAACCACTTCCATTTTATACACGTGGTTCATGATGGGGTTATAACTTCTTTTGGGCAACATCATGCAGCATTTTTTGTCACATTTGAAATGTGGCATTGTTGGTCTTTTTGTTGCTATTGGAAAGAGTGTGAACATACACTGCATGCTTAGAAAACACTGATTTAACCAACATTAGGTTTTTCCTACAGTGACTACATCTGAGTTGGCTCTAGTAGTTTTCTGACCCCCATTTTTTCATCTATGCCAACTATTAGTTGGTAGTGTAAGCAGTATCTAATTTCTGTAGCAACTTTTGCAATTTAGTCTGCATGTTAAGAGACTACAGTCTATTTTGGCAAACCAAGGGCCCAAACCCCTGGAGTATTGTTATCCTTTGACCACGTTGTGAAATTATGTCAATCGTCACCAATTGCCTATTGTGTTCTTTTTTGTTTTTAATTGGGGTCTAGGGTCCTCTTAGATATAGGATCATCTATGTCTATTGATAGGGCTTCCTTTAGGACATCGGGTAGGAGGGTTCCCCAAGTGGCTGCAGGGAATATAGGGCTCCCAGGGTCAGCCATCATGGAGAGAGGCGCCACAACATTCCCCCCTAGGGTGCCAACCTGCGCAGCCAGGAAGGCGACAGCCTAGTTGACGTAAGAGGGACTTCTAGCTTACCCATTTTTAATTGGTAATTTTGGAACATGGTTGTTTTTGTTTGTGCACGTTTTTTTTTGGTGTGAATCATTGCATATGGCTTTTTAATCAATAAAGATAATTTTTAGGGTTATATATGATTTAACAAATGATCACACAGCTAACACATTTATAGAAAGTGTACGGTGATGCAAACATTACATAAGAATACATGAATCTCTGATTACATTCACTGTGAACTGGCAACTAAACAGTTAATGACATCTCCTGGCTGCTAGACAGTAAATAACACCTCTGTAAATCACTGTGTTGCAAGAAAACACTGATCCTTACCAGATATGCTTTACCCAGATAGCGACTCAAGTAGAGAAGTCACAGGAAAACAAAGATTAACAGGAGGACAAAAATAACATGTGCGTCCTATGAGATACACAAAGGAAAATGGCATCTCCCTCATCCCAGAATACACTGCTTCGTTACCACAATGCATTGCTTCAATCCCAAAGTGCATTGCTTCTGTTAAAGGCACAGGCTTTAAATGCTACTTAAGACGTAGCTATAAATTCAGCCACCACTAGATAGTGCTATAATTATCCTAGCACATAATACAAACATATTGCTTTATTCAGAGCACATAACACAGCAGACTGCCCTGTATTAGAGGGCAGAACACTCCCCGCCTGGTGTCAACTGATGCCACTTACAGGCTCTTTTGGTGAAAGCAATAGAATTAGCTCTGCAACTGGTCTGAGGAATAGTTTACTCTCCCCAGCCTTCCACACTTTGACCTTGGCTTCTTGAAGACGACCTCCAATTCTTAACATCTCATTTAGGTCAATGATTGGATCAAACTTTTTCAAGACACTGTCGCCAGAAATGGGTTGACCCTTGCAGAGGTTGTCTATTACTTTGGCGTAACACTCACGCTGTATGGTACGAATGATCATGTTCTTGGCCTTTTCCAGGTTTGGAGCAGTGAAGGCGTGCTTGCAGTGGTGCCATCCTTTACAAGGCTTCTGACTGGTGGGTGATGTTGATTTTTAAGACTGAGCAACATGAATTATGCAAGCAATAGCACGAACAAGCAAGTTCCAGGTAAAAACCTGCTGAAATGGTGAGATTTGAGGTAATTGTCTGAAGCCACCGTAAGAAGAACAGATACCTGATGGCGGATTTCTTCATCTGCATCTGGGTCTACCAGTTCAAAGGTGTCTGATTCGTCACTGTACGGCATTGAACGGTATAAGAATTCAGGGCCCGTAAACCAGGTTGTGTCCTTAAGGTGTCTTGATTCAACAGATATAGCTGCGTGGTCCACAGGATTTTGGTGTGTGGACACGTAGCGCCACTGTTTAGGGTAAGTGGACCTCCTGATCCTTAGCACCCTATTGCTGACGTAAACATAAAAGCGTCGAGTTTCATCGCAAATGTACCCAAGCACTACCTTGCTGTCTGAGTAGAATTCAACTTTCTTGGTTTCCAGGTCCATTTCCATCGAGATAAGTTCAGCTAACTCTACTGCTAGCGCAGCCGCACAGAGTTCCAGTCTGGGTATTGTGTGTTCCTGGACTGGCACTAGTTTAGTCCGACTCATAACAAGCCTTACGTGGCATTGTTCTTTAATGTCAGTAGTCTTCAGATATGCTACTGCTGCAATCGCTTTGGTTGAGGCATCGCAGAAGATACAGAGCCTTGGCATCTTGACTTCTGTTGATGGTATGGAAGCGTATGGTTGTGCCACATAAAGATTTGACAAGGCATCCAAAGATTTCTTCCAAATCTCTCTTCTCCATGGGAAGCGGATCATCCCATTCAGATATTCCTTGGGTGAAGTCTCTCAACATCATTTTACCTTGGATAGTTACAGGGGTTACAAATCCTAGAGGATCGTACAGGCTGTTTATCATGGACAGGACACCTCTGCGCGTGAACGGTTTTTCTTCTTCATTGATCCGAAAGGTAAATGCATCTCTCATCAAATCCCAGTGCAAGCCAAGGCTCTGTTGCATGGGAAGGGAGTCTGTGTTTAAATCCAAAGTGTCAGGGTCCTGACAGCGCCGGCGTACAGCCTCCGCTAAGCAGGGACTCACCCGCACCGTAGGGACCCCTGGGGACAAGAACAACTGGACAAGAAAGATGCACGGGACCTGAATGTAGAACATTAGAAAGCTGGCACAGGACCTACAGTCATGTGAACGGTCATGTGACTGCAAGGGGGCGGGGCTTAGCGTCCTGCTTTCAGAGGAGGAAGAAAACTCAGAGTCGGGCAAAGCATAGGTCAGACACAATAGAGGCAAGCGAGGTACAGGAGGGATAAACAGACGGGAGGTCAGACAAAGCCAAAGGTCATACACAAGATATCAATACAGTACCAGGGATGAGACAGAACGGACAGTCAGGGCCAAGCAGAGATCAAAAACCAAACGGACATAGAAGGTACCAAGCAGAATCCAAAGCGATATCCAGAGAACAGACCAAGTCATACACAGGGAATCAAGCAACCAGAGCACAGCACTAACACACTCAGGGGTCACCACACAATGCCAAGGGCGAAAGTATAACTGACGGGGGATGGGAGCTTCCTGAGGCTATAAGAAGCCTCCCCAGGACCAATGAGAGGCCACCCTAATAGGTCCCAGGTGTGCAGGTGAGAGTCTGCACTGCGATCAGAACATTAACTGCAGAAGTGCCGGTCACCCAGCACTGGTATCATGACAGTATCCCCCTCTCAACGGGGGGCCTCTGGACCCCCATGCTTGCCCGGGTACCTAGCATGGAAAGCCCGAACCAGACGATCCGCATGCATCAACCGGGCCGGCACCCAGGACCTGTCCTCCGGCCCATACCCCGTCCAATGAACTAGGTACTGTACTGACCGCCGCACCAACCTAGAATCTACAATGTGACCAATCTCATATTCCACATGTCCCTCAACCGAAACCAGAGGAGCAGTGGACTCGGATTCTCCCCGGACTGCTTCAAACGGCTTCAGTAGAGATCTATAGAAGACGTTAGGGATCTTGAAAGAGGGTGGAAGGCACAGCCTGTACGCTACCGGGTTGATTTTTTCCACAATCTTGTACGGGCCAATGAATTTGGGGCCCAACTTGGCTGACGGAACCTTTAACTTAATGTTTTGCGTGGAGAGCCAAACTTTCTCTCCCACCTGAAACATGGGACCAGGTGTTCATTTCCTGTCCGTGAAAAACTTATACCTGCCTTGAGACCTAGATATACGCCGCTGGACTTCTGCCCATGTATCAGCCCTGGGGCACCCCGAATCCAGACGAGAAAACTCACCAAAATGAGGACTGAACCCATAATTGATCAAGAAAGGGGACGTACCAGTGGATTGACTCACCCGACTATTGAAGGCGAATTCAGCCAACGGCAGTATATCACACCAGTCATTCTGTCTAGCAGAAGTCAGACATCTGAGGATCTGTTCCAGAGACTGATTAGTGCGTTCCGTCTGACCATTACTCTCAGGATGGTATGCAGACGAAAAGGACAGAGATATCCCTAATTTTTTACAGAAAGCATGCCAAAACTTAGCCACAAACTGCACACCACGATCAGACACCACATTCAGGGGTACCCCATGCAAGCGGACCACATGCTGCACAAACAATCTGGATAAGATCTCAGCAGAAGGTAATGCGGACAGGGGTACAAAATGAGCCTGCTTAGAAAATTTGTCCACCACTACCCATACCATCGTATTACCCCTGGAGGAGGGAAGATTGGTAATAAAATCCATGGACAGATGGGTCCACGGTCTTTTGGGAACTTCCAAGGGCATCAGCTCCCCCGCCGGCCGGCTATGGGAGCTTTTAGAATGAGCGCAGACCTCACAACCAGAAATGAAATTCTTTATATCAGAACCCAGAGTAAGCCACCAGAAGATCCTAGCCACCGCCAGTCGCGTGGCTGATATACCAGGGTGAACACACAACTTGGATTCGTGGAACTCTTGCAAGAGTTTAAGGCAAAGTTGTTCTGGGACAAACAACTTGCCCCCTGGTTTGGCCGCAGGAGCCAGCGACTGGGCCCCCTCAATTTCCCGTTCCAATTCAGACGAGATCCCTGCTAACACCACCCCAGGGTGCAGAATGGAGGACGGTGGCTCAGGGACAGACACAGGGTGAAAACTATGAGATAAGGTGTCAGCCTTGACATTCTTTGACCCTGGACGGAATGTAATAGTAAACTGGAAACGAGAAAAAAAAAGTGACCAACGGGCCTGTCTGGGCGTTAATCTTTTAGCAGACTCGATGTAAGACAAATTTTTGTGATCAGTGATCACAGTAACCGGGTGACTTGCCCCCTCCAAAAAGTGTCTCCATTCCTCAAACGCCAACTTAACCGCAAGAAGCTCTCTATTGAGTACATCATAATTTCTTTCAGCAGCAGAGAACTTCTTGGAAAAGAAGGCACATGGCCTGAGTTTGGTTAGAGTTGCAGGCCCTTGAGACAACACCGCCCCCACCCCCACCTCGGAGGCGTCCACCTCCACCACAAATGGCTTGGAAGGATCTGGCTGTATCAAGACAGGAGCAGACATAAAACATTTTTTCAGTGTCGCAAAGGCTTCTTTTGCGAGTGAGGACCAATTTCTCACATCCGCACCTTTGCATGTTAGATCCGTGAGAGGTTTGACCACTTGCGAAAACCCCCGGATAAGTTTGCGGTAATAATTGGCGAACCCCAAGAAGCGCTGAAGACCCTTAAGATGTCGGGGTTGCACCCAATCCGCAATGGCCTGCATCTTCTTGGGGTCCATGCGAAAACCCTCCCCGGATACAATTAACCCCAAAAAAGACATTTCTTGCACACAGAATACACATTTCTCCAATTTGGCATACAGATGATTTTCTCTCTGTCTTTGGAGAACTGTTCGTACATCTTCCAAATGAGAATGCTTGTCGGTGGAGTATAACATTAACCCCAGAAGTGCCGGTAACCCAGCACTGGTATCATGACACAAAGCTGCCATCATTTTTTGGCTGTTGGAAGCAATTTTGTGCAGCCTCAAATTGGACAAAGCGAGCATTTCTTGTTTCCTTTTTAGGAGACTAACTGCCGATTCATCTGTGGGTGTGGATTTCAAGCAGTCGTCCACGTGGAAGTCCTTCTCTACAAACGATCTAACATCCGACCCATACTTTGCTTCGCCCTCTCTGGCTGAATGTCTAAGGGTACCGTTACACTTAGCGATGCACCAGCGATCCCGACAATGATATGGATCGCTGGTGCATCGCTAAGTGATCGCTAGTGAGCTGCCACACAGGCAGATCTCACCAGCGACATAGCAGGGGTCGCTACTTACCTGTCCGACGCGGTGATCCTGACGTCCTCCCGCCCGCGTCCACGCGCCGCTTGTTGGCGCCACAGGAAGCCCAGCAGGAAGCTGATGATGAGAAATGGTCCAGGACGTTCTCACGCGATCAGTGATAACCAGCGCGGGAGCGGTCGGAGTAAGTATCAGACATAGTGATATTGCTAGCGATATCGCTATGTGTAACGGGGGCTTTAGACCATAGATTGTGACAGCAGGGTAAGGGCCGTTCCCAAAGATGTTTACTCTCATCTGATACTCCACAATGTCTTTGTAGGGGCCATTATCGCGGTACCAGAAAAACCTCAAATAGTTTCTATGTTCTTTCTTGGCAAGGAAGCAATGAAACATCTGTTGTATGTCAGCCATGAATGCCTCTGCATCCTTGCGGAAGCGAAGAAGTACTCCTAGAAGTCTGTTATTGAGGTCTGGGCAAGACAAAAAGACATCGTTTAGCGAGACACCTTCATATCTGGTGCTTCAGTCAAATACTACTCTTATCTGACCAGGTTTCTTAGGATGATACACGCCAAAAATAGGTAAATACCAACATTCTTCGGAATCTGGAAGTACAGGTGGAATTTCTGCATGGCCATTCTGAAATATTTTTTCCATGAAGGCAAAGAAATGCTCTCTCATTTCAGGTGCCTTCTGAAGTTTGCGTTTGAGGGAGACAAATCGATTGTAGACAGGTTCTCTGTTGTTGGGTAAGCGTTGCCTCTGGGGTTTAAATGGTAGAGGGGCCACCCAACTCTTTGACTCATTTCTCACCATCTCTCGATCTATGATGTCCAAAAACAGTCTGCCTTTTATGGACATTGCTACCTTGTTGTCTTCTCTTGTTCTGTGTAAAACTGTGCAACCTATGTGATCTTGATCGCCGTCACGTGCGTGGTCTTCACAGGAAGGATCAGCTAACGGACAAGGTAGGGGAGCATTGCATGGCAACTCTTTTATCATTAGTGTACATACTGCTGACTGAGGTCGGTTTGTGTGCTCCACCTAAACAGACGTCTCCTACAATGACCCATCCCAGGTTAAGTCTCTGAGCATATGGGGAATTCTGTAGGCCATTAATCTGTCCTCTAGCCTTATGGACTCGTAGTATGTCTCTTCCAGGGAGTAAGACAATTGGAGCTTCTTGATTCAGTTCTGGTATCAGATGGGCTATACGCTTCAGATGAGGATAGTGAGCTGCTACCTCTGGCGTAGGTATCTCAGACCTATTGTCAGGAATCTGGTTGCACTCCAATATTGATGACAAGGCTAAGCAGGTTTGACTGTATATAGACTCTACCTTTAACCCAGTTGCTTTTCTCCCTGCCGTCTCAACAGTACCCGCACATGTTTTCAAGGAGTAAGGAGAACCGGGGCCAGCAATGTTGAAGGTGTCGAAGAGAAAGGACTTGGCTAGAGACCTGTTGCTCTGATCATCCAAGATTGCATGCACCTTGATTGCCTTATCTCGGTGGCTCGCTGGGTAGACTTTGACAAGGCAGATCTTCGAGCAGGATCTTCCTGTTACAAGTTCCTTACAGATCTCTGTACACTAGGAAGTGATTACTGGAGTGTCTATGTCGGTGACAGTCGGCTTTTCGCCGCACTCTTCTACTTGCGATGGTACCCCTGAGGGCGTTCCAGAGTGAAGGCTGTGTTGTGCTCCACTCTACCACATTCCTCGCATTTCTCACTGGTTTCACAGTTGGCTGGTTTCACATTTGCGTTTTTTTGCGCTTGAAAAAAACGCATACGTGCGCATGCGTTTTTCCCCTATATTTAACATGGGTGCGCATACCTGCGCACTGGCATGCGCACGTATGCGATTTTCATGCGCTGCGTTTTTTTGGGGTGTGCGTTTGTATTTCACAGACACTACATGTTGCATTTTTTGGTCCTGGAAAAAAGCGCATGCGCACGTATGCGCACGTTTTGCGCTAAAAATGGCCATTATAGCCTATGGATGCGCATACGTGCGCACTGGCATGCGCATGTATGCGTTTTTTTAGCGCTGCGTTTTTTTGGTGGTGTCCACTTGTTGTACTAGTTATAAACTTCTAAAGTCAAAAAAAAAAGTCTATATAAAGGAGGTGCCTGCCAAAACTCTGCCACTACTACACTGACAGATTGGAGAGCAGACAGTCACCAAGGAACACATCTTCTATCAGCGCAAGAATGTGAGTATATTACATTATATGCCTGTCCTTTTAAATTATGTATGTACTAATGATTTTTATTATTTTTACATGCAGTATGTCTTCAGAATCCGAATATTCCCCATCGCGGCAGGAATTGGCGCAAGCAGACCGTGAGGTGATTATTTTCGTGCATCTGGTAAGTATATCTGCTGCTACTCCAAATCTCTTACGTTTTTTTCAACTTTTTTAAGACATCATCATCATCATCTTCTGCGGACGGGACTTCTGAGGGCGAAGAGCAGGAGCAGCGAAGCCAAGTCCCGGTGGTGATACGGAATGTATGTATCAAATGATTTGTAATGTTCTTTATTTTTTATCTTCTATTTTTACTCTTTTTTTATGTTTCTTTTTTTTGTAACTTTTTATTCAATTTAAATTTGATTATTCTAATGAATGTGTTTTGTCTAGGTTCCACAACGGGATGAAGACGTCTACCTGGATAATGAGCAGCTCATCAGCCTGGTCCAGGAGCGTGCGCCGTTGTGGGACAGCCGTGACCGGCTGTACAAGGACAATGTGGTGACCCGGCGGCTATGGAATGAGGTGGCCGCAGCGTTGATGGATGGCTGGGACAGCGCCACAGCATCCTCCAAAAAGGCATTTAGTGAGTATTTCCCTGCTCTGTATTGTGCCGCAGTGACTGTTGTCCTTGACGGCACTGTTGGGTTTCGTGCTAGGTATATTCTAGCAGGAAACCCAACAGTGTCATCGGGCTCTACAGTGACTGCTTTGAGTATTGTATTGCTATATTGTGCCGCAGTGACTGTTGTCCTTGACGGCACTGTTGGGTTTCGTGCTAGGTATATTCTAGCAGGAAACCCAACAGTGTCATCGGGCTCTACAGTGACTGCTTTGAGTATTGTATTGCTATATTGTGCCGCAGTGACTGTTGTCCTTGACGGCACTGTTGGGTTTCGTGCTAGGTATATTCTAGCAGGAAACCCAACAGTGTCATTGGGCTCTACAGTGACTGCTTTGAGTATTGTATTGCTATATTGTGCCGCAGTGACTGTTGTCCTTGACGGCACTGTTTTTTTTTTCCCAACAGTGGACAAAGTCCGAACACGTTGGCGTTCGATCAAGGACCGCTTCAACAGTGATGTTCGTGCTGAGGGCCAGGTTCGCAGTGGATCTGCATCAAGGACCAGAACTAGGTACCGTCACTATAACGCGTTGCAGTTCCTAAGACCGGTCCTTGCCACGAGATCATAAGTATTATAAATTTTGGGGTTTTATTTTTATTAATCTGTGTTTTTCTAATCCACAGCTGATGCTTCTTGTAAAGGCATGGTAGTAATGATTTTCCTTTCTTCCACAGCACCTGGAGCAGCACCCTGCAACCTGGCCCTGGAGCGGTCCTTCCTCGGACGTCCTCTGACCCGTCCCAGCCATCCGACAGCCAGGAAGCACCTTGCAGGTCAGCCACACACACAGCTGGTGACCAGGAAGCTGGGCCATCAGGTGTTCCCCTGTCCCAGGTCTCTGCCACTGGTTATGCGGGCACTACCCGCCAGCGGCAGAGGGCCTTGGACAGGAATGTCTTGCCCGAGTTTATGCATTTGAGCGAGGCCTTTAATTCCAGCCTCAAGTCGCTGTCCGACAGAGTTGAAAGCGGTTTTGCACTCATGGAACGTGGTTTTAACCACTTTGAACACCGCTTCAATTTTGTAGAACAGCGCCTTGACCGTCTGGAGGCCGACCTCAACAGACCAGCACACCATTTTTTTAGTAAGATTGAAAAGGGCATGGCGGAACACCTTAGTCCTGAGCAACAGCTGAATGTGCTGCAGGCCTGCAACAATGCTTTCTTGCAGGCTATGCAGCATAATCGGTACGGTCAGCAGTCAGTGGTGTCATTTCCACCTGTGCCACCATTGACTCGCTTCACCTCACTACCGACTTGTGCTGCATACCACTGCACGGACACCTCTATTCAAAGCCAGGACACCCACCGTTACACCACCACAAGTCTGAGTGCAGCTGGTCACTTCACCGACACCACCATGGCAAGCGCTACTCCTGTCTGGAGCACCACCGCCACTCCCATGCATGCGTGGAGCTCAGCCACCACTAGGCAAACATGGAACAGCCCTGCCGCTACAACAACATGTAGTAGCCCTGCCACCACCACTCCGCAAACCTGGACCATCACTGCCGCCACCAGTCCTCCTGCAAGGACGAGCACTGCCAACCAAGAGCAGCAGCAGCAGCCACCTCAGCAGCAGCAGCAGCCACCTCAGCAGCAGCCACCTCAGCAGCAGCCACCTCAGCAGCAGCCACCTCAGCAGCAGCAGCAGCCACCTCAGCAGCAGCAGCAGCCACCTCAGCAGCAGCAGCCACCTCAGCAGCAGCAGCCACCTCAGCAGCAGCAGCAGCCACCCCAGCAGACGGGGGACCTACACTCAATATTTGCCCCAAGTTCAAGGCGAAATCAGCCACCTCAGCAGCAGCAGCCACCTCAGCAGCAGCAGCCACCCCAGCAGACGGGGGACCTACACTCAATATTTGCCCCAAGTTCAAAGCGAAATCAATCAAGGCGGGCATTGGGCCAAAGTCGGTCCAGGCACACAAGCCTACGGCGACATGCCATTACAACAAATGTACCTGAACAGATTTCCTCTCCTCCAAGTGTTCCTAGTTTAATTCCCTTAACTGGACTACCTTCCCCCACAAGTTTTGTTGCCCCTTCCCCTCAAACACCATCTTCAACTGCAAGTGTTGCATATTCCCTGCACACCCCCAAATTGAAACCATCTGCCCCCAAACGCCGGAAAAAATAATTTTTTGGTTTATTTTTGTGATTAAAAATAAATTTACATTTGTGGTTCACCATTACAAAGTTTCATTAATGTTGTTTGCGCTGCTCACACACACTGATGGGTAAATACATGTTAAAAACCAACCCAAGGCCTAGTATAGTCATATGTGAAATAACACGGACTAGTATAGTCATACCAAGGCCTAGTGTAATAACTCGAGTTTTACCAACTTGGATCTGGTTTCATGAAAAACAAACTGTTGAAACTTGTCTAAAAAATAAGTTTCTTTCTTAAAAAGTTTCACCAGTTTGTTTTTTGTGAAACAAGATGCTAGTTGGTAAAAATAGAGTTATTACAGTAGGCCTTGGTATGACTATACTAGGCCGTGGTATTTCACATATGACTATACTAGTAGGCCCAAGGCCTACTATACTCATATTTAAAATACCACGGCCTAGTATAGTCATTCCAAGGCCTAGTGTAATAACTCTAGTTTTACCAACTAGAATCTGGTTTCATGAAAAACAAATTGGTGAAACTTGTCAAGTTTCACCAGTTTGTTTTTCGTGAAACAAGCTCCTAGTTGGTAAAAATCGAGTTATTACAGTAGGCCTTGGTATGACTATACTAGGCCGTGGTATTTCACATATGACTATACTAGTAGGCCCAAGGCCTACTATACTCATATTTGAAATACCACGGCCTAGTATAGTCATTCCAAGGCCTAGTGTAATAACTCTAGAAACTTGTCTATTTCTACACTACAAGTTGGAATTGAGCTGATTACATTCATCCACTCAATGCTGACTTGTATTCCCCATTGACTTTCATTGGGGTTGGGTTTTGAAAAAATCACATACTTTTTTTTCAACTAGTTGGACAATTTTCTCTTGAAAAAAATTGGTTTACTGATTCATGGCCTGCATCTTTGCTCGTTCCAATATATTTCACGCAGACTAGCAATGCTGCATTTTAACTCATATGTGTATTTACCTGCCCAGGTGTGTGAACATCAAAAAATTCAGTTATACATGGGAAGTTTTTTATTTAATTGGAGTTTAAAAAATATAGTGCACTCAGTAATGGTATCAAATAAGGTTTTTTATTACCATAAACAAACAAAAACATTACACCATTTCATCTTGCCAGTGCACCCGTCCTACATCAGAAATAAAGTAGGCCGCAAATTGGTCCCTCATTTGGCCAACTTCAACGGATGACCTGAGAGTGTGCTGAGTGAATTCAGGCAATGGGTTAGGAGCATCATCGACCAGTTCAAAGATCGGGTGCTCTTTAGCCATCACAAAGTTATGTAGAACCACACAGGCCTTCACCACCTCATCGACTGTTTCAAGTTTAAGATTAATGGCCGTGCCCAGAATTCGCCATCTGGAGACAAGAATCCCAAAAGCACACTCGACAGTTCTTCTGGCCCTGGTCAGCCTGTAATTAAATATTTTTTTGGTGTGGTCCAAGTCCCGGCTGGAGTAGGGTTTCAGTAAGTTTCCGCACATTTGAAAAGCCTCATCGCCAACCATTACAAAGGGCAGTGGCGGAGCTTCGGTGTGAGGAAGAGGCCGTGGCATAGGGAAATTAAATTGGTTGCCATACAACCTCCGGCCCATGTCTGAGTTTTTAAAAGCCTGTGAGTCATTACCACGGCCAAATGCTCCAATGTCCACTGCTACAAACATACATCCGGCATCCGCAATGGCCATGAGTACTATTGAAAAGTACTTTTTGTAATTATAGTACTCAGATCCCGTTCTTTTGGGTTTGATGATCCGTATGTGTTTACCATCAACAGCTCCCAAACAGTTGGGAAAATTGCATACTGTCCAGAATTTGTCAGCAATTTCCATCCACTTTTCAGCGGTGGGCAGGGGCATAAATTCTGGACAAAGAACATTCCAGAGAGCCCGGCAGGTGTCAGCAACAATTCCAGACAAGGTAGAGATTCCAATACGGTACTGGAAGTGTAGTGAAGATAGGGTTTCTCCAGTCGCCAGGAATCTGTGAACAGACAAAGAAGTAAAATTAATATTTATGTATATTATTTTAAAAAACTATAAAATAAAATATTAGTACATTCACAAAAACTAATTACCCAAGGTTTTGAATACTACATTTAAAAAAAAACCATCAGACCGCACCCCTTGGTTTTTAAATATTAATACCGTAATGTCACCAGTAGCCGTTCCTCAGGAGGAATCGCACGACGGAGCTGTGTGTCCTGTCTCCGGATGGATTGTTGGACACGAGCAAGCAAATCCCTGAAACTTTCTTGGGACATCCGGATATAATCTGTAAATTTCTCCGGGTTTGCCTGGAGCTCGCTGTAGAGGGTGTGGTATGCCCCACGGCTCTCCCGGAGTTCAACAATCGGATGTATCCACATACGCCGCCGCTGCCGTCTTCGCTGCCTCTCTCTCTTCCTTTGTTCATGGCAAGCAACTGCATACGCCTGAGCCATCGCGATGTCCAAATCCAAGTTGAAGTGAAAACTCTTCCAGCGCAGATCCATGGTCACGAGAAGAATCAAGCAAATGTGAAGAATACTGTAGACAGGGTCTATATATTAACATACCACACCCACAATGAAGTCCCATTGGTCTTGTGTGTTGTTGAATGGTTTTTTTTCTTTTTTGGGGGGTTTTTCAAAAATCTGTAAAAAAACGCAAACGCACAAAAAACGCATACAAACGCACAAAAACGCTGCGTTTTTTTCCTGCATGCGCATAAAAATGCTTGAAAAAAACGCAGCAGTTGTATGCTTTTGTATGCGTTTTTTCAATGCGTTTTTTTGCGGGAAAAACGCGCTGCAAAAAAAAGCAAGTGTGAAACTAGCCTTAGCAAAGTGCGAGGTTGTCGCACAGCATCTGAAACATATCTTGTTTTCTTTAAGGAAACCTTTGCGGTCTTCTAGAGACTTTTCCCTGAAGGCTCTGCATTTTAGCAGAGGATGTGGTTTCTTGTGTAGGGGGCAGTGTTTTCTGAGATCTTGAGGTTTGTCTTCCTCCGGGGAGGTCTTGCTTGCCCTGTAAGGAAAACCTGTGGAAGTAGCATTAGTTTTGTGAACTGCCACTGGTGTTTTACAGGGTTTGACACCAGGTGCAGTGCTACATGACATAGTAAAATCAAAACTGTGGTCATTTCTAACTCTTGCTTGTTGAGTAACAACATCTACGAACACCTTGAAAGGGGGAAATGAGACCTTATGAGTCTGTTTATAATGGGACCCGTGACTGATCCACTTCTCTTGTAGGTTGTAAGGGAGTTTTTGAACAATTGGGTTGACACCGTTGGCGGTGTCCAGGAATGCCAACCCTGGCAGGTCTCCTTCTATCTGAGCAATAATAAAGTAACTTGGCACTCAACTGAATTGTCCTTTTTAAGTGAAGGACGGCTTCCAAACGGCAGTGGATACCGCATTCAGCCCTGCACACTTGCAACCTACTTCTATAAGCCCCATATTAGCCTTAGGCTGCCGGTCTCACCTGCACACCTGCAAGCTACTATTATATGCCCCATACGGGCCTTTTGCTACCGGTCTCAGTACAGACATTTTCTACAGGTATATTTTTACACCGGTCTCAGTACAGACATCTTCCACAGGCAAATTGCTTCAGCAATCCAGCGGGAACCTCTCCTCATTTCGTTATGGAATATATTGCATCTAATTGAATTACCAGCACAGCACTCCTTAAGGGTAGCTGGAAGCCTGCTATATGCTTACACCATATTTGGAAGCAGGAACTTACAAAAAAACTATTTTGCTAATGGACATACGTTTGTTCATACTATATAGACAGCAGTCGGACTGACGAAGGCCAAGTGTAGGCCGAAACGTCTTTTTGTAGGACTGCACATAAATAAAAACTTCACTTAAAAAGGACAATTCAGTTGAGTGCCAAGTTACTTTATTATTATTCACTAGGGTCTGGGTAACCTACTTGTGCACCTTGTGGTAGTGCCACGCTATACTTGGCATCCTTCTATCTGAGCAACCTGCACCTCCATTAACAAGTCACTCAGTTCCATGTGCTTTTGATAACCCTTATTTCCTATTCTGGGGAACCCATCAAGTCTTTTATACAAAGCATTTTCCTGACGAAGGCTTTGCCAAAACTCGTGTTGGGGTGACGCCTGTGTGCTGACTAAACCCCCATCCTTCCTTTGGGCTTCCCTGGTAACTGGTGTGAGACTTGCTGGTATGTGCATTTCTCTATTATGCCTGCATGTATATGAATATGTTTATGCTGCATTGGCTGGTAGTGAGAGATTTTTAAATTATATTCCTATATATATTTTGGGCAAGTATCTAAATAACTTTGTGCCATATCTGGCTATTTTTTGAGGATTTGCTCCAAGGAGAATATATTAAATTACTCCGGTATTACTATTAAATATTTCTGCCATATTTTATGGGTTTTTTTAGTCACCACTCTGGCGTCCCGTTGTTTGAGCTGCTAACACATCTGGTGTTCGTTACCTCTACCTGTAATTGTATTTACCAATAAAATGATATTCTATTTTTGCATATAATATGGACTATGTGATCGCTTGTTTTGTTCTTTGCTTCTTGTTGCTACATTGCGATCTGCCCACTAATAAGTCCAAAATTGCGGTATCATTACTATGGTTGGTCATTCATATTGTTGTTTATTAACTATGATACTGGTATTTTTGCTGAGTTGCTTTCTCACTGTTCACTACTAGAAAGATCTAAGTCTCTAATGGCATTCCGGAAGGAGGCTCGCCATGCTCTATAGCTCTCAGTTCGATCGGTGAATTTTACAAGTCTATTGTTAACTAGATCTGTTGTGAATTCGCTTTCTGGCCTCCCTCTGGTTATTACTGAAGGTAGTGGATGTTAGGAATTTGGGTTCTATAATGCCTATGCGGGAATCCAGATTCACACATTTGTCTCCAGAGGCTAAGTCCTTTTTACCAGCTTCTGAGCATGCCCACGGGACGAGCTCCCATTGGAGTCCAGGAGTCAGGTGCTCAGGTCCTGCTCCTGATTTCATTGGCTTGCTTCAGGGCTCTGGAGATTTCCGGCAGGTCCCGTACGCTATAAAAAGTGCGCATGGCCGTTATGCCATGCACTAGTATTTTTATACTGCTGCTGTGTGTATGGTGATGGATGCTTTGACTGGTGACTGACTCATTAAGAAACCCCTTCCCTCGGTTATTACGTCTGTGTGAGTGAGTGGTATTCTATCAGCACCTGCGCTAGCGCCAGCGCGCACAAGCTCCATCTTTCCAGCAGCTTAGCGTCCTGCATCGCTCTTGCGATATTTGCGGTTGCAGCCTGTCCAGGCGTGCGCAGTTGCGACGCCGAGCACATGTGTACACGGTAAGTCTGCTCGGTTGTAGTGACTGTATTTAACTACTCCGGTTTCCGGCTACCGCACGTGTGCCGCTGAGATCCTGTGCTGTTAACAGGCTCAGCCATACTATTTTGGTATTATTTTTCCCTGCAGCTCTGTGTCATTTAACAGAGCTTGCCTTTTTGCACCTGGGTGAGTTAGAACCCTGTGCATATTACCGCTGTAGTGCTCTGCCTCTCTCAGCAGCGGCTTTGTCATCCACCGCACGGTGGACCCCGAGTGGCGAAGGCACTTTAATTATTTATTTTTTTTAGTGCCTTCCGCCACTCCTAACAGTGGAGCTGGTTAGATCGACAGAGGGGTTGCGAGTTCTCTTTCTGGGCTCCCTCTGGTGGTTACTGGAGATAATGGAGCTGATTTGATTGACAGAGGCTTGCCACCTGATAATGATGATGACGATTGTAGATCTGGGGTTTCAGACTGGGATTTAAGACACCCGACTCCCTCTATCCCTGCTGGTGATTTGCTTCCTGTTCCTCCTGAGGCTGATTTCTCCAGCTCTGTCCCTGCATGTTCAGCTAAGTGGTTTATTTGCTATTCTGTTTGCATTTGATCTGGTTTTGTCTATCTCTTCTTGGTGCGGGTCAGCCAGCTCTGGCTGGAGCTGTGCTGAATCACCGCCCATATGTTACTGCTTGTGCCAGTTTATTTTATCCCCTGTTAGATTGGTCTCTTTTTGCTCTGCTTTCAGAATATACCAGAGTGCTGATATAGTGGGGGGCTAAGTCGTATGACTTCAGTGTTTTTTGTATCAGACATGTTGGACTTTTTGCAGTGTATTTTGCATGATTGCAGACAGTGTCTTTCCTTTCCTGTCCTGTCTAGTCAGTGTGGGCCCCATCATTTGATCAGTCTATTTTCCTGCCTGTGTTTGTGTTTTCATCTTGTCTCACCGACAATATATGTTTGGGGGCTATCTATTCCTTTGGGGTCTGCTCTGGGGCAGTTTAGATTTCCCCTTTCTTGCTTTAGGCTTAGTTAGCTCTCCGGCTGTGTCGTGGCATCTAGGATCATTGTAGGTACGCTCCACGGCTACTGCTAGTTGTGTGGATAGGATCAGGGGTCCGCAATCCGCTTAGGTATTAACCTCTCTGGTTTTCTGTGGCTTAGCCTGGACCTGCTCTCCTCCTCGGTGACCCATTCATAACACAGGTCTCAGCGAGCAAAGAGCTTTGCAAAGTTCATAGTGACTGGGTCAGTGCCAACATGAGCTGGTGTGCTGTTGTCATGCTGTGTGTGTGGTGTATCCTCATACCTGTAAGGAGCTTCTGGTTTAGGATAGTCCGTATAATACCTTTTTGATGCAAAGAGTGTCCCTTTCAGTCTGGGTGGAGGCTGTACCTTCTGCTCTGTGGAACGGTAGCTGTGGTAGACATCTCTGTGCTGGATGTCCTCTTGCCTATGGCAATGAAGTTCGGGGTTGGATTGCTGGTAATCAGCGTAGACTGGTCGATGTGGTGCGTCAGGGCTGTCATCCATGCCGGAATGTTGACGGACGTACTCTGTTACGCTCTGTGCTGGATCTTGCTACTCTAGATCTGGTCCGGGAATGTTGCTGCTTCTGTCACAATCAAGATCCTTCATAGCTTCCAAATACTCTGCCTTAGCTATTGCAGCTGCTGTCTCCTTGTCTGCCGCAAGTTTTTTTAGCTCAACTTGCAAACGTGCAGTTTTTGCTTCTCTCTCTGCCTGCAGACGTGCAGTTTCTGCTTCTCTCTCTGCCTGCAGACGTGCAGTTTCCGCTTCTCTCTCTGCCTGCAGACGTGAGGCTTCTGCATTTTGCTGCACCTGTCTCCGCTTTAAGTGCATCTCTCTTTCGGCGAATGGTATCTTGCTTTGGCTGCCTCGGCTTCGGCGCGAGCGACAGCAGCAAGCTCTGCTAATGACGACCTGCTGGAGCTTGCTCGTGACTTCGCTTTCAGTGAGGATGTGCTGTTTCGAGACATTGTGCACTTAGCTTCATACTGCTGAGTACACTAGAGGGAGACAGTCTATGCACGGCAGGCTTCCGCGTGGCGGGAAAGATGTAGCACTTATTGGTGGGCTGCAGTAGGATTTTGCAGCTGTATGGCGGCTGCTGTGATACCCGTATGCAAAGCAGTGTGGGTGTTAGCGGTCCCATACAGTCTATGCTTTCACTGTGTGCGACCGGCGGTCCTTTACTGAGCCCTGGGTTCTTGTTCCCTGCGGCTTTATGGCGGCTGCTGTAATACCCGTATGCGGTGCAGTCTGGGTGATAGCAGTCCCTTACAGTCTGTGCAACCACCGCCTGCGACCGGCTGTTCCGTTCTACTCATATTTGCTATATGGCACTGCTGCCAGCACTCGGACCGGTGTGTGCGGCTGCATAGAAATACATGTCCATTAGAAAAGAAGCTTTCCCATGCTCCATCAGCTGTCATTGCATTATACATCTAATAAGACAGGATGGTATGTAATAAAGACAGGGCTCTATATAATCCGATATATTGATGCGAGAGACTCACATGAGTTTCTCGCATCACACTCACAAATGTGACCCTGGCCTTAGTCCCATTGTGGTTCTGAAGTCCACAAATTTGGCTCTTGATAATGGCTTTGTCATACCATCAGCTATCATCTTGTCAGACTCACAATAAACAAACTCGAGTATACTATGTTCCACTAAGTCACGTAAGTGGTGATGTTTTCCATCAATGTGCTTAGTCCTTGCACTAATCTTCTCACTGCTGGCAAGTATAATGCATCCTTGATTATCCTCATAGATAACTGTTGATTGAGCTAATGGCTTGCCAAAATCTTCCAAAAGTTGTTACAACCAAATTACTTCTTGACTTGCATAAGCAGCAGACATATATTTTGCTTCTGTAGAAGATAATGCGACTGACACTGGTTTTCTGTTAGACCAAGAAATTGAATTTTCTCCTAACTTGAACAAATAACCACTTGTTGATTTCCAATCACTTGAATCTCCAGCCCAATCTGCATCCACATAACCTCAGAGAGTGAGATCTCCTGATGCTGATATCTTAAGATTTAGCCTTTGAGTTTCTTTAAGATATTGAAGAATTCTCTTAGTTGCATTCCAGTCTCTTTGGCGTGGCTTGCTTACACGTCAGCAGAGATATCCGGACAAGTTGTGATTTCTATGTACAGAAGCGCCCCCACTGCTTGACTGTAACTCTCATTGCTGGGTAGCAGATCTTCTTCTCCTTCCAACTTGAGAAAATTTAGCATCATAATCTTCACCATACTTTCGCGAGTACCCTTTTGTGACCAATCTTGCCTTAAACCGGTGAACTTTACCTTTTGAGTCATATTTGTTTTTGAAGACCCACTTACATCCGATAGCTCTTTTTCCTTGTGGTAGCTCAGTAAGCTCCCATGTATGGAGTTGGTGAAGGGACTCCATCTCTTCATTTGTGGCATTTATCCACTTCTGCTTCTCGTAGACAGGCAGTTTTTGCATCTCTTGCCATGACTGTGGCTCTGGTTCAGGAAGTGTTCTGACCATATAAGAAAGTCGTCTAGCTGGAATACCTTTGTTTGGCCTTTCTGATCTCCTGACTGGAGGTTGACTTTGTTCTTCTGTGTCTTCCATGGTGGCTTCAGAGCTTATCCATACTTCAGTATTTTTTCTTTTCGGTGTCTGGGTTTGGTGATTGAGATTTTTGTTCTTGTTTCTTAGGTTGAATAACTGGTGTAACTTCATGGGATTTGAGCGATACAGAGTTTTCATCAATCACTACATCTCTGCTGATTGTTACTGCATTGGTCTCTGGGTGCAGGATTCTGTATCCCTTTTGCATTTCGCTATAGCCCACCAGAACTCCTTGCCTTGCGTGTGATTCTCACTTGGAACGTTTTTCTTTGGAAACATACATAAACATTTTGCTTCCAAATATCCTGAGGTGCTTCAGGTTAGGTTTCTTGCAGTTCCATAGCTCATTTGGAGTTTTATTTGTGGCTTTACCTGGCACTCTGTTTTGAAGATAGCAAGCTGTCATGATGGCATCTTCCCCATACGTTGTACGTAGATTCGCATCAAACAACATACTTCTTCCACTTTCACAGAGAGAACAGTTCTTTCTCTCTGCTATGCCATTTTGTTCTGGGTTGTATGGAATGGTAGTCTGGAACACGATTCCATACTTTTTCAAAATGGTTTGCACCTTACTACTTGTATATTTGGTTCCATTATCTGCACGCAGGGCTTTTGGCATTCTTTCAAATTTGTTAAACACTACAGGAAAATATTCTTCAAGTTTCTGTGGTACTTCATCCTTAAGGCCCCATCTCACATAGTGAGATCGCTAGTGAGATGGCTGAAGCGTCACCGATCTCGCTACATGTGATACATAGCGGCGACGGGCTCCCTCGCTACATATCGCTGATCGTGCTCGAATGTCCTGGGCCATTTTTTCATCGTCGGCATCCCTCTGGCCAGCATGCATCTCTGTGTTTGATGCCGATGAGTGAACTCGTTGGCGACACAGAACTCAGGGACACAGGCTGGAATCGTTCAGAATAGCTGTTGTGTGACAATGCACCAGCGATCCTTACCAGGTCGTATCGTTGTTGGGATCGCTGGTGCGTCGTTGAAGAGATCTGCCTGTTTGGCAGCTTACTAGCGACCATGTAGCGATGCACCAGCGATCCCTACCAGGTCGTATTGTTGTCGGGATCGCTGGTGTGTCGCTATGTGAAACGGGACCCTTAGTGTGAACCAGGTAGGTGACTGTATATCTGGAGTAGTCATCAATAAATGTGAGAAAATATCTCTTCTTGCTAGGAGTTTGAACACCCATTGGACCACATGCAACTTTATGTATCAGATCCAGTGGCTGTGCAGATCTAGTGGTGCTTATTTTTGGAAAGGATTTTCTGGACATTTTTCCTTTAAGACAGCTTGTGTACTTCATGATTTGACTACATTGGTTTATTTCAATACCATTTGCAAGTTGAGCTAGCTTCCTTACTGCTTCTGGGTCTCTGTGCCCAAGACATCTGTGCCATACATGGATAGAATTCTTATGCAGATCTTGTCTAGCACTGTACACTTTCTTTGCATTTTACCTGATAAAGTTCATCTTGGATTTTTCCTTCTGCAAGAATGTGACCCTTCTTTGAGATGATGCAGCTGTTATCTCTAAAAGTAACTACATTCCCCCTTTGTGTGAGCTTCTTTAGTGGCAGAAGATTGCTTTCAAGGCTGTGAACATAGAGAACATCCTTTATTGGGATCTTTCTGCTTTGTGCTGAGGAAACTGAGGAAACTGGACAGTGGAGGTAGCAGTCTCCTACTCCTTCTGAAGTCATATAGTGACCATTAGCTAAAATGACCTTTTCTGCCTTGCTTTCATTAAGGTCAGTGAAGAAATCCTTGTTATTTGTCATATGACTGCTTGCACCAGAATCTATACACCCTATATGCTTTGGAAATGGGCCTGTACTGGCATTATATGCAGCTTCAACACATGCAGAATCTTCCTTTATAGCTGCTTTAACCCTTTAATGACTGTTCTGCTTTTAAGCTGACTCATTCTTGCTTTCCAAATTCTGCAGTCTGCTTTAAGGTGGCCGGGCTTTTTTACAGACAAAACATTCACAAGTTTCTCTTAGATTGCTCTTATATTTAGGGAAATCCTGTGTCTTTTATGTTGTTTCTGCTCTGGATTCA
The DNA here is from genome assembly GCF_039654945.1 of Dendrobates tinctorius. Taxonomy (NCBI): domain Eukaryota; kingdom Metazoa; phylum Chordata; class Amphibia; order Anura; family Dendrobatidae; genus Dendrobates; species Dendrobates tinctorius. Next base: position 36,029,474 of record NW_027361676.1, on the reverse strand, counting down.
TTACTGCTGCTTACATGCTGCATTTTTCTCTTGAATTCATCCACAAGTTTGCCTTTAACATACTCTAGTGTCAGCTCATCATCTGGCCATGCGTTTAGTGCAGTCACGAGTGTGTCATAACTCTCTGGAAGACCACTAAATAGAAGTGCAGCAACATGAAAATCTTTAATTTCTTCTCCAATACCCCTGAGATGCTCCACAATCTCTAGGGTGTTTCTTATATAGTCCTGCATATTCTGTCCATCACTTAGCTTAGACTGATACAGCTTTCTCATGAGATAAAGCTTATTGCTGAAATTTGATCTTTCATGCACTTTCCATAGCTCATCCCACATCTCCTTTGCAGTTGCACACTTGCATATATGCACATAACTGCTTATCATCTACACTGAGGTAGATCGTGCTTTGTGTTTTCTGATCCTTCTCTAGCCAATCATCTGGTAATGGATGAGACACTTGTTCCTGAGTATATTTCCACGTACCTTCTCTTACAGTTGTGGCCAAAAGTATTGACACCCCTGAAATTCTGTCAGATAATACTCAGTTTCTTCCTGAAAATGATTGCAAACACAAATTCTTTGGTATTATTATCTTCATTTAATTTGTCTTAAATGAAAAAACACAAAAGAGAATGAAGCAAAAAGCAAAACATTGATCATTTCACACAAAACTCCAAAAATGGGCCAGACAAAAGTATTGGCACCCTCAGCCTAATACTTGGTTGCACAACCTTTAGCCAAAATAACTGCGACGAACAGCTTCCGGTAACCATCAATGAGTTTCTTACAATGCTCTGCTGGAATTTTAGACCATTCTTCTTTGGTAAACTGCTCCAGGTCTCTGATATTTGAAGGGTGCCTTCTCCAAACTGCCATTTTTAGATCTCTCCACAGGTGTTCTATGGGATTCAGGTCTGGACTCATTGCTGGCCACCTTAGAAGTCTCCAGTGCTTTCTCTCAAACCATTTTATAGTGCTTTTTGAAGTGTGTTTTGGGTCATTGTCCTGCTGGAAGACCCATGACCTCTGAGGGAGACCCAGCTTTCTCACACTGGGCCCTACATTATGCTGCAAAATTTGTTGGTAGTCTTCAGACTTCATAATGCCATGCACACGGTCAAGCAGTCCAGTGCCAGAGGCAGCAAAGCAACCCCAAAGCATAAGGGAACCTCCGCCATGTTTGACTGTAGGGACCATGTTCTTTTCTTTGAATGCCTCTTTTTTCTCCTGTAAACTCTATGTTGATGCCTTTTCCCAAAAGCTCTGCTTTTGTCTCATCTGACTAGAGAACATTCTTCCAAAATGTTTTAGGCTTTTCAGGTAAGTTTTGGCAAACTCCAGCCTGGCTTTTTTATGTCTTGGGGTAAGAAGTGGGGTCTTCCTGGGTCTCCTACCATACAGTCCCTTTTCATTCAGACGCCGACGGATAGTACGTGTTGATACTGTTGTACCCTCGGACTGCAGGGCAGCTTGAACTTGTTTGGATGTTAGTCGAGGTTCTTTATCCAACATCCGCACAATCTTGTGTTGAAATCTCTTGTCTATTTTTCTTTTCCGTCCACATCTAGGGAGGTTAGCCACAGTGCCATGGGCTTTAAACTTCTTGATGACACTGCGCACGGTAGACACAGGAACATTCTGGTCTTTGGAGATGGACTTGTAGCCTTGAGAGTGCTCATGCTTCCTCACAATTTGGTTTCTCAAGTCCTCAGACAGTTCTTTGGTCTTCTTTCTTTTCTCCATGCTCAATGTGGTACACACAAGGACACAGGGCAGAGGTTGAGTCAACTTTAATCCATGTCAACTGGCTGCAAGTGTGATTTAGTTACTGCCAACACCTGTTAGGTGCCACAGGTAAGTTACAAATGCTGTTATTTACACAAATTAGAGAAGCATCACATGATTTTTCGAACAGTGCCAATACTTTTGGAATTATATCCAATTTGGCTTTAGGACAATTCTTTTTGTGTTTTTTCATTTAAGACAAATTAAATGACGATAATAATACCAGGTACTAAATAATTTGTGTTTGCAATCATTTTCAGGAAGAAACTGAGTGTTATTTGACAGAATTGCAGGGGTGTCAATACTTTTGGCCACAACTGTATGGGCAGCATCTTTACCTTGAATTTACATGACTGGTAGTTCTGGTTAGTGAGGCTTGGCACTGAGAACTTGACAGGATTGCTGCTAGTTGACATCTCCTCTGTTGCTCTGTGCTGTTTTTGCTTTGGGATTCTGTTGCTGTGTTACTCTGGGGTTCTGTGTCACTCTGGGCCCATAACCTGTTGGCAGCAGATTATTCAGGATTTCCAACCGTGTGACAACAAATCTTCTTTATTCAGGAACAGCTGGGAACAATATGCTTAATAGATCAGGAATAAATCATTTGTGTGTCTATCTGTGCATCATCTACAGCAGGCTGCTTCTCTCATCCACAGACACAGGAAAACCAGGAAATACAGTCACATGCTCTCCATGTATGAGCCTCAGGGAGTTTTTTTGTTCTAACTTTTTGAGCAGAATACAAATCTAGCAACATAGACATGAATGGAGTTGTTGCACCAAGCATATTCCAACACCTATGCATCTTATCGCCTCCTCTCCCAATCCCCAATGAATTTTTAGTCCCCAATAGTATCACAATAAATTGTTGGAAGGGGGAGGGGCTTGGCACCCTTCTCCACCACCCAATTCATTTTACATCTATATCTAACGTCTTCCTCCACTTCTACCTGTTCATAAGTCCATTATAAGTCCCTCTTCCTCCCATCACAATCCCACACATCCTCCATTGTCCCCCCCCACATCCCGCCATTGTCCTCTCCCCCACCTCTATCATTTCCTTCTCCACTACCTCCAACATTGCCCTCTCAACCACCTCCATCATTGCCCTCTCCATCAATGCCTTCTCCACCACTCCATCATTGCCCTCTCCACTACCTCCATCATTGCCCTCTCCATCAGTGCCTTATCACCACCTCAATCATTGCCCTCTCCACCACCCCAATCATTGCCCTCCCCATCACCTCCATCATTGCCTTCTCCAAAACCTCCATCATTACGCTCTCCACCACTTCCATCATTGTTCTCTTCCTCCGCCCCATCATTTTCCTCAGCACCACTTCCATCATTGCCTTCTCACCCACCACCCCCATCATTGCCCTTTCCACCACCCCATCATTGCTTTCTCCCCCACCACTACAATCATTGCCCTTTCCACCACCTCTATAATTGCTTTCTCCCCCACCACCCCATCATTACCTCCATCCCCACCACCCCATCATTGTCCTTTCCACCACCACCATCATTGTCCTTTCCACCACCCCATTATTGCTTTCTCCCCACCGCCCCATCATTGCTCTCTCCACCACCTACACACACACACCTCTGCACATTCCCCTGCAGGCAGGCAGACACACACACAGACCCACCACTGACCTCTCCGCACATTCCCCATAGCCATAGCACATTTCTGCAGCATCTTCGTCGCCGGCAGCTCTCTCTCTGACGCAGCCGTGCACTGAATGATGACATCATCCAGCCACACTGCAGTTTCAGACAGGAAGCGCGGGCAGGAAGCATGATGAATCCCTGCAGCTCCGCTGCCATTTTCCCCTGTAGGCAGAGGAGCTGCAGGCATCGCTTCCTGCCCACCGCACATGAGGGCAATCTGGCCAGTGGCCCCACAGTGCCTCGGGCCCCGATGAACCGGCCAGATTGCTCTCAGTGTTAGCCCCCCTGCATGGGCCCCCCTCCACCTCTGGGCCCCGGTGCAGCCGCACCAGCTGCACATGCGGTATGTCCACCCCTGAATCTGACTTACTGAGCTGGTCATGCCCACTTAAAGTGCCTAGTGCAACATGAATGCCAAATATGGCCATCTATTGTGTATGCTTTAGCACATACTTATAGACTTAGTAGGGTGGTCAGCTTTTTGTTGAAGAATTTTTTATTTATCAGATATATAATAATCCATCACAATTTTTAATATTAGTACATTTTACCACGTTGACAAACAACTTTTACAGTTTAACATGCTAGAAAATGATAAGGTTGGAGCTTCAAGTTTGAATCCAGTTTTAGGACACATTAGCGTAATTTGACCCCATTTATTATGGCAAAATGATTTTTGGGTTGACAAACCATCTAATATGTATGGGAGGCCTCTAATTCCTGACTGAAAAATGATGTAGGTGGAGATGAAGATTGGGTAATTTTTATTCAAGTGCATTGTTCTTCCCCAGCTAGATAAGCCACGTTAGGGACGAGGGAGACTCCATTTTGGGATTTATAATTCAGGCCCAATATATTGTCCAGAGATCTTCCTCCACTCCTGAAATGGCCCCCACCCTTGGGATAAGTATAAAATCCCCAAAAGAACAGAACTTCGCTATTTGGCCATAGAATTAGAGGCCACATGTTAATGAAGGAGCAGAGCTGGGATCCCCTGCTGTTTTTGTGCAAGACGAACAAAATCAATTAGCTATCAAGGGAAAGCTCTAGACTGAGCATCACCGACATCCAGGGCTGTGGAGTCGGAGTCGGAGCTCATTTTGGTGGAGTCGGAGTCGGTATAAAATGGTCCGACTCCGACTCCTAAAATATATAATAAATTGGGTACAGTAGTTCAATGCAGAATGTGCTGAATATTTTTTCAGAGGAATTTGGGAAAGTTTTGAAATGTCCTATAAATGGCTGTTCTATTCCTGATCTAAGGCTACATTCACACACAGCGTTTTTGGTGCATTTTTTGAGGATACGTTTCTCAGCTGCAAAAGCAGATCAGCTTTTTAAAAAACCGCATCACCTGAAAGGTTTTTGAGCTCATAGATAATGTTTTCAATAGCAAAAGCAGATTAGAAATCTGCTCTATCTATCCATTTATCCATATCTGTCTATCCATATCTTATCTGTACCAAAAAGAATGAAAGCCGGGTAGCACACAGACTTACACTCCTTTTTTTTAGCACCAGTCAGGTACACCTCATAGCTGCCCAAAAGGACGCCCAGGACAGGCATTGCTCGTCTTCAGTAACACATCAACATCAATTGATAGTTGGAATAAATAGACTGCATTCACCCCATCTTAAGGTGCAGGCTTTATTTTCAAGCGTAGGGGTGTGCAGTATAAGGTTTTGCAGCAGCTGAGGTGTGCAGTATGAGATTCTGCGGAACAGTATGAGGTTCTGCCCCCTAGTTTTGATCCTGGCTAAAACTGTTTCTTATAGATATGGCGAACCCTCAGGTAACCCTAAATGAAGGTCAATGGACACAGGTGGCTGAATTGAAGGAATTGCTTAATCACCTATTTACAGTGACTAAAAAATTACAAGCTGAGGATTTAACTCCTGGCATTTTCATAAGGGAGTGGAAGAACTTGCTATTTTGCCTGTCCCAAAGAGGTGATTTAATCGCAGATGGCATTTCTGCTTCAATGAAACAGAGAGAGACACAGCTGTTGGAAGATAAAATTTTTCTGGCAGCTGTTTATGTGGACCCAATTCATCGTATATTGCTTGATGATCATCAGCTTACTAAAGGAAAAGAAGCTCTGACTGAGGTAGCAGTTAGGATGAGTGGCCTACAGGAGGACTGCCAGGCGCAAGAGGACTTGGGTCCTGACAGTGCTACTGCTGCCATATCTTCATCCTCATCAGATGAGGAGTTTGACTTTGACAAGTATTTGGATGATATGGAGCAGGCAAAGCATTGCTGCAAGGAAAAAGATTTCACTCCATCTCCTATAGCAAGCAGATTGACCATATTTCAGCAAAATGTTTCACTTGCTCTCAAACAAAAAGAAAAATTCAACCGTTCATCAAAACTGACTGTGCATGAGGCAATTCCTTTATACTTGGAAATTGTTAGAGATGTTGCCCATGTGGTTATGGCTTTGCCTCCAACCCAAGTTAGTGTAGAGAGGTTGTTCTCTGGCCTTAAAATTATTAGGTCAGATTTTAGGTCATCTATGAAGGAGGATCTGATGGAGGCAATTCTATTTCTTAGAACAAATTCATAGACTGTACAAATGTTATTTAGTATGTTTTTGTTGAAAACTGTTTTTTGCCACTTACATAGTTTATTACATAGTGCTATATATATACTGTATATATATATATGTAATCGATATTACATAGTGTATTACATATTTTCAATTTATTACAGTTTTTTGTGTTCTAAAGTTGTATTCCAATAAATATATATTATGTTCTATCTAAATGTCTTGATTATTGTATCATAAAAATGATTAAATGTCTGATGTTCACATTGCAGTACAATAAATTTTTCACTTAAATATAAGCAATATATGTTGGAGTCGGAGTCGGAGTCGTGGAGTCGGAGTCGATGGAAGGGAAATTGAGGAGTCGGAGTCGCAGGTTTGACTTACCGACTCCACAGCCCTGCCGACATCTAGAGATGAATTATGAGAGTACCATGCATCTCAGGGTTAAGTCCAATATACCATCAGAACCCTGGGAGCACTTTGCACACACCCCAGTGTCTCATATTTCTCTAGCTACCGAGCTATTGAGACTGGCTCTCCAGAACCTCTTAGTCGACCCAAGTTTGGACTCTCTGTATCGATCCAGTCCCAATGAACCTGTTGAGACATCAGTCATCCCATTTGGACCCCCCTAAGAAGTTATGACCCATCCTAGATATTGGGAATTTTTTCAGGTAGGAGATCAAGGGAGGAGAATTCAGTCCAACCCAGAGTGGGAGGGGGCGAGCTACGGTTTGAACGCTAGCTACACACTTTTAGCCTTTGTCTTTGTTCTGCCATGGAAGCCACGTCACATGTGGAGACAGACCAGAAACTAAGAAGGTGCCTGTGCATACGAGAGCTTCCCTTCATCCACAAGTTAGAAGAAACGGTAACGTTACACATACAGCTAACTGCTATCCCCAACCTGTACCCTACCTTTATCTGTACTTCTGGCTATAATACCTGTATATTACGCTATATATGTTTGTAGTATCTAGTGCACCTTTCTGCAATTAAAATATCAATTAATTTTGGGCTGCTCTTTTATCTCAAAACCCGATTTCCCACGTTCTTGTGTCCAGCTAGTACTTATACGCTACCTGGGGTTGGTTTCTGACCCGATATAAGCTTGATAACGGACCGCGCTTAGCTCTAACAAGGAACTGGTGGCAGCATATCACTCTGGTGTTATTAGGGGATCCTCGCAGCGACGGACCAGAGGTTTATATATATATTCCTGGCCTGGGACGGCTGATATATATACCACCCTCACTACAATGTGCCCCGAAAACCAGTACCTGACAGGGCAGCCTCTACGGCGACTACTTTTCCTAGGTGCAGTTCCTTGACTGACTTGAGGGTAAGGGTACCGTTACACTTAGCGATGCACCAGCGATCCCGACAACGATATGGATCGCTGGTGCATCGCTAAGTGGTCGATAGTGAGCTGCCACACAGGCAGATCTCACAGCGACATCGCTGGGGTCGGGGGTCGCTACTTACCTGTCAGACGCGGCGATCCTGACGTTCTCCCGTCCACGTCCACGCGTCGTTCGTCGGCGCCACAGGAAGCCCAGCAGGAAGCGCCCGACAAGAAATGATCCAGGACCTTTTCGCGCGACCAGCGATAATCAGCGGGGGATCCGGTCGGAGGTAAGTATCACATGTAGCGATATCGCTGCTACGTCACAAAATCGGTGACTTTACAGCGATATTGCTAGTGATATCGCAGTGTGTAACGGGGGCTTAAGGGTGAGCTGCAACTGTGTAAGCTCCGTCACAAATTGGTGGTGGTGGGGGAGTATCTGTATCCCCCAGCTCTCCTCTCTGTGTGTTTTCCTTACAAGCCACTACCAGAGGTATCTGTCAGTGGTTTACTCTGCTCCCCCTATAGACAGAACATGCAAAGAATTAGCAAGTAATTAATCAATTAATTAATTTACCAGCAATATCAAAAGGTCTACATCAGAGAATTCAAAATTTTAACATTTGGTATGAACATTTATAAGTATGGCAAAGCTTGGGAAGATAGCTATTAAAGACGAGCAGATTGATCTACTGCTTGCCTTGCTCTCATCTTTTATAGTCCATGCGATAACCTCTCCTAATTAGCAGCGCTAGACCATGTGATGTGATAGTAAGATACTGTAATAGCAAGACATTATGGGGAAGTCTGTGAAGTGTTTCCTGACATTAAACCACTCTGGCTGCTGCAATCTTCAACAGTTTGTGAAATGCGGAGCAGTTTTTTAAATAGTAATTCTAGGAAATCAAAACACACATTTTTTGCATACGCAGGGACCTGAAATTTTCAGTATATTCAACTTGACGTTAGAGATTTCAACATTTTAACAATTGGCATGACCATATTATCTTATCGTCCCAGACATTATTGTTGATTTACTGTATAATGGATAATTACCAATAAAAATTATGAGAACTTTTAATATTAATTTCCTGTACCCTACATACAACCAAATAGAAATACACACTTGGTCAAAATTGTTGGCACCCCTCGTTTAATGACAGAAAACCCCACAATGGTCACAGAAATAACTTGAGTCTGACGAAAGTAATAATAAATAAAAAAACTATGAAAATGAGCAAATGAAAGTCAGACATTGCTTTTCAACCATGCTTCCACAGGATTAAAAAAAAAATAAAAATCATGAAATAAGCCTGGACAGAAATTTTGACCACGTGTGTATACCCTAGGCGTTATTAAGCTACATAATGTGCCAGAGCAATGTGAAAACAAGCATTAGAGCCCATATGTCCTAAATATATAATAAAACTGGAGATGTGTCCTTTTGTCTGAAGTCTCCGGTGCCAATGTGGCGCCCCCAGGAGTATGGTCGCCACAGTGGCATTGCCTTCCTCCTAGGGAGTGTGATATCAAGCTTGGAAGCAATAAAGGATCTCTCTAGTAGATAACCACAGCACACAACACAGTTTCCATTCCAGGTCAGCAGAGGGAGCTCTGAACCAAAACTGTGGGAGGAGCTACTCTCTGGGGGCCAGGAAGGGAAAATTAGGGGAGTTCTAGTGAGGAGGGCAACATATGTGGACGTGGAGGAGAAGAACTGGGAGATTGAGCAGAGAGTTCAGGCTCATTCCCAGTTATAGCGCATGATCTGGAGCCCGGTCTCCAAGATTGTACGGACACTGATGGTCCTGCAACAGAAACCGGAGGAATAGGAAGCTGGAAATGCTCTATTCCCACATAAGACTCGGAGGCACAACAGCGACATGTGAGCCAGAAGAGGAAGGCTACAGCTGTCTGCCATACGAGGGAGTTCTAAAGAGAATAAGCAAGTGGAACTTCAGTGTAACGCAGTACTGCAAGTACCTAAAAATAAGCGCTAGGAAGGAGACTACACAACCCATCTGCATAGAGAGATTCCTAAGTTGCTTCCAGGATAGCCAGCTCCTGTGCCATCTGTAATCTGGACCCTGAACTGCATTTGCCAAGCAAAGTAAAGGTAAAGAAACTGTACCCTGTTGTGTCCTTGCCTTCTTCCTGCAACCCCGTCAGCACTGCTTCATCCCTGTGCCAGACACTGCACCCTCTTCCTCAACACCTATCCTCACTGCCCTGGGATTACTGCCCTATCTGTGGAGGGCCACAACATCATAGCTGCACCACACCATCTGTCCCAGAGGATCTGTCTGCAGCGTCGGCTTAACAGCTTCATTGCCGAACACCACAGGTGGCGTCACAAATCATTCACTCATAAACTTTATTTCATCACTTAACCCCTTTTACATGGGCACCCAGTGCCACAGACTGGGTCACCGCTGCTGTGACATTCCCCTTTGAGAGACCGGCCTGGTACCGAGTACCCCACAGCCCTGGGAGGGCGACCCACCTGCGCAGGAGTCAGCGCATGCTCACTACAGCATCATTATCTCCAGGAAGTCGGCTGTAGCAGCTTCTTCACCTGTGATGATAAGAGGGAAAGACTCTTCCATTTTCATGAAGTATTCAAATACACTGTCAACAGTGTGCATGCGCCAGGCTTAGTTGGGGCATGCGCTGACTGAAGTGCCAAAATGACTTTTTTCTCCTCTCCAGCATTCGGTTTCAGTTACTAAGGCGATGCCGGGTTAGTCACTACTCTGATTATATAGACCGGCCCCTGTAACCACACCCTCAGCCCTGATTGACACTGGCTCTACATTGAGTCCAGCTGTCAGTCAGGGCCGAGGAAGTGGTTAAAGAGAGGTTACTGAACCGGTGCCGCGCTTGAGACTGAAATCCAATGCTGGTGGGACGAATAAAGTTAACTTTCTCCCCTCTACATTCGGTTGAGTGCATGTGTCAGACAGCATAATAGCGCTGTTAACCTGCAGATTCACTGCATATCTGCGGGTTGACAGCATTACTTCTGGTGACAGGTTCCCTTTAACATAGCACAAACGCCACTGGGGCGTAGAGCAGGTTCAATAGCTAGTCAATACTATAATCAAATAAAGAGGTTTTGACAATGTTTATATTTCACAGTCCACAACTGGAATATCCCAGAGTATGGTTCATGTTTTCTTGCTCAGAGAACTTTACTGAAAAAAAGGGCCTAAATCATCATTTGCTTTTTTTAAGTCATTTTTCTTTTTGTACCTTATGGTATTCATTGATGTTTTGTACCACATTTATCAAAAAGGCGGACGCAATTCAGGAGTTTTTCACAGTTTAAAAAATGTTTTTTTTCTGCCATTTTGTGATTATATTTTACAACAAAAAATAACATCTTTCAAAATGTGGCAAAAATTAATAAATTTGTATGTAAAATCTGCGTGGCATTGAAGGAACTTTTTGAAAAGTCACAAATGATGATTCTGGCAAAAACATCCAGATACCCTAAATGACCATACAGTGAAGAACTAAAAAAAAATTATAAAACAGATGAGCACATATAAAATAAATTGAAAAAAAGGCGCAAATAGAAAGATGACTATGGTGCATGCAAAGATAAAAAAGGCTCAAAACACCAAAAACTCAACAAAAAAAACTGCGGCAAATGCAATAATTAATAGGGCTCTAAATAAATGTACATATTTAGGCCCTGGTTCACAAAACTGGCGTAAAACACTTTGAAGTTTGAAGTCTCAAATTTTTTGTGCATTGTAAAATTTGGGCAGCATTGTCCAAATTGGCGGATCTGGGGAGGATCCGAGGCGGGACTGATGTTGCTATGCCTGCCCGTCAAATTCATCAAAAGTGAAAGCATTTGCTACTCTAGAAATAGTACTGACTGGAGCAATATTTTGGGCAAGGCGCCTCGAATTCCTTAAGTACTAAACAGAGGGAATATAGGAAGAATCAGAGGCTCCCTGCCAACAGGATTCACCCCACAGAGCCACCTTAGTCCAGGCAAATGTAACAATGTAAAAGCGGCATGCGCTCGCAATGTGCCGTCATTCAGTGACGGAGCCTCGGACGCGGGCTGCAGCATCTGAGGCTCTGTCAGCCTCAGCCTAACATAATGCGATCGCGTTATGCTATAGCCTAAGGGTACTGTCACACTAAGCGATATCGCTATAACTTGTGATGTTATAGCGATATTGCTAGCTATATCGCTGTGTGTGATACTTACCTACAACCCGCTCCCCCGCTGGTTATCGCTGATCGCGCGAGAACGTCCAGGACTGTTTCTCGTCGTCAGCTTCCTGCGGCGCTTCCTACTATGACGACGAGCGACGCGTGGAGCTGGGCGGGAGGACGCAGGATCGCCTAGTGTGACAGGTAAGTAGCGCCCCCGTCCCCAGCGATGTCGCCTATGAGATCTGCCTGTGTGGCAGCTCACTAGCGACCACTTAGCAATGTACCAGCGATCCTGACCGCGTCATATCGCTGGTCGGGATCGCTGGTGCATCGCTAAGTGTGACAGTACCTTAAACGCAGCCCATCAACGCTATGCGTTGAAAGGGCTGCTTTAACACAGTGTGACCCTAGCCTAAGGCACGCTAACCGAAACGTATTGGTTTTTCCTTAGTGATACACTGTGGTATGCTGACATGTTGACTTTTAAAATACTCCAAATGTGAAGTTTATACTTACCTTCGATTTCATCATTACTGGAGAACATTACATCTATTTCTACAAATTCCTTAAATGAAACACAAATAAATCTGCTGCATCTTATTCCTGCACACCTCTAAATATGACTGGTGCAGAAAAAAACATTCTTAGTGAATTTTGGTCTTTTAGTATGTATTTAAATAAGCATATGTCTTTCTAAGAGATATCAAATGGTGCCACATATGATAAACCAGTATAAACTTTCACACATTCACATTAAACTTTCAAGAACTGCTAGATAAAGAGGTCATTTAGCAGATTATCTGGCATTAAATTACTTTGCAATTGTTCCAGCAAAGTCTTTGATGTAAGGTGACAATACTTGCACTGCTACCTCTCCATCTAATGTATGTACACACTCCAGCCTCCTGCTCCCATTCTCCCATCATCTGATTGTATCACATTCTATTTGCTTCTGTATTTGTCTATGGTAATTAAGAAGTAATAATTTCTTCCTTTGCTTTGAAAAGCCTGAGAAGCTATTGTTTTGTGTCAGACTTTTACTTGTTCTCAGCCAAACTATCATTTCAAGTAATAAAGTGCAGCTAATCCTTATTATGGTTTATCTCAGTATCATTGAAACGTAACAGCTGAGGATATACTGGCTTTGTTCACAGTGGGAAAAACTCAGTGGTAAGTCATACAAAATATCTTATATTGTGTGGCATAAAGCAGTTCAGGAGGGTGCAGCCTGCACTGACATGATAAAACGACTGTGACAGCGGGTTGTAGTGTAAACCTCAGAGAAATCAATTTGACCCACAAGATGACCTTGCTTCAGGAATATTGCCAGCTTGCCAATAGAATCTTAAATACAGGGATAAAGAGGAAAAAACTAAATGTGTATCAAGTGAGAAGAGAAGAAATGTTATATAAAAATTGAAGCAAATACACATGATCTGATTTGTGGATACTTCTCTTTGTAATGCTACAGCTTGTAGGAGTGTGACTGGGATGGTCATGTGCTTCTCCCTTGATTAGAAAAATTGTTATAACCTATGCATACAAAAAAGTGTTTTATATTGCATACAACCTTATAGGCATCAAGGTGCACAGTTAATGTATTGCTATAATATGAGGATGACTCAATGTGTTCTGATAAATGTATTAGATATAGGGAAAGGATAAGATTAGTACATACTGTAGGTTATGATTGAGCTATAAGATAGGATTGGGTATAGTGCAGCGGTGGGCACAATAAGTTTGGGAGGTAGACAAGTTTAGGATAGAAACAGTTAATGTGTTCAGGAACAGCTCCAGTGTGGGAAGGGCAGGGCCAGTAAACAAGGAGAACACTTCCTGGCTAGTGCAATGAGAGTAATTGATTAGAGAAAGCAGTAGTTGGAGGTCTGAAGGCACAAGGAGCACAGTCTGTTCAGCAGCAAGAGAACATCAGCCATAAACTCAGAGTGGACATTTCTTGAAATCTAGGGCCTATGGTCCAACTAAGGCACTGAGAAGTGTGTGTGGCAGATCCTGAAGTTGAAGAACTGGAGTTCTCAGAGGCTGGCTAAAAAATGAATGCTACAAATCACACGCATAGCACAGGACAAATCGGGACACCATTTATTTGTAGGGTGCAAAGGTGTGGGAACACAGCAGCCACTCGCCCATGACTATCTCCCTATGCACCTTTCAACTTGGCCTAGTCGTCATGATTCAGAATCCTTGCACCGTGAAAGAGGAGGGACTCCTGAAAAAGCTAAGATGGTGAATGTCAAGGGACCCAAGATGGTGGATGAAGACGCAAAAACCAGAGGCTCCGCTCTCTGTGGGTGTTTGCAGAGAAAAATGGTGTGAAAGCCTATCCGGCCAAAGAGGTGGTCTGTATGGAGAAGACATCCCATTATGAATGGTGCCTGGCCCAGGTGGAAGCAGTGCAAGAGGAAGAAACCCCGCATGTTGCTGTGAGTAACTGGAGAATGGGTGGGTACTAACGCAGAACTGATGGAACAGTCGAAAGTATCTCCACCCTTGGGTGGAGCCTAAAAGAGTACTCCCTGAGCTAAGTGAGCCGGTGCCATTGTCAGTGAGGCAGCAGATGCGAGAGAAAGTACCGATGGAGAAGTACGGCTTAACAATCATACTCAATGGCCGATTCAATGGCTTAATAATCCACGGTGGGCCAGAATGGGCCATATGAAAGTGCAGGATGATGCGGTCAAGAGGTGTGAAGCTAGGGGAGAATCCAGCAGCCACCACACCTCTGGAAGAGGGTCTCAAGGTGAAGAACCTGCCAAAACTTCTGAAAGTGGAACTGGCTGATGAGATGGAGGTGTAAGTGCCTCAGTGGTCGAGGCCTAGCAGTAGCGGAGAGCGGCTAATTGCGAGATTGCGGCTTGGCCAATTAATCCACCAAAGTTCCTTGCCCCCGAGCCCCTGCCAATAATATATGAGGAGGAAGTCCTGGTTCCTACCCTTGAGCAGGCGGAACAGATAGGGTCAGACCAGGGTCAAGTGGTCATGTTTTAAAGGAACTTGGACAATTTGTGTTGCGTCCTCACAACCGATTGGGACCGAGGTCAGGCAGACCCATGAAGCAAACGGATGACCGGATGAATGTGCCGAGTTGAAGAGTAGAAGGACTGTGCTCATGTGTGTTCAGGCGATTGTTTGTGTGAGCCAAAAGGCCCTAACGTCCGGGACCTAAAGTCCATCTGAGGCACTGAGAAGCAAGCCTCTATATCTTCCTAGGACAGGAAGTCAGTTGGGGAATTGCAAAAGGGTGTTTGGACAGGACTCATGAAAGCTGTAGAACAGGATGGAGTACCCCAGGGGTCAGCAATGTCAGCGAGAAAAGGGATAGCTCCGAGCGAGCGAATAGTGGACATCAGAACGTGCTGTGCTATGGACTTTGAAAATGGACAAGTTTGTGCCCAATACTGCGAGTTTCAATGTTACGAACATGGACAGTTAAGTAAACTTCTTTATTATAAAACAAATTTGATGTCCCATAATGTGTGTGCGGTGGTTCCTGAAGTTGAAGAACTTGAGAGAGCAGAGGCCTGCGACCAAAACGTGAGTGTAAGACACCACACGCATAGCACAGGAAAATCAGGACACCACTTATTTATAGGGTGCCAGGGTGTGGGAACACAGCAGCCCCTCGCCCATGATTACACCCCTGTACACCTTACAAGCTGATTGATAGAATCATAGAATCGTAGAGTTGGAAGGGACCTCCTGGGCCATCTGGTCCAACCCCCTGCTCAAAGCAGGATTCCCTAAATCATCCCAGTCAGATGTCTGTCCAGCCTCTGTTTGAAGACTTCCATTGAAGGAGAACTCACCACTTCTCATGGCAGCCTGTTCCACTCATTGATCACTCTGTCAAAAAGTTTTTTCTAATATCTAATCTGTGTCTCCTCCCATTCAGTTTCATCCCATTGCTTCCAGTCTTTCCTTGTGCAAATGAGAATAAAGATGATCCTTCTACAATGTGACAGCCCTTTAGATATTTGTAGACAGCTAAGTCTTCTCTTTTGCAAACTAAACATTCCCAAATCCTACAACCTTTCCTCATAAGACAGGGTTTGCAGACCGGTCACCATTCTGGTCGCTCTTTTCTGAACTTGCTCCAGTTTGTTGATGTCTTTTTTAAAATGTGGTGCCCAAAACTGGACACCATATTCCAGATGAGATCTGACCAAAGAGGAGTAGAGGGAAATAATGACTTCACGTGATCTAGACTGTATGCTTCTGTTAATACATCCTAGAATTGTATTTACCTTTTTTGCTGCTGCATCACACTGTTGACTCATATTCAGTCTATGATCTATTAGTATACCTAAGCCTCTTTCACATGTGCTGTTGCTTAGCCCTATTCCTCCCATTCTGTATATGCTTTTTTCATTTTTATTGCCCAGATGTAGTACTTTGCATTTTTCCCTGTTTAAAAACCATTCTGTTAGTTGCTGCCCACTGCTCCAGGTTATTTATATCTTTTTGAATCCTCTCTCTCTATTCTCTAGTATTAGCTATCCCTCCTAGCTTTGTGTCATCAGCAAATTTAATCAGTTTACCCTCAATTCCTTCATCTAAATCATTGATAAAGATGTTGAACAAGACAGGGCCTAGGACAGAGCCCTGTGGTACCCCACTTGAGACATTCTTCCAACTGGATGTACAGCCAATTACGACCACTCTTTGGGTCCGATCACTAAGCCAGTTATGAATCCACCTAACAGTTGCCTTGTCCGTTCCATACTTAGTCATTTTTTCAATAAGGATTGTATGAGATACTCTGTCAAATGCTTTGCTGAAGTCAAGATATACTATATCTACAGCATTTCCTTGATCCATGCAATCAGTGATTCCGTCATAGAAGGAAATTAAGTTAGTCTGACATGACTTACAAACCCATGCTGACTCTGTTTAATCACTTAATTCTTATCCAGGTACTGACATACATGTTGTTTAATAATTTGTTCAAAGATCTTTCCTGGTATAGAAGTCAGACTCATCGGCCTATAGTTGCCTGGGTCCACCTTCTTCCCCTTTTTGAAGTTAGGAACAACATTTGCTCTTCTTCAGTCTTCTGGGACTTCTCCTGCTCTCCAAGAATTTTCAAAGATTATGGAGAGGGGTTCAAAAATTTCTTCTGCTATCTCCTTCTGTACTCTGGGGTGTAATTCATCTGAACCTGGAGACTTGAATTCATTTAGGTTAGCCAAGTGTTTCCTCACTATCTTTCTGTTTATAGATATCCTGGATTCTTCTATTCCCTTAATAGGACAGTGAAGAACAGTTGATGTTACATTTCCTTTCTGAGAGAAAACAGATGCAAAATAGGAATTTAATAGTTCGGCCTTCTCAACATCCTGTCTTACCATTTCATCATTTTCATCCTGTAAAAATCCTATAGCATCTTTGACTTTTCTTTTACTTTTGACATATCCCCAAAATCCTTTATTATTGCTTTTGACATCTCTTGCAAGCCTCAATTCATTGTCAGCTTTAGCTAATATGATTTGTGCCCTGCAGGTTCTGCAGACAGCATTATATTCTTCTTTAGATATGCCTCTCTCTTTCCATTTTATAAACATTTTTTTCTTCCTTTTTAGCATGTGCTTAAGTTCTGTGTTCATCCATCCTGGTTTCCTTAAATGCTTCCTATTCTTCCCTCTTTTCGGAATTGTTAACAATTGTGCTTTGAGAATTTCATTTTTCAAGATTTCCCATCCTTCCTGGACATTTTTGTCTTTAAGGATATCCAGCCATTGGATCCCTCCAATTCTCTTTCTGAATCCCTTAAAATCTGCCTTTCTGAAATCTAACCTTGACGTCTGAGTCTTCACAGGTCTTCCTCCTCTAGTTATCCAAAATTCTAAAATAGCAGGTCTCTACCTCCTAGGGTCCCAGCCACTTTTACCTCCTCAAACATTTCCTCCCTGTTTATAAGGATTAGATCCAAGGTAGCAGCTCCTCTTGTTTTCTCCCCTACCGTTTGGAAGATAAAGTTGTCAGCAAGAGAGGATAATAATTTCCTTGACCTGTTAGTTTTGCCTGAGAGAGATTCCCAACAAATGTCTGGATAGTTGATACATGCTGCCAGTCCTGCAGCACGCATGTATAAGACGCTGACTGTATGATTGCAGCCATATAAGTTTGACTTTGAAATGCTGCAGAGTTTCAGAGAAAACATACCTTAACCCCTTCACAACTGATGACATATTTATTTAATAACTAAGTCATCATTGTAAAAGGGCATTCCAAGATGAAAAACTCATGTGCTCTAATTGTTACATAGTATTACATTACATAAAGGAGACAAGGTGAATAGGGTTGTACTGCCATTTCTTTCACAGCATGTGGTCAGGAGCACTTTGAGAGGAAAGTACAATGCAAATACCCAATATTATTAACCCTTTATTATCAGGATTATGGTAATTTTATTATGCTATTATTATTTATTATTATTTT
The DNA here is from genome assembly GCF_039654945.1 of Dendrobates tinctorius. NCBI lineage: Eukaryota > Metazoa > Chordata > Amphibia > Anura > Dendrobatidae > Dendrobates > Dendrobates tinctorius. The sequence continues at coordinate 36,011,485 of NW_027361676.1, read as the reverse complement.
GCTTGCTTAAATTATGCCACCATATTCCGCAGAACATTACATACTGTATATTGTCATTACTGTCCCCACTGAGGCTTACAGTACAGTACAATCTAAATTTTCTATCAGTATGTCTTTTAAATCATGGGAGGAAACCATTGCAAACAAGGGTAGAACATAGCCTTTGGTTGGATTTGAACTCATTAATCCATAAATCCAAGGAATGTGTTGGAGGACTGCACAATGCCCTGAAATGATTAAAGGTGCCTACAGCCAGTAGATAATGGCTAAATGCTTGTTTAGCTGACACCTACCCCCCATACAAGAGAATAGTTTTCATTTGGCTGAACACTCACATGTTCTATATGTGGAGTTTGGAATAAAGTTGCTGCCAATTCTCCCATGATGGTAGATTTCTATGGAAGGATGAATCAGGCATGATGGATTTCAAACATGCCTGATCCTTTGTTTTTACAGAAGTAAACCTCATTTCCCTCTCCTCAGTCTCTTCATTCATCAATCCCCCTCTCACAAACATGAGCAGGTGTATTTGGGCTCAGAACGAATAGCTGTGGGTGGACATCTGAAGCTTTCCTGGCACCTTTAAATGCCGTACAGACCATTCATATGTAAGCAGAAGGACTGGGCTAGGGGTATCCTTCTTGTGCCGGGTTTGGAACTGTTGGGGTTGTCTCCTCTGTTGTCCGGAGGAAAGCTTAAGGAACCAGCTAAAAAGCAAAAGTGCGTGAAGAAACAGAGATACTTGGCGGGAACTGACAGCACACAGCAAGGGGAGGTGAGTGCTCCGTCCCTCGAGCACCATAGCAGCGCAGGCCTGCACTCCAGCATTCCCGCTGCTGCCGGCAGAGACTGTGAACAGAGATGAACCGTTTGCCCATTGGCCCCCGCAAAGCAAGGTGCCAAATGCTCTGGGTTCATGAGTACCACGCGAGTGCCGCTTAAGAAGTATCTAGTGTATTACCGTCAACTGAACCCTGACCCCCGGTTCATATTTGTCCGGCCACGTTGGACTCCGACATTGCTGTGGCCTGTGCCTTATACTCCACAGCACCCGCTGGACTGAAGATCCTGTAGAAGGCCTCAGCGACTCACCACAGCCAGGAGGACACAGCTTGTCGTAGCCTTTGGGACTACACCAGATTAACCCCGCGCTGACCATTGTTGGCGCCAACGCTTGTTTCGTGGACTCTACAGTCTGGAAGACGTCGGATTGGATAAGTTATACCTTAAGAACTGCTACCGTCATTGCTCCCCTGTATTTTTCCAAACTACATACCCTTTATTACCTACTACCTGCATTACCCCTGTTTAGCTCTTTATCTCCCTGCGTGGAGTACAGATTTGTTAAAGTAAAATACGTTAACCCTTGCTCTGTCTCCTGTCTGTCACTGCATCCCGCAACCTGCTCACACATATATGTGATGAAACTGAGGCGAAACTCTTATCTCTATTTCTTGATGATGTACTCATTACTATTTGCATGCTCAGTTGCTCTTGGATCGTAGATTAATACAGAATATTAGAAGAATTATCTCATTTAAGCACTCTGAAATGCTGACAGTGAGGAGTGAAAACAAATTAGGAGGTTCTTGCAAACAATGGTGGACTGTGAAGAATGTGGTGTTGTGCTTTTCTAGGTAAGAACACAGAGGTTAAAGTGAGCGGAATTTGAGAGTAAGTGAATGGAAAGAACGAATGTGAAGACATTAAGTCTACAGGCCCATTTGCTGTACATGACTGTCGTGAACCAACGTTCCTAAGAATGATCGTTTCCAAATAATTGCAGAGACTAAAAAGGTGCTGATCACCAGATGAACAAGAAAATTGCATGTTCTTTGGGTGAAATGATCTTTCGTGCAGCACAGAAAATCATTGTCTGTGTAAGCAGGTACTGCTCTGCCAAGAACAATGGCCGTTTGTGCGCACTGAATGATCTGCCTGTATAAACAGAATAATAAACATAATTTAACACTTCACATCGCGTAGTGTGAGAGATCCCTAAGATAATATGGCTTTATAAGGGTTTATATGGGAGAAAATGCAATGCAAGTGAGTTTTATTCTACATTATGTTAAGTTGCCGGAAAGTCATCTGCTGAATATAAAAAATGTGAGAATAAAAAGATGTGACATTAATAGTTTGGCCATGTACTGTTTGAGAAATCCTTGTTGGATGGTAGATATTCTGCTATTTCCAGTAGGAATAGGGTAACTACTAGAGATCTCTTGTAGAAGCTTAATTTCTGCTAGAACAAAGGTGCGGCCATGCTGAAATCTAACCCGAACGTGATTCAACATCCTGATCCTTTGGGTCCCGTTACATTTAGCGATGCACCAGAGATTCCGACAACGATATGACCTGGTCAGGATCGCTGGTGCATCGCTAGTGAGCTGCCAAACAGGCAGATCTCTCCAGCGACGCAGCAGCGATACAGCGATCCGTCAGGGGTCGCTGTTACCTGTCACACTGCAGCAATTCTGATGACTTCTGCATGTGTCCATGAGTTCTGCATGCCGGCCAGCGGGACGCCAACGCCGAAAAAATGGCCCAGGCCATTCGAGCACGATCAGCGATATCCAGCGGGGGGGCGGTTGCAGGTATGTGTCACACAAAGCGAGATCGCTGATGAGATCACTGTTGCGTCACAAAATCGGTGACGCGTTAGCGATCTCGCTAGCGATCTCACTATGTGAGAAAGGCCCTTTATTTCCTCCAACATCTGCCAGCTGGGGAAAGTCTTCGAACTTTAAGGGCTAATTCAGACAAGCTTGTTATATACACAGTGGGTACGGAAAGTATTCAGACCCCTTTAAATTTTTCACTCTTTGTTTCATTGCATCCATTTGGTAAATGCAAAAAAGTTCATTTTTTCCCATTAATGTACACTGTGCACACCAATCTTAACTGAAAAAATGCAGAAAAGTAGAAATTTTTGCAAATTTTTTTAAAAAAGAAAAACTGAAATATCACATGGTCATAAGTATTCAGTCCCTTTGCTCAGACACTCATATTTAAGTCACATGATGTCCATTTCCTTGTGATTCTCCCAGAGATGGTTCTACTCCTTCATTGGAGTCCAGCTGTGTTTAATTAAACTGATAGGACTTGATTTGTAAAGACACACACCAGTCACACACCAGTCTATATAAGAACTCACAGCTCACAATGTCACACCAAATGAGAATCATGAGGTCAAATGAACTGGCAAAGGAGCTCAGAGACAGAATTGTGGCATGGCACAGATCTGGCCAAGGTTCCAAAATAATTTTTGCAGTACCTAAGGTTCTTAAGAGCACAGAGGCCTCTATAGTCCTTAAATGGAAGAAGTTTGGGACCACCTGAAGTCTTCCTAGACCTGGCCATCTGGCCAAACTGAGCAATTGTGGGAGAAGAGCCTTGGTGAGAGAGGTAAAGAAGAACCCCAAGATCACTGTGGCTGAGCTCCACAGATGCAGTAGGGAGATGGGAGAAAGTTCCACAAAACAACTGTGGGATTGCACTTTTTTTTTGCAATTTCACCGCACTTGGAATTTTTTTCCTGTTTTCCAGTACAGGATATATTAAAACCAATGGTGTTGTTCAAAAGTACAACTCATCCCTCAAAAATCAAGCCCTCACATGGCCATACTGACGGAAAAATAAAAAAAGTTATGGCTCTGGGAAAAAGGGAGCAAAAACGAAAACACAAAACTGAAAATACCTCTGGTCATGAAAGGGTTAATACTGTCCACGTAACTAATAGTTAGCAGTAGGTTTTGAGAAACATCCCAACATCATATTGGTCAAAATCCATACAAGAAGAGCTGCAACATTTTCCACTGTGTCCATCAGCAATGCACAATTATCCCATGGATGTGTCCCATGTCTTGACTCAGTACATGTCATATAAACCTGTTACTCACTGAATGTGATGGGGTCACAACATGACATATAAAGTTTCACATGCCTGAAGTCATGTATAGTCCTAATCAGGTCATGGGGGAATTACCATAGACTGATCAATAGGCTATACCATTCCACAGACAGGACAGGAGTCACGTGCATTGAAAGAGTAAGGGTATGTGCACACGTTGTAGATTTTGCTGCGGATCCGCAGCGGTTTTGGTCCTGTGGATCCGCAACACTTTTCCATGCGGCTTACAGTACCATGTAAACCTATGGAAAACCAAATCCGCTGTGCACATGCTGCGGAAATTTCCACGCAGATTTTCAGCTGTTTATTTTCCGCAGCATGTCACTTCATTTTTTGCGGAACCGCAGCTGCAGTTTTCATTCCAGGAATCAATAATCCTCTCTCTCTCTCATTTTCACAAAATTGCTAATTTTGCTATTGTAAAATAATGCATATCCTGTAAAATACTCAGGACTAGTTACCAGATAAAAATATAGTGGTTTATTTGGTTTCTTCCATCAAAGAAAGGTTATTACAGAAAAACAGGTGAATAAAAAGAGGTGAGATATTGTCCATTGTTCATAGCAAAGCAGCATGTATTCTTCTTACTCTCCGGGAACCCACATGGCAAATGGCGTCTGTCTCTCTGTTCGACTTCTTCGTACTAAAGTAACATACCAGCTGTTGAGTTATGTCATCTTGCGTCTGTCTCTCATGATGGTGAGGGAAGAAGAGAGCGACCTCTACAGTTAGCCATGAATTATATACGTCTCCTAAAGCACGTGGTCTCTACATATATGGAGCTGTCTTTCTACCATGAGCCAAGCTTAAAAATAGCCTATGTCATGTAAGCTAAAGCATTCTACAGAACTGAGTCTTATAAGAAATTAACGGATTATTAATATTTAACAATTCCCCCTTTTGAGGGAGACAGACATTAATTGGAACCCTCAAATATAACAAGATCTTCTTTCTTCTTTTCTTCTTCTTTGACAAAATAATTTAATATTAATAATAATAATAATAATAATATTAGATTACCGTTATAAGTACTCAATGACATAATAGATGTGAATTCATGTTATGGTAAGCCGTGAACAATATTCATATAAAATATGTATAATTATACTTCCCTAAGTCTAAATTGAAGCATCTCAGGTCCAGTCATCATCATCTGATGTCATCTGGTCTTCATTTTGATGTCTTCTGTCTTCTTCTTGGTTCTTTTAAAAATACAGTTTTCTTATAGCATATAGATGTGTTGTGTATCAAATCAAAGTCCATAATTTCAAATGTTAATACGAAAACAAAGTCTATGCAGCTTTAATATCTGTGCAGTGTTATCTTTAAAAACCTGGGCTTACATTGGCTCGCCTTGGATATTCTGGAATCCTCCATCGGTACTGGTCTTTGAACAGGTGTGACGTCTTTGGTCAGCAAAGCAAGGGTTAAAATGACTCTTCCTTGCTAAACATAGCACCATAACCAGTCCTTGTCCTAATGCACAGGACATATGTCAGGGTTGTAGCTTCCTGATAATTACCTTCATTGTTCACCAGCTTTCATCGAAGCTTTTCAGGTGATTGAAAACCTCTGGAACTTGATAAGAACGTGATAACACCGTTCATCTCAGCATCATAGGATCATCGTCCTCTGGTTGTCAGGTTAGACACTTTAATTGTGACTGTCGGTGGTGGATACTGCACTTGTGACTGTCGGTGGTGGATACTGCACTTGTGACTGTCAGTGGTGGATACTGCACTTGTAATTAACACAGTCTATTACTCAGTAATCATAGCTTTGTTACCTTCTGGGATTTCTGGATCGCGGCATTCTTCTTCTTGCAACTGATAAAAATCAATGAAGTTTAGAAATGTGAAAAGTCTTTATTAACATAATTTCAGTATCTTGCTTGAAGTCTTCATTCCCTATTCTATACCAAATCTGGTAATTTCCCTATCCCATAATATCACAGCGTACCATAGCAATCAGTAATATCCATATAATTATTATCAGAATTTGTACTGTATATGGATTTCAATATTTGAAATAATAAACCAATAATAAGTGATAATACATTATTATCCATTTTTTTCATGTGATAGAACATTTTTATGTCATAGGTGTAATTACCTTTTTCAACCCATAGGTGTCACTGTGTTTTATGTAACCAGTGTTTTCATCTTTATTAATAAGGAATATATTTATTATACTAATAATATGTAGGAATGTATAGCCATGAACCAAAATAAGAATATATGAGTGAGCGAATGAATGAATAAAAGAATTGTTGCATATAACTCAGAAGTGAAACATTTTCCTTAGTAATAGAACCATATAATTGCTATATTTAATGAAGCAATATTCTCAGTAGATATTACTTTACTAAATATTGGTGAAAGAATTAAAAATAATGAAAAATAAGAATAAAAAATAAGAATAAGAATAAGGCCTTTATGTTGATGCAGAGTAGTTATGTCTTCAAATTATGCAACTTTGCATGTAATTCCTCTTAGTGTAAAGAAATGACTCTTTATAATACTTGTTATTATACCCAATACTTATACCATTGTACCTTATTAATATTTTTTTTTATTAAAATGTGTGAAGAAGAAGTATTAATCAAATGTGATTATGTAGTCAGGATAAAAAACATATTTCTCCCTTAATACCAAAAAATATTGTTTCATGAAATAATTCATTTATCAAAACCAAAATTAAAAATAATTAATGTATAAATTATGTGAATTTATACCTGCTTATACCATTATTTGTCTGAAGATGTGTAACCATCAAAATTAATTTGAATATCATAAAATTATCCTTTGGAAAAATTAATTTAAATGTAACACACTTGGACAGAGAAGGAAGGTCCACTATTCCCAGATGCAGCTGGTGAATACCAGGCTCTGTGCTGGTGCCTGTTTAAAAGAGCTAAAGCTGATAAGGAAAGAATAGATTTTCTTCCTAAACTATTTTCTATTTTGTTGTGCGATTGCACTTATCCACAATTAACTAAATCAAGAAATAATTACTATAGAAATACAGAAATATATGTTGTGTAGATAATATTTCATTATGTATCTTAATATTCTAATAATTTATCTGATCTGCATATTTCTCCTAAAGATAAAAGCTTTGGGGTTTTTTTTTTTTTTTTTTTTTTTCCTTTCTCTCATGCATTCAGGATCCTGAGGTCTCACAAACGTATCACATTACTCGCTCAGCAGCTGCTCATACACTCAGTCACTGTCACTCAGACTGTGTCACATATTAAGTTTAATACACGTATTTTAACCCAAATTATCCTAATTATCAATGCATTGTAAACTATTTCAATTTAGTCTCTTAATATTTCTTTGAATATTCCCCCTTTAAAATTCTTTTCCTAAGGAACAGGGACATAGTATACTGGTATGGTATACTTATTATTAGAACAAGGTTGAAATTTTCACCTGTTGAGGTTGTCATTCAAACCATGCAGTAAAAAAAGCACACACCCAGAACATTTTAAAAAGCAATTGGTTATTTCCTTTTAAGGGTTAGATATATATAAAATCATGCAATTATTGCAACATCCTGTGTAAATAAAGGCATAAATCCTTGGAAGAGAATTTTTCTCGATTAAGTCCTGCTTTGAAATGAAAATTCTAAGGAAACATAAAAAATAAGGTTAATATCATATTCATATTCTAAATATTATTACTGATGTAGATTTTAATTTTCATTAAAAAATACAGTTCTACTATTTCTACTTCTACAAACACTCTATATATACTGTATGACTATGTATATATCCACAAACCATAAAACTACAGGATTATACTCTATAAAATAATTACATATAACTCACTAATTGTATAACACTGTTACACAATATATATATAATTACTTTTTCTAGCCAATTCCTACACCCATACTTATTTCTCTGCAAAAAATATCCTGAAAGGTTCTTGCCATTTTAAAGCTGATAGATTCTTGGAGCAGAGTATTCAGTTTACAGGCCATGATGTCACTCACCACCTGTTTCTGTCTGTTAAATTCGGCCATCTTTGTTACAGAAAGAAAATCAAAACTCATCATTTTTCTTAATTCAATTTGTGTCTTTTCGGTGTTCTTTTGCATCATTCCATATGGTTTATAACAAACATGTGATTTTCTTTTTCTTTCTTCGTAGATTTGATTTTGGGGAAAACTCATTTTAGAAGGTTTTGCTAATACAGGCTTCTGATAAGATTTTACTCTGCCTGTCTTTCCAAAATTAGCACAATTTATTTTCCTTTCACGATTCTCGTGTTTCCTGGCAAAATCAAGAAATTGCGCACATTCAAACAAAGAATCTTTTTGTGACGCAATAACACGAGATGCAGGATTTAGAAACCAAAATTTGCTTACAAAACTCCTTATGAGGGACGGTGTTTTGACATTCTCACTCAGCATTTTGTACAAACGTTCATATATGGACATGAACGTAAAAATACATTCCTTCCGACCAATCCTTAATTTTTGAAGAATATCAATATCTGGATGATTTTCATTTGATGAACAAAAAATGAGAATTTTTAATCTGTCCTTATCAGTTAAATTCTCATGTGTTTCACCAGATAACTTTAAAGACAATCTCCTTGCAAAATTTACAGGGATCCACATTTTGAACAACTGATTCTTCTCCTCGTTAGATAAATCAAAGTTATCAGTACAACTTTCAAAGATCTCAGAGTTTCTATAAACATCTATTTTGTTGTCATAAGCAGGAATTATTTGGCATATCTTTATCAAATTCCTCCTCACGCTACTTCGGATTTGGGCCTGTGAGTCTTCTATTTTTAGTGGTACGTCTTTCCCTTGTACGTCCTCTACGTCAGTTCTGAAGTCTCCTCCTACTTCTCCATCTTCTGCAAGGTCACCTTCAATAGCTGCTACTACTTGTAACTGTTTCTCCACATTACAGTGAATCTCGGGAATATCACTATCCTCTACACAATCATTTTTAGATTTCTCTGACACAGATCTATGAAATATATCTACCATCTGTAGAATATTTTTTAATCTCTCTCTTTCTCTATTGAAAAACTTAGAATCTAACCTCTGATTCTCGAGTTCACACTCGGCATATAAACTTAACCATAAAACTTCTGAATTAGAATTGTCTACAGACTTAAATTTCAATTTACTCTGCTTAGCAAGACAATTAATGACATCCATTTTATCTTACCTTGAAATGTCTCAGCTCCTTTGATGGACAACGCTGGGTTCCTGTCTTCACACGTCTGGCTTAGGTCTGGTACTTTTGGCACTTGTAGTACTTCTCAATCTATCTGGTACTTCTTACTTCTAGGTTCCATGTGATTCTTGTAAGTAGTGGAATTCCCGATAACTTGCACATATGATTTGACGTTAGCAAAGTCCAATCCCCCGTGTGTGCAAGTTGAAGGAAATCCGCAAAAAAGTACAAAAATTCAGATCTGGCTGGCTCTCCAATGTAAAATAATGCATATCCTGTAAAATACTCAGGACTAGTTACCAGATAAAAATATAGTGGTTTATTTGGTTTCTTCCATCAAAGAAAGGTTATTACAGAAAAACAGGTGAATAAAAAGAGGTGAGATATTGTCCATTGTTCATAGCAAAGCAGCATGTATTCTTCTTACTCTCCGGGAACCCACATGGCAAATGGCGTCTGTCTCTCTGTTCGACTTCTTCGTACTAAAGTAACATACCAGCTGTTGAGTTATGTCATCTTGCGTCTGTCTCTCATGATGGTGAGGGAAGAAGAGAGCGACCTCTACAGTTAGCCATGAATTATATACGTCTCCTAAAGCACGTGGTCTCTACATATATGGAGCTGTCTTTCTACCATGAGCCAAGCTTAAAAATAGCCTATGTCATGTAAGCTAAAGCATTCTACAGAACTGAGTCTTATAAGAAATTAACGGATTATTAATATTTAACAGCTATGGACCTTTTCTCATATGTCACTGTAAAAAAAGAATTGATCTAAAGGCTTGGAAATCAATACACAATGACACCGCTTCTTGCACTGTCCAAGTATAGTTAACAGCTATTGTGGCACCCCAGAGTCCGGTTGCCATAATGACATTGCCTCCCTCTAAGGGTTGATGTCATGCCTGGAGGCAGGAGGGGGGTCCCCAAGCGAGATAACACAGTGTACATGACAATTCCTGCTGTAGTCCAGAAAGGGGAGCTTCCTTATAAATTCTGCCCAGCAGGTGGGGGTTAGTGAGTCACTAAGAAGACAGCTGGGAGAGTAAACAAGAGAGTTGTCATGGAAACGGGAGCTGTTGGAGCTCATGACAAGACAGTTGAAGTTGGTCTGTGGAGAGGGAAAGGACAGGAACAAAGATAAGGGGCTCTGGTGAACTAAAATTGCATATAGCTGACCCCAGAGCGAAGCGCTGATATAAAAAGGGACGCCAGAGTCCTTGGCTGGGCATGAGCTGTACACCCTGACAGCCGAATCTGGATTGCAGGGGACTGCAAATTCCTTGGCCACACTGAACACCTGAAGGTATGGCAGCAGACCAAGAGCCTGGGGCTGACAGTGAAAAGGACAGTACCCATGATATAGGCTCACGATGTCTGCCATACAGATAAGCAATCATCACGCAGGAGAGGGCTGCAGCTTAGCTACAAGCAGCAGAGACCCAAAAACAGGGCACAGAATGAAGGTCCCCAACCACACCTGGCAGGGTGGATCACCTGAATGCCTACAGGCAAGCCGGACTCAATCCATCATCTGTATGTAGTACCTCAGATTGCATCTACATTTAAGTAATAGGTAAAGAAAACTGCACCTCTCTGTGTCCTTCACTTTTCCTCTGCACCCCAACGTTCACCACCATTTGAACAATCTTCTTATATAATAATAAATGCCCTAAGCAGCTTCCGGTTGTAACAACTTCCGTCCAGTTGTAACCGGTGACGTCACCACACACACGCACATGTTAACCCTCAACACACCACACCGCCTCAACACACACTCCTCTCACCTTTCACCTCCACTCACGTCCACTCACTCTTTCACTCCACATACGTTCCTTTCTCTCACTCCGTTTCTCATACTCACACCGTCATCGTCGCTGCCCCGACATCTTCCTCCGCCGCTGCGATCCTGGATCCAGACGTTCTCCAGGCCGCCGACATGTTCTTGCGGCGACGCCATCTTGGATTTCGTGAAATCCCGCGATATTCAAGATGGCGTCGCCGCAAGAACATGTCGCTGGCGTGGACGACTCGGGATCCAAAAAGATGGCGTCAGCGAAATCTTGCGAGATTACGCCGACGCCATTTTGGATCCCGATGTCGTCCACGCCAGCGACATGTTCTTGCGGCGACGCCATCTTGAATATCGCGGGATTTCACGAAATCCAAGATGGCGTCGCCGCAAGAACATGTCGGCGGCCTGGAGAACGTCTGGATCCAGGATCGCGGCGGCGGAGGAAGATGTCGGGGCAGCGACGATGACGGTGTGAGTATGAGAGATGGAGTGAGAGAGAAAGGGTCGTATGTGGAGTGAAAGAGTGAGTGGATGTGAGTGGAGATGGTGAAAGGTGAGAGGAGTGTGTGTTGAGGCGGTGTGGTGTGTTGAGGGTTAACATGGCAAGAGGTGTTAACGACATTTCGCCGACACCATCTTGCATTCCTGAAATTGCGTCATTTTCCTCACGCCGACTTGCTGTGCGGATTCTTGGCATTGCCTGTACCACCATAACTACTGCTGCCTTGGTCCTCTGCCTGTTTACTGCCGGTGTCTAATTACTGGGCCAATTTGCCTGTACTGCCATAACTATTGCTGCCTTGCTACTCTGCCGGTGTCTAATTACAGGGCTAATTTGCCTCTACCGCCATAACTACTGCTGCCTTGCTCCTCTGCCGGTGTCTAATTACAGGACCAATTTGCCTCTACCGCCATAACTACTGCTGCATTGCTCCTCTCCCGGTGTCTAATTACAGGGCCAATTTGCCTATACCGCCATAACTACTGCCTTTGTCCTCTGCCAGTGTCTAATTACAGGGCCAATTTGCCTATACTGCCATAACTACTGCTGCCTTTGTCCTCTGCCAGTGTCTAATTACAGGGCCAATTTTCCTCTACCGCCATAACTACTGCTGCTTTGGTCCTCTGCCTGTTCACTGCCGGTGTCTAATTACAAGGCCAATTTGCCTCTACCGCCATAACTACTGCTGCCTTGCTCCTCTGCTGGTGTCTAATTACAGGGCTAATTTGCCTCTACCGCCATAACTACTGCTGCCTTGCTCCTCTGCCGGTGTCTAATTACAGGACCAATTTGCCTCTACCGCCATAACTACTGCTGCATTGCTCCTCTGCCGGTGTCTAATTACAGGGCCAATTTGCCTATACCGCCATAACTACTGCCTTGGTCCTCTGCGGTGTCTAATTACAGGGCCAATTTGCCTATACCGCCATAGCTACTGCTGCCTTGCTCCTCTGCCGGTGTCTAATTACAGGGCCAATTTGCCTCTACCGCCATAACTACTGCTGCCTTGCTCCTCTGCCGGTGTCTAATTACAGGGCCAATATGCCTACACCGCCATAACTACTGCTGCCTTGCTCCTCTGCCGGTGTCTAATTACAGGGCCAATTTGCCTCTACCGCCATAACTACTGCTGCTTTGGTCCTCTGCCTGTTTACTGCCGGTGTCTAATTACAAGGCCAATTTGCCTCTACCGCCATAACTACTGCTGCCTTGCTCCTCTGCCGGTGTCTAATTACAGGGCCAATTTGCCTCTACCGCCATAACTACTGCTGCCTTGCTCCTCTGCCGGTGTCTAATTACAGGATCAATTTGCCTCTACCGCCATAACTACTGCTGCATTGCTCCTCTGCTGGTGTCTAATTACAGGGCCAATTTGCCTCTACCGCCATAACTACTGCTGCCTTGCTCCTCTGCCGGTGTCTAATTACAGGGCCAATTTGCCTCTACCGCCATAACTACTGCTGCCTTGCTCCTTTGCGAGTGTCTAATTACAGGGCCAATTTGCCTCTACCGCCATAACTACTGCTGCCTTGCTCCTCTGCCGGTGTCTAACTACAGGGCCAATTTGCCACTACCACTTCATAACTACTGCTGGGCAATTACAGGGTCAATTAGTATCTGTTTACTCTACAATACTCCAGGACGCCTTCTTCACTGCCAGATAACTGCCAAATAGACTCCTTTACCTGTGCCAACATGAGTCATAACAAAAAGTATGCCAATGCCAGTGAAAGGAAAGCAGCTTTAGCACTACGACAAAAACAACGCCGTGCTAATGAGACTCCTGAGGAAAAACACCATCGCCTTGAGAAGATTAAGGCTTATAAACGCCGTCGCCTCACACATGAATCCCCTAACTCTAAATCCATAAGATTGGCTGAAGAAGCCTCTGCACGCCGTCACCGCCGACAACAGATGGCCTCTTCCTCATCATTATTATTAGACTCACAACAGGATGCTTCCACATCAGCAAGTGGAACAATTTACTGCTACACTTCATCCCATATGCCGTTCACTGACATAACTAATCAGCAATCTGTTTCTGCCCTATCAATACCACCATTCAATACCGATGCCCAGTATGCCAATGCCAGTGAAAGGAAAGCAGCTTTAGCACTACGACAAAAACAACGCCGTGCTAATGAGACTCCTGAGGAAAAACAGCATCGACTTGACAAGATTAAGGCTTATAAACGCCGTCGTCTCACACACGAATCCCCTAACTCTAAATCTATTACATTGGCTGAAGAAGCCTCTGCACGCCATCACCGCCAACAACAGACGGCTTCTTCCTCATCATTATTAGTAGACTCACAACAGGATGCTTCCACATCAGCATGTGGAACAAGTTACTACCACTCTTCATCCTATATGCCGTTCACTGACATAACTAATCAGCAATCTGTTTCTGCCCTATCAATACCATCATTAGTCAATACCAACGCACAGTTTCTTCACATACAAGCTGCAGTTAGCCCACAGAAAGTGCAACCAAGACAAATATACGTTGGTCTCAAAACTAGGCGCACCCCATCGGTTGGACATGCACTTCTACTAGAACCTCACATTTTCACTAATGATGAAAATAGTATTACTGAACACAGCTGTGGTGACATGACCCATGTATGTGAGCATTGCGAAGCTTTGCATTTTGTAGCAGAGATACCTTCTGATAACAACTTTACGCTCTGCTGTCAGAAGGGTAAAGTCCATGTACCCATACTACAATATCCTGATGTCTTTACACGTTTGCTGAAAGGGCAAATTGAATTTAGCAAAAATTTCATGGATAATATTCGAAGTATTAACAGTTCCTTTGCTTTTGCCTCCATGGGTGCAAATATTTCACCACTTCCTGGATATGGCCCATACTGTTTCCGCATACATGGCCAGATCTATCATAGAACTGGAACACTACATCCCTCAGATGACCAGCAACGCGCATTTGCCCAACTTTACATTCTCGATACCACTACCGCAAACGAACAACGCTTACGATGTAAAGAAAATCAAAAATGTCATCCTACATTGATGAACATTATTGCCCTTCAAATCCAAACTATTAATCCTTTTGTGGAAGCTTAATCAAATGTTACGTGATGTGGAAGAACAAGAAAAAATTAAATCTCTACAAAACGGAACTGTCATGCCAAACATCACTATGGCTATTAAACAAGATCGTACTCAAGACCCTCGATGCTACAATAATCCCACTGTCAGTGAAGTAGCAGTCGTGTTTCAAAATGACAATGGTGAGCCACCTTTCAATAGAGACATATTAATTCATTTAAAACCTGATCCCCATAACCCTTTAGCTCCAAAAACACAACAAATTAGTATTCTCCATAGCAATTTGGATGCCCTCCTCTATCCAATATTTTTCCCTTATGGAGACCAAGGATGGCATGATGGACTCAAACAACAAGGCAAAAGTCCGAGGAGGATCACTCAACTCCAATACTATTGCTATATGTTATCTGTCAGAAATTACTTTAATCTACTCCTCAATGGTGGTAAGCTAACACAGCAATATTTAGTAGATGCTTATGTCAAAATCGAAGCTAATCGCCTACATTACATCCGCAACCACCAAAAAGATTTAAAAGTGGAGGATTACTGCCTCCTTCAAGAACATCTACTCAAAAAATCGGTTCAAAAGGGCATCCCTATTGGGAAAACCGTCATTTTACCATCTTCTTTTGAAGGCAGTCCAAGAAACATGCAGCAGCGCTACCAGGATGCTATGGCTATTGTTACAAAGTATGGTCGACCAGATCTATTTATCACCATGACATGTAATCCTAAGTGGAATGAGATTACTACACATTTAGAACCGTGGCAGCGTGTTGAACACAGACCAGACTTGGTTGCACGTGTCTTTAAAATTAAACTGGAATCCCTCTTAAAAGACATTAGCAGTGGATTATTTGGAAACGTCACTGCAATGGTCCATGTCATTGAATTTCAGAAGCGTGGTCTCCCACACGCTCATATTTTAATTATTCTTGACAGCCTGTCTAAATTACGGACTGAGGCAGACATAGACAATATAGTCTGGGCTGAAATACCTGATGAAACAATCTACCCTCAGCTCCATAACATTGTTCTTCAACACATGATTCATGGTCCCTGTGGAGAACACAATCCTAATTCTCCCTGTATGGATCTTGGAAAGTGTAGCAAAGGTTTCCCAAAACAAAACCAACCATATACCATCAAAGAAAAGGATGGCTATCCCACTTACCGCAGACCCATTGGCAAAACATATGAACACCATTCTAAGATGATTGACAATTCATGGGTAGTTCCATATAACCCATTTTTACTCACCAAATACAAGTGCCATATTAATGTAGAAATATGTGCTTCCATTCAAAGTGTAAAATATTTATTTAAATACGTTTACAAAGGACATGACAAAGCCAACCTTGAAATTTCCCAAAATAACATCCAACATGATGAAACACACCAATTTATGGATACCAGATATGTTAGTGCACCTGAGGCTGCGTGGCGGATATTTGCTTTTCCTATGCATAAACAATCTCATGCCATCATTCGCCTAGCCGTACATCTGCCTAATTCTCAACCACTCTATTTTCATGAGAATGACTCTGCAGACAACATCCATCAAAAGCTCAATTCCAATTCTACACTTATGGCGTATTTCAACCTTAATAAGATCGACCACAATGCACATAACTATTTCTACCGCGAAATTCCAGAACACTACGTTTGGAAACAAGGCACATGGGAACAAAGAAAACGAGGGGGTCTCACAGTTATTGGAAGAATGTACACTGTTAGTATGAAAGACCAAGAACGCTATTATTTACGTTTGTTGTTACTGCATGTAAAAGCTGCTACCAGTTTTGACAGCATTAAAACCGTCAATGGAGTTATGCATGAAACCTTTAAGGATGCTGCGTTAGCACTTGGATTATTATTCGATGATAGCATCTGGAGACATACTTTAACAGATGCTTGCATTCTTAACATGCCTTCCCAACTTAGAGACATGTTTGCTTATATCTGTATTTTTGGCCCCCCCAGTAATCCACTTGAATTGTGGAATGAATTTAAGGACCATTTTTTACAAGACTACTGTCATACATACCACAGCAACACTGAAGAGTGTATCGATTGTGAAGGATATGCTATGAAAGATGTCCAAGATGTCCTCATAGTCCATGGAAAAACTTTTGCTGATTTCAATTTACCACACCCAGCAAAAAATATTAAACAACTCCTTAAACAATATGATAAGGATTATGAGTTAAAAAAAGCTGCAGAGATGAAAGAAACTCTTAATCAGGAGCAACTTTTTGCCTATGATGTCATTACTGAAGCTTTACAAAATAGCAGTTTAATACCAAAGTGCTTTTTTCTCGATGGACCTGGTGGCAGTGGAAAGACCTACCTATACCATCTACTTACACATCATTTAAGAGGACAAGGAGAAATTGTGTCACCTGCAGCGACTACAGGAATAGCATCTAACTTGATACAAGGAGGCCGAACAATCCACTCTCTATATGGCATACCTATTCCGATCAATGAAACATCTGTTTCCAGGATTAAAAACGATACAAATGCAGGAAAACATTTACAGAGTACAAAACTTTTTATTATTGATGAGTGCACTATGGTCCAAAAACATGCATTGAATGTGATAGATAGACTTCTACGTGACATCATGACAACAAATGTTGCTGAAAAAAATAAAACACCATTTGGAGGTAAAGTTATTGTTCTTGGAGGAGACTTCAGACAATGTCTTCCCGTCATCGCTCATGGAACAAGAATAGACATTGTAGATTCCTGCATTATATATTCAGAACATTGGCAACATTTTACCAGACTACTGCTAATCAACAACATGCGCTCCACTGATCCTGAATACAGCACTTGGTTGCTTAAACTTGGAAATGATGAGCTGTCTAATGAACAAAACCTTGGAGAGGATGTCATTGAAATTCCTCCAGACATCCTTTGCACTGGCTCTATAGTAACCGAGATCTTTTGAGACCATATTTACATTGATGTTAATGACAAACAAAGCCTCAACACTGCTGCATCACATGCTATACTATGTCCGAAAAATGATGACGTCGATTTTCTGAACTGTAAAGTAATGGATCGCATTAGTGGTGATTATACTGTATATACAAGTGATGATTCTGTCGATGCTGATGAGGCAGAGGAATGTGAAAACTACCCAGTTGAATTTTTAAACTCTCTGACACCATCAGGAATGCCATCACATCTCTTAAAACTTAAAATTGGCACCATTGTGATGCTATTAAGAAACCTAAACACCAAGAAAGGTCTCTGCAATGGCACTCGCCTCATTGTCATTGCCTTACTCCGCAACATCATACAGGCTAAAGTGATTACTGGCTCTGCTGAAGGAGACATTGTGTTTATTCCACGCATCGATTTGTGTCCTTCAGAAACTGGGTTACCTTTTAAATTAAAACGTCGACAGTTTCCTCTAAAACCTGCTTTTGCTATGACTAGTGTTGAGCATTCCGATACCGCAAGTATCGGGTATCGGCCGATACTTGCTGTATCGGAATTCCGATACCGACTTCCGATATTTTTTCAATATCGGAATTCGGCATCGGAATCGGAAGTTCCAAGTTGATTGACAGACTGACGTCATCATGATGCGCGGTGTGTGCGCATCATGATGCGCCGTCATTTCGGGCCTTCCGGGGGTCTCTGCCGGCCTGCCGGGGGGCTGTGCCGGCCTGCCGGGGGGCTGTGCCGGCCTGCCGGGGGGCTGTGTGGACTGCCCGGGGTCTGTACCGGCCTGCCGGGGGGCTGTGCCGGCCTGCCGGTGGTCTGTGCACCCTGTGGGGGTCTGTACCGGCCTGCCGGGGGGCTGTGCCGGCCTGCCGGTGGTCTGTGCACCCTGTGGGGGTCTGTACCGGCCTGCCGGGGGGCTGTGCCGGCCTGCCGGTGGTCTGTGCACCCTGTGGGGGTCTGTACCGGCCTGCCGGGGGGCTGTGCCGGCCTGCCGGGGGGCTGTGCAAGCATCGTCCGATGGGACTACAAGTCCCATCGGGCGATGCCTGCTACCATGACAGTGATTGACACATTAGCCAATGATGGGACAGTAGTAGTCCCATCATCCGGCTAATGTGTTAAATGTAAAAAAAAAAAAAAAAAAATACTACATACATACTACATGCATGCTACATACATACTACATGCTACATACATACTACATATATACTACATACATACTACATACATGCTACATACATACTACATGCTACATACATACTACATATATACTACATACATACTACATACATGCTACATACATACTGCATGCTACATACATACTACATACATACTACATACATACTACATGCATGCTACATACATACTACATGCATGCTACATACATACTACATGCATGCTACATGCATGCTACATACTACATATATACTACATGCATGCTACATACATACTACATACATACCACATACATACTACATACATGCTACATACTACATACATACTACATACATACTACATGCATGCTACATACATACTACATGCCACATACATACCACATACATACTACATACATACTACATGCTACATACATACTACATATATACTACATGCATGCTACATACATACTACATGCTACATACATACCACATACATACTACATACATGCTACATACATACTACATATATACTACATGCATGCTACATACATACTACATATATACTACATGCATGCTACATACATACTACATGCTACATGCATGCTACATACATACTACATACATACTACATGCTACATACATACCACATATATACTACATACATACATACATACCACATATATACTACATACATACAATACATTCATACAATACATACATAGACATACAGTACATATAACATAGAGTAACATACTTACCAATACTTGTCACATTGTTCCCCGAAGCCATTGTCTTTTCCGGAATAAATATTAACATAAAAAACCACAAAAATACTCACCCACGATCTGAAGCAGTCCACGAGTGTGTCCCATGACGATCTTGGGTAGAGAACTGCAGCATCAGATGATGCTGCCGTTCTCTACGGGCTGCAGGAATCCAATGACGGAAGGTAGGTATCCTTCCGCACTGTATTCCTCCGCCACTTAAAAAAAAAAAAGTCCCTAGTCTCACTTTATGCCATTGCTGCGTGGGAAATTCCCACACAGCAATGGCATAAAGTGAGACTAGGGACTTTTTTTTTTTTAAGTGGCGGAGGAATACAGTGCGGAAGGATACCTACCTTCCGTCATTGGATTCCTGCAGCCCGTAGAGAACGGCAGCATCATCTGATGCTGCAGTTCTCTACCCAAGATCGTCGTGGGACACACTCGTGGACTGCTTCGGATCGTGGGTGAGTATTTTTGTGGTTTGTTATGTTAATATTTATTCCGGAAAAGACAATGGCTTCGGGGAACAATGTGACAAGTATTGGTAAGTATGTTACTCTATATTATATGTACTGTATGTCTATGTATGTATTGTATGAATGTATTGTATGTATGTAGTATATATGTGGTATGTATGTAGCATGTAGTATGTATGTAGTATGTATGTAGCATGCATGTAGCATGTAGTATGTATGTAGCATGCATGTAGTATATATGTAGTATGTAGCATGTAGTATGTATGTAGCATGCATGTAGTATGTATGTAGTATGCATGTAGTATATATGTAGTATGTAGCATGTAGTATGTATGTAGCATGCATGTAGCATGCATGTAGTATGTATGTAGTATATATGTGGTATGTATGTAGCATGCAGTATGTATGTAGCATGCATGTAGTATATATGTAGTATGTATGTAGTATATATGTAGTATGTATGTTGCATGTAGTATTTATGTAGTATGAATGTAGCATGTATGTAGTATGTAGTATGTATGTAGTATATATGTAGTATGTATGTTGCATGTAGTATTTATGTAGTATGAATGTAGCATGTATGTAGTATGTAGTATGAATGTAGTATGTATGTAGTATGCATATTGTATGTATGTAGCATGTATGTAGCATGTAATTTTTTTTTTTTTTTTTAACATTTAACACATTAGCAGGATGATGGGACTACTACTGTCCCATCATTGGCTAATGTGTCAATCACTGTCATGGTAGCAGGCATCGCCCGATGGGACTTGTAGTCCCATCGGACGATGCCTGCACAGACCCCCGAAGCCTGCACAGACCACTGGCAGGCCGGCACAGCCCCCCGGAGCCTGCACAGCCCCCCGGCAGGCCGGCACAGCCCCCCGGCAGGCCGGCACAGCCCACCGGAGCCTGCACAGACCACCGGCAGGCCGGCACAGCCCCCCGGCAGGCCGGCACAGCCCACCGGAGCCTGCACAGACCACCGGCAGGCCGGCACAGCCCCCCGGCAGGCCGGCACAGACCACCGGAGCCTGCACAGACCCCCTGGCAGGCCGGCACAGCCCCCCGGAGCCTGCACAGCCCCCCGGCAGGCCGGCACAGCCCCC
Organism: Dendrobates tinctorius; assembly: GCF_039654945.1. Taxonomy (NCBI): domain Eukaryota; kingdom Metazoa; phylum Chordata; class Amphibia; order Anura; family Dendrobatidae; genus Dendrobates; species Dendrobates tinctorius. The sequence goes on along the minus strand of NW_027361676.1, from coordinate 35,990,534 downwards.
CCGGCAGGCCGGCACAGCCCACCGGAGCCTGCACAGCCCCCCGGCAGGCCGGCACAGACCACCGGAGCCTGCACAGACCCCCTGGCAGGCCGGCACAGCCCCCCGAAAGGCCCGTACAGACCCCAGAGAGGCTGTACAAGGGCAGGAAAGGGTTTTTCTTATTCCGATACCGGAAGTCTCATAGACTTGAATGGGACTTCCGGTATCGGAATCGGCGATACCGATACTTTTTTTAAAGATCGGCCGATACCATCCGATACGATACTTTGAAGTATCGGACGGTATCGCTCAACTCTAGCTATGACCATTAACAAATCCCAAGGACAGACCCTCAATCGAGTTGGAATTTTTTTGCCCGAACCTGTATTTGCCCATGGACAATTGTATGTTGCATTCTCCCGAGTAAAGCAACGCAGCAACGTTAGGGTCAAAGTGGTGGATACACCACTTCAAGGACAATTGCTACCTAATAGCCCAAACATCTTCACTAGAAATGTCGTTTACAAAAATGTCTTACTTTAAACTATTTAATTTGGTCCTAGAATGGATAGATATATAGATATATAAATAATAGTTACATTCTAAATAGATATAGATAATAGACTTCTAAGACTTCTATACATAGCTTGATATATGTTATATATATAAATATTTTAAGCAGATAGATATATCTTACACTAATTATCTCTTTCACATATATGTCATAGACATATTTAAATCCATAAAAATATACATAGGTATAGGTATATATAGATAAAAAAAAAAAAGGCAAAAACAAAAAAAATTTAGGCAAACATACGTAGATTTCAACTACATAGCTAACACATACCTACATAACTTAGGTAATAATAATTAATTTTTTATTTATTAATAGAGTACTATTATTTCAATAGCACTTTACATACATCAGTAATACTGTCCTTCTTGAGGCTCACTATGTAAATATCTTATCCACATAAAAACATAGGTGTGATACATCTACTATAATAAATGCGCTAAGCAGCTTCCGGGTTGTAACAACTTCCGTCCAGTTGTAACTGGTGACGTCACAGCACACCTCTTGCCATGTTAACCCTCAACACACCACTCCTCAACACACACTCCTCTCACCTTTCACTATCTCCACTAACGTCCACTCGCAGGATTTTAGAATACTCAAGATGGCGTGGCCGCAAGAACATGTCGCCGGCGTGGACAACGTCGGGATCCAGGATGGCGCCGGCGGAAGAAGATGTCGGGGATCGTGGAGCAGCGACGATGACGGTGTGAGTATGAGAGACGGAGTGAGAGAAAGGGTCGTATGTGGAGTGAAAGAGTGAGTGGACGTGAGTGGAGATGGTGAAAGGTGAGAGGAGTGTGTGTTGAGGCGGTGTGGTGTGTTGAGGAGGAGTGTGTGTTGAGGGTTCACATGGCAAGAGGTGTGTCACTATCCTCCTGATGCGATAGCATCGGGCCTTAATCTACTATAATAAATGCGCTAAGCAGCTTCCGGGTTGTAACAACTTCCGTCCAGTTGTAACTGGTGACGTCACAGCACACCTCTTGCCATGTTAACCCTCAACACACCACTCCTCAACACACACTCCTCTCACTTTTCACTATCTCCACTAACGTCCACTCGCAGGATTTCAGAATGCTCAAGATGGCGTGGCCGCAAGAACATGTCGCCGGCGTGGACAACGTCGGGATCCAGGATGGCGCCGGCGGAAGAAGATGTCGGGGATCGTGGAGCAGCGACGATGATGGTGTGAGTATGAGAGACGGAGTGAGAGAAAGGGTCGTATGTGGAGTGAAAGAGTGAGTGGACGTGAGTGGAGATGGTGAAAGGTGAGAGGAGTGTGTGTTGAGGAGGTGTGTGTGTATTGAGGGTTAACATGGCAAGAGGTGTGTCACTATCCTCTCGATGCAATAGCATCGGGCCTTAATCTAGTCAAATATATTTGCCCTGGGGCCCTGCTCTACCCGTGGGGAGCTGAACCATCTTTGCTGCGTCACCATCATCCCCAGTGGACCAAAACCGCAGCGTTGGCCGCCCATTGCAGAACACCACGGGTGGCGTCACAACACCACATAATTATCCTCTAACTTTTAGTGGACCCAGGGCCATGGACCGGGTCACTGCCACTGTAACATCCCCTTTTAAAGAACCTGAAATGCCCGGTACTGAGTAACCTAAGGCCCTGTGGGGCGCTCCACTATATGCTCATTAGTATATAAAACTATTGTAAAACCAATGCAATGGAATTTCTTAAGTAGATGAAGAGGTTTTTTTTTAAGAGGTTATTCAGTTCTTCAACATGAATGGCCTATCATTGCAAGTGCTGGTGCCTTTTCAGTGTTTACAGCAGCTTGCAGGCTGGTTCGTACTTTCCGGCGCCATGTTTTTTTCTTTTTAGTGGTCATTCGAGATATTGCAACATTGTTTCACTCATCATCAAGCTTCTCTAAGCACTGATGGGCCTACGTCACTCACATGAGAGAGCCCAAATCTCTTGAAACAGATAATCATCAGGGTGCCAATAGTCATCTAATAATATTCTCTTAGCCCAAGGACAAGTCATCATTTTTGAAAAGATGAATAACCCCTTTAAGTTTCTTTAAAACATATATTAAAGAGAGTTAATGTGAAATATCAATATAATGCATTCATCACAGAATGACAATTACAATATTTTAGGCAAACTTTAATTCGTTTTGGTTAAGAAGTGAACAAGTCTAAACACCCCCATACTCAGTTAGCTGTTGGCTGAATGATCGTTTGGCAGACAGCTATCTCTAATAAGGCCCCCATTAATGACTATCTCTAATGACTCCCTCAGCTCAGACGAGTACCTTTTTGCACTTTATGAGAGAGCCGCAGTCAGACTCATATGCATCTCTTCTCCAGGGAGAACCGAAGAATTGGCCATTGACATTCAACATGTCGAAATCCTTTAATGTGTCGGAAGGCTCCCAAATACATTGAACCATCCATTGAGGATGGTCAGGTCTTTCAGACCCCAATTTCTGAATTGAAGCTTAGCAAGGGAACCCTATCAGACATGTCACCTGGCTATAATGTCACTCCTCTCTTTAACTATAATATCTTTTATCAGTTACTAGAACGTCCATTCCTAAACACTAATTAGTATCATCCAGGTTAAACATCACCCTAATTTGAATTCCTAGAACTATTGAGTTGATGTGGCATGAGGTTACACAGCAAGGGCAGTACGATGACGCAATGGGATAGTATGTCAATGGAAAGCCACTGGTAAATGGTGGGAGCAGGTGCCATTGTATCTACTTTGGATTATGTGAGTTGGTCTTCTCTTTTCAGGTGGGAGTAGTGACTGCCTTAGCAGAAATAATAATAATCTGCCATACACTGAGATATACAAATTACTGTTTGCTTGTTGATGCTTAATTCACTTCTATGGAGAGGGGTACACTCATTTAAGTAGGTGTAAAAAAGATTCATTTGGCGCCATTGAAATATTATATTTTAAAAGGAGTGTTACCTTTGTCTTTGGAGTCCTATAGATTTTACTCATATAACACTGGCTAATTATCATGAACAAGTGCCCCTAGGCTCATTTCCCATTAATCATGCAGTGTAAACAATTGCTGCTCATTGACAAATGTAAATAGTAACATAATAACATGGTTATTAAGGTTGAAGGGAGACTTTAAGTCCATCTAGTTCAACCCATATCCTGTCCTAACCTGCCCTAACATGTTGATCCAGAGGAAGGCAAAATAAACCCATGTGGCAAACAGTAAGCTTCACATTGGGGAAAAAAATTCCTTCCCGACTCCACATACGGCAGTCAGACTAGCTCCCTGGATCAACGCAATATTAAGGAAACTAGTGTATATACCCTGTAATATTATACTTTTCAAGAAAGGCATCCAGTCCCTTCTTAAATTTTAGTAGGGAATCACTAATTACAACATCATATGGCAGAGAGTTCCATAGTCTCACTGCTCTTACAGTAAAGAATCCGTGTCTGTGAGTATGCTTAAACCTTCTTTCCTCCAGACGTAGAGGATGCCCCCTTGTCCCCGTCACAGGTCTAAGAGTAAAAAGATCATTAGAAAGGTCTTTGTACTGTCCCCGCATATATTTATACATTGTAATAAGATCACCCCTAAGCCTTCGATTCTCCAAACTAAGTAACCCCAAGTGTAATAACCTGTCTTGGTATTGCAGACCCTCTAGTTCCCTAATAACCTTGGTCGCTCTTCTCTGCACCCGCTCCAGTTCAGCTATGTCTTTCTTATACACCGGAGACCAGAACTGTACACAGTATTCTAAGTGTGGTCGCACTAGTGACTTATATAGAGGTAAAAATAATGTTCTCCTCATGAGCATCTATGCCTCTTTTAATGCATCCCATTATTTCATTTGCCTTTGCAGCAGCTGCCTGACACTGGCCACTAAATGTGAGTTTAAGGTCCACCCATTCACCCTGGTCCTTTTCAGTGACAGTTTTGCCTAGTGTTTTACAATTAAGCACATAATTATACATCTTATTCGTTCTACCGTGACCGAGTCCGAGTGTGCTCCATTAATAACCACCCTTTGTTTCCTATCCCTGAGCCAGCTCTTAACCCACCTACACATATTTTCCCCTATCCCCATTGTTCTCATTTTATGTATCAACCTTTTGGGTGGCACCGTATCAAAAGCTTTTGAAAAGTCCATGTACACCACGTCCACTGCATTCCCTTGGTCCAGTCCGGAACTTACCTCTTCATAAAAGCTTATCAGATTAGTCTGACAGGAACGGTCCCTTGTAAACCCTTGTTGATATTGGGTCATGAGGTTATTCTTCTCCAGATACTCCAGTATAGTATCTCTTAGAAAACCCTCCAGGATTTTACCCACAGTTGAGGTTAAACTTACTGGCCTATAATTTCCAAGTTCAGTTTTTGTCCCCTTTTTGAATATTGGCACCACATTTGCTATACGCCAGTCTTGTGGTACAGACCCTGTTATTATGGAATCCTTAAATATTAAAAATAATGGTCTATCTATGACTGTGCTTAATTCCTGCAGTACTCGGGGGGTGTATCCCATCCGGCCCCGTGGATTTGTCAATTTTCGTGATTTTTAGACGCCGCCGTACTTCCTGCTGGGTTAAGCAGGTGACATTTAATGGAGAATTTTTATCCCTGATCACGTTATCCGTCATGGGATTTTCTTGTGTAAATACTGTTGAAAAAAAGTCATTTAGCATATTGGCTTTTTCCTTATCCTCATCCACCATTTCACCCAGACTATTTTTAAGGGGACCAACACTATCATTTTTTAGTTTCTTACTATTTATGTAGTTAAAGAATATTTTGGGATTATTTTTACTTTCTCTGGCAATGAGTCTCTCTGTCTCAATCTTTGCTGTCTTGATTTGCTTTTTACAGAATTTATTTAATCTTCTGTATTTAAGGGCCTGTCACACTAAGCGATATCGCTAGCAATATCGCTATAACGTGTGATGTTATAGCAATATTGCTAGCGATATCGCTGTGTCTGATACTTACCAACGACCCGCTCCCCCACTGGTTATCGCTGATCGCGCGAGAACGTCCTGGAGTGTTTCTCGTCATCAACTTCCTGCGGCGCTTCCTGTGGAGAGACGAGCGACGAGTGTGGAGCCGGGCGGGAGGATGTCAGGATCGCCTAGTGTGACAGGTAAGTAGCGACCCCCGTCCCCAGCGATGTCGCTGGTGAGATCTGCCTGTGTGGCAGCTCACTAGCGACCACTTAGCGATGTACCAGCGATCCTGACCGCGTCATATCGCTGGTCAGGATCGCTGGTACATCGCTAAGTGTGACAGTACCTTTAGTTAATGCCTTATCACTACCTACTTGCTTTAATTCTCTAAATTCTTTATTTTTATCTCTTATTGAACCCCTTACAGCTCTATTTAGCCATAGTGGTTTCCTCCTATTTCTTGCATGTTTATTCCCATACGGTATATATTGTGCACAGGTCCTATTCGGGATGCTAAGAAACGTCTCCCATTTTCTTTGTGTAGTTTTATGTCTCAGGATCTCGTCCCAGTTAATTGCACCAAGATCATCTCTCATCCGTTGGAAATTTGCTTTCCTGAAGTTTAGTGTCCTTTTAACCCCTCTACTACACATCTTATTAAAGGATACATGAAAACTTATTAATTTGTGATCACTATTACCCAAGTGACCCCCAATCCTTACATTTGATATGCGGTCTGGCCTGTTGTTGGTTAATATTAGGTCTAGCAGTGCCCCCCCTCTTGTTGGGTCCTGAACCAGTTGTGAAAGGTAATTGTCTCTCATAGTTGTCAAAAACCTATTACCTTTGCTAGAACTGCAGGTTTCGGTTCCCCAATGTATTTCAGGGTAGTTGAAGTCCCCCATAATAATGACTTCTCCTTGAGTCGCTGCTTCATCTATTTGCTTTATGAGGATATTCTCTGTTGCTTCCATTATTTTTGGAGACTTATAACAAACCCCTATCAGTAATTTATTATTTTTCCCCCTCCCCTTATCTCTACCCAGAGGGACTCTACATTTTCATTAGATTCATATATATTATCACGAAGGATGGGTTTTAAGGATGATTTTACATATAAACACACGCCTCCCCCTCGTTTATTTGTACGGTCATTTCTGAACAGACTATAGCCCTGTAAATTAATGTAGAAAATACTTGTTCATTGGTTGAAATAATCTTTTGACTTGGCTAAAAGATCATTGTGTATAAACAGGACATGTGCTGCCGACAATAACCTTTAAAATGTGTAGCAAAAACTCCTGCTTTATTCATAGCAGGTAACCTCTTCAGTATGAACATATACTGTATATTAACAGCTTAGAGGATACTCTAAAAATTACTTTTTATTGTACCAATTAAAAACTAATGTATCCAGCAAAGTGGTAATGATAAAAAAAACTTATAGTGTAACTAACCACTCTCTCAATCAATACATTAAGCCATACATTACATTCATGGATTCCTGACCATAATTGATAGGACTGGTAGATCTCACCCAATTCATAAGCAGGGTGGTATCCGGGTCATGTCCATATGGGTAGAAACATGCCTCAACCTACTCTGTTGTGCCCCCTGAATTAGCCCCTTTCCCGACAAGGGAAGTACCCAAGTAAGGCTTTTCCCCAGAAAAAAAATCTCTCACAACACATTACTTTCTCCATTAGAAGTCATCAGGGGAGTGTACTTGCTATTGGGAAAGGCAGCAGCTAGTAGACTAGCAGAGACCAAAATTACTCCAAAATAGACTAGAGAAGAAGGCGTCTCAGTGCTTATAAAGTGCCTATTTGTCAGAATTATCGTAGGTTGGCATTCCTATAGGGTACAGATTGCTGTCACAGTTTTAGTTAAAGATTGGGAAGATAAATCACACACCCCTTCCTTCCCTGTGGGGGCGTCCTACCTCACTTCCGATGGGCGTGGAGTTTTCCTTTGAGGATATTATATTACTATACTAGCCCCCAATTGTATCTATTAACTATTCCCAGCCTTTCCATTCATCCACGGTGAAAAACGTTAGGAAGCTGCGTTTTCTTACATCCCCATACTGTATCTTGATCGCCTGAAGTAATTTTCATGGGTGGGATTACTCCATGGCTTTAGGCTCAATACGTCACATTCGGTCACATACTCCTTATTTCCAATCGTCTTTATGGTGATCTAAGCTTCTCCCACTGTCATGTGATCGGCGCTGTCGGCCGTCAGCATAGCACTGCTCTTGGCTCAGGTGTGTGGTTTATAGTACAGACTAGAGATGAGCGACTTTCACTTTTTTCGGGTTCAGTTGGGTTCGGACCACCCGACTTTCGCAATCGGCCGATTATCGTGAAAAGTCGAAGGCCGACTGAAACTCGAAACCCAATGCAAGTCAATGGGGAAGAAAAGTCGGCAGTGAGTGGAGGACAGGAAACACACCTACAGTGCCCATTTTAATGCCAAAAACATCAATTCTTATTACTTAAGCTTGTCAACCTTAATTTACTTTATAATAATAGTTAGGCATTGAAAACTGGGGGGTTATTTGGCTAAAGTTGTGGGGGTGGGTAGGGCTGGCTCCAGATATTCGTGGGCCCAGGGCCAAAGAGTGTCACTGGGCTCCTTTAACATATGCTACAATTCATGATCCTCTGACACGGCAGAGAAATAGCGGTATAGTACAATGAAAAATACTTCACTTCTTACATCACATGACTGATATCCATTTTAAATTCTCCAATAGCTCCAAAAACGGACAGTATATTACTCCATACAGTATTATGGCCACCGCATAGTGCGCCATACAGAGTAATGAGGCACATATATTTCTCCATACAGAATCATTGGTCCCATATAATGGGGCCCACTCGTTGGCGATGGCACTGGCACAGGGCCCCTCATAGTACGCCGGTGTGTCTGATGGCGGGTGTGCACCCCCCACCGTCAGAGACAATTGATTGTACTATGAGGGACTCTGTGCCAGTGCCGTCGCCCAAGAGTGGGCCTACCCACCTGTCCAGGGCAACGACACTCGCACGGGTGCGTGCGCCAGGTGGTGACCCCGGCCCTGGGGGGGGAGGCAGCCCAGTAAGGGAGGTTGAAAAAATGGCATATGTTGATGTTGGACATTCAGCAGCTGCAAATGGAGGAATTGAAGAAGTCCGAGGAAGAGGAGGACAAAAGCGAGCCATTTTTCTGGCAACCTATGTGTCAGCAGGGGAAGGGGGGACAAAATCCTTTGAAACCCATGCATGGTTCATTTTAATGAAGGTTAGATCATCAACATTTTGGGTCGACAGGGTCCTTTTTTCTCTCAGGATTGATCCAGCAGCACTGAAGACTCTTTCGGATAGCACACTAGCAGCAGGGCAAGCAAGCTCCTGTAAGGCATATTGTGCCAATTCAGGCCAGGTGTCCAGTTTACAGGCCCAATAGTCAAAGGGGAATGACCTGTGAGAGAGAAAATTGATATGGGAGGAGAAGTAGTTTGTAACCATAGTTGACAACTGCTGTCTCCTGTCACTTTCGATCGATGCAGTATTACCAGTCGTGTGAGCGTTACTTGAAAAATCAGTCCACAACATGGTCATGAAACCCCTGTCTCTAACACCACTTTCGGATGTGTGCACCACGAACACCTCTTCCATGTTGCCCTCTAAGGCTCGTGGGAGAACCTTCACCCCTGCTGTGTGCTAGGAATGCCTCAAACAAATGGTTTACCAGAGTTGCTTGTTTGTTAGCCAATATTAGCGCTAGGTTCTCCTGTGGCATGATGTTTTGGAATTTGCCTTTATAGCATGGATCCAGGATGCTGGCCAACCAGTAGTCGTCATCGTTCATCATTTTGGCAATGCTGGGGTCCCGTTTTAGGATCTGCAAGGCATAATCACACATGTGGGCCAATGTTCCAGGTGTCAATGATGCACTGCGAGTGCTGGGTGGAAGAGCACTTTCTGGCAAATCCACATCCCTCCAGTCATGCACAAACCCTGTACCTGACCTTGCCACACCAACATTTTCTCTTGCCCCCTGAGAAGCATCCTCCTCCCCTAAATAATCATCCCTATCATCCTCCTCCTCTTCTTCCTCCACCCTGTCCAGGAGAGTTCCCTGAGCAGACAATGGCTGACTGTCATCAAGGCTTCCCTCCTCCTCTTCCTCTTCCTCCTCAGCTGCAGACGCCTGCTCCTTAATGTGCATCAAAGTTTGCATGAGCAGACGCATAAGTGGGATGCTCATGCTTATGATGGCGTCGTCTGCGCTTAACAGCCGTGTGCATTCCTTAAAACACTGAAGGACTTTACAGAGGTCTTTCAGCTTCGACCACTGCACACCAGAGAACTCCATGTCTGCCCTCAAACTGCCTGCCCGTGTATCCTCCCACAAATGCATTACAGCCTGCCTCTGTTCACATAGCCTCTCAACCATGTGCAGGGTGGAGTTCCACCATGTTTCAACGTCGATAATTAGGCGGTGCTTGGGAAGGTGCAGCAATCGCTGCAGCTTCTGCATACGAATGGAGTGTACGGACGACTGGCGGATGTGCGAGCACAGTCTTCGCACCTTATGGAGCAGGGCTGTTAACTCCGGATAATTATTGAGGAAGCACTGCACCACCAGGTTCAAGGTGTGAGCCAGGCAAGGTATGTGTCTGAGTTTTGGAAGGGCTATGGCTGCCACAAAATTCCAGCTTGTTATCACTAACTACCTTGCCTGACTCAAGATGTAGACTGCCCAGCCATGACTCAGTTTGTCGCTGCAAGTAGTCAGCCAGTACCTCCGCGGTGTGTCTGTTGTCGCCCAAACATATCATCTTCAACACAGCCTGCTGACGCTTACCACTAGCTGTTCGATAGTGGGACACCTCATGTGCAACACTGGCAGCTGCGGATGGAGTGCTCGTGCGACTGCACTCTGTGGATGAGCTTTCGCTTCTGGAGGAGAAGGAGGGTCGAACGCCTACAGCCAACTGTTTCCTATACCGTGGGCTAGGCAGCACTGTCCCACCGCCGCTGTCCCCTGAGGACCCTGCATCCACCACATTAACTCAGTGCGCAGTGATGGACACGTAACGGCCCTGGCCATGCCTACTGGACCATGCATCTTTTGTGAGGTGCACCTTTCCACTCACTGATTGCTTGAGTGCATGGACAATGCGGTCTTTCACATGCAGGTGGAGGGCTGGGATGGCTTTTTGAGAAAAGAAGTGCCGACTGGGTGCGTAATAGCTTGGTACTGCGTAAGCCATGAGCTCGCGGAAAGCTTCACTTTCAACCAACCGGTAGGGCATCATCTCTAGCGAGATTAGTTTGGCAATGTGGGCGTTCAAACACAGTTTACGTGGATGAGAAGATGAGTGCTTTCTTGTCCTACTCAGAGTCTCTGGTAGGGTGAGCTGGACTTGAGAGCTGCATATGGTGGAACTAGCGGTGGACATGGTGGACTGAGAGAGGGTTGGTGATGGTGTTGGTGGTCTTGCTGATGGCCTAGATTCAGTCTTTTGTAGCAATAACATTGTGATTCTCTGACTGCTTTGCCCTTGCGACAACACCTCAACATTTGCTGCCGGTGGTGTGCTAACCGGTGGACTTACAGTGGGGGAAGCGATGTAGCGTTGCTGACTACCTTCATTCGGAGCAGGTGCACATGTGGTACGTGAGGTTTGGTAGTCCGCCCACGCTTGCAAGTGCATGGTGGTTAAATGTCTAAGCATGCAACTGGTATTCAAATTTCTCAGATTTTTTCCCTCGGCTAAAGGTCTTTGCGCACAGATAACTTTTGCCTGATCATTAGGATTTTGTTCAAAAAAGTGCCACACTGCACTCTTCCTACTATGGAAGACATTTTGAGACCTTGCACGCTGTTCCTATTTGACCGTCTGGCCAAGCTGTCCTGCAACTCTTTTGGTTTTTGTAACCCGTTTTTGGACTGCTACGGGCCTGCCAGATAATAGCTGTTGCGATGTCGTTGCCTGCTGCGGATCCTCCTCCTCCTCTTCTGAGCTATTGGCAGCGGCACCCTCTTCCCCCAATGGATGCCAATCTGGATCAACAACTGGGTCATCCATCACCTCCTCTTCAATTTCATGTGCACCTTCCTCTGTGTCACCGTGTAAGGTGGTATAGTATGCGGGAAGGGGCACCTGAGTTTCATCAGGGTCAGATTCTGGCTCAGTACACTTCGAGGACAATGTAGTGCTCTGAGTGAATGTACCAGCAGAAAAATCTAGCAGTGGCTGTGCATCAGTGCACTCCATGTCAGATTCATCTTGGACTGGGGAATTCACGATTTGACTTGATAACCCAGGCATGGTATGTGAAAAGAGCTCCATGGAGTAATCTGTAGTGTGGCCTGCCGCATCCTTCACTTTTGGTAAGGGTGAAGGACACAAGGAAAGGTGTTGTTCCTGACCAGGAGCCTCCACTGACGACTCGGTGCTTTTATTTTTTGAAACTTCAGAAGAGGAGGCGATAGAAACTTGTTCCTGAAGCTCTGGCTTTAAAAGCGGTTTACCTACTCCCAGAAAAGGGAGCCTTCGAGGCCTTGTGGAGCCAGACAATGACGCAGGCTCAACACCTCCTGCCTTAGGTGCTATTGTGCTTTTGCCACTACCAGCAGATGCACCACCACCACCATCAGTACCAGCTGGCAACCCCCGCCCACCTCCACCGTCTCTTCCACCATACTTCCTCATTTTTGGGAAAATGTACCCAAAATACCACCAGCTATATGGTAATGTAAAACAAGGTACAAGGTGTATATAGTATTGGGGAGAATTTGAATCTCCCTAGAGATTATAGGAGGCTGAACAATTATCTCAGGCCCACTATAGATTACACCTCAATGTAACAGGCTGAAATAGGCTGGTGTATGACAAGGTAAAAGGTGTATATAGTATTGGGGAGAATTTGAATCTCCCTAGAGATTTTAGGAGGCTGAACTATTATGTCTGGCCCACCCACTATAGATTACACCTCAATTTAACAGGCTGAAATAGACTGGTGTATGACAAGGTACAAGGTGTATTGTTATGGATCAGTCACCGAAGGAGGAAAAAACAAAAATAATAGCTAAGTCCAGAAAACCAGAGAAGTTGGAAGCTATCGGATTGCAGACCCCTGAACCTATCCACAAACAACTAGCAGTAGCCGTGGGGGGTTCCTACAGTGCCCTAGACCCCTCGATCACAGCTGGAGAACTAAATTAGCCTAAAGACAGAAAGGGGAAATCTAAACTGCCCCAGAGCAGACCTCAAAGCAATAGGCAGCCCCCAACATATAATGACTGTGAAGCAAGATGAAAAAACACTAACACAGATAGAAAGATAGGTTGAGCAAATGATGGGGCCCAAGCTAACTAAATAGGACAGGATAGAAAAGCTGCTGTCTGCATACCGCAAAAACCCTATCCAAAAATGAACCAACAGACTGATAGGAAAAACAGGCCCTGAAGTCGCTAGGCTTCAAATAGACTATATCAGCACTCAGGTATATTCTGAAGACAGAGCCAGAGATCAACAGATCAGAGACAAAAAATGGAATTCAGCTCACCCCCGGCCGGGGATGGCTGAACTCCAAAAAACACGGCAAACAAAACCAGAATTGAAGTGTACAAAAGACAGAGCAAAACTTAGCTTTGAGAAGCAGAAATCAGACTGGTCTCCAAGAATCCAGCAGGAAAATCACCGGCAAGGCAGCAGGGCGTCAGCTGCCTTATATCCAGTCATCAGTTCCTGTGACCCAGTCATCATCTACCTGCTCAGCTGTTTGGTAATCAGCCTCACTACCTTCCTTCGCCAGAAGAGGGAGTTCATCAGACCTCACTGGTGAAGGGAAAAATTAACTCACAACAGTGTATATAGTATTGGGGAGAATTTGAATCTCCCTAGAGATTTTAGGAGGCTGAACAATTATCTCAGGCACACTATAGATTACACCTCAATTTAACAGGCTGAAATAGGCTGGTGTATGACAAGGTACAGGTGTATATAGTATTGGGGAGAATTTTAATCTCCCTAGAGCTTTTAGGAGGCTGAACAATTATCTCAGGCCCACTATAGATTACACCTCAATTTAACAGGCTGAAATAGGCTGGTGTATGACAAGGTGCAAGGTGTATATAGTATTGGGGAGAATTTGAATCTCCCTAGAGATTTTAGGAGGCTGACAATGATGCTCTCAGTCCAAGTATGGCAGCAGGCAACCTAATAAGCAGGACTGCTGCACACAAAAGTGTGGAAAAATGAATGTTTGGTAACTGTGCAGAAAACAGGAAGAAAAGTACTTTTGCTTTTAAAAAAGCAGTTTGCACAGCAGTGTGCAAACAGCAATGCAGCTATCAGGGAGCCTTATAAGTCAGCCTAATAAACAACAGAGCTGCTGCACACAAATATATCCTCCCCTGTCACTGCACACAAACTGTTGTGCTGTACAGTGAAAATTGCTACCAGCAGAAGCAGTTTTTTTTCTTCTTCCCTGCCTAGCGCTCTCCCTTATTCAGAATCAGCAGCAGCAACCTCTCCCTCCCTATGCTAAGATAAGCAGAAGTAAGATGGCGGTCGGCGTGCACGCCCTTTTTGTAGCCCCTGTGACACCACACAAAGCAAGCCAATCACTTACATGCCCTTCTCAAAGATGATGGTGACCGCTGCCCATGTCATCGCGTTGCCCACAGTGTGCGTCCTCCATCATTGGCTGAAAAAGGGCGCTGGAAGCATCATTTGAAACATGACTTTGGCGCTCTGGTCGCCAACCTCATGGCTGACCTCACGCTATGGTCGGGTTTCGTTTAATGAAACCCGACTTTAGCGAAAGTCGGCGACTCATGAATTTGACCGACCCGTTTCACTCAACTCTAGTACAGACGCCTTCTTCTCTATTCAATTTTGGAGTAATTTTAGGCTCTCTTAGCCGGTGCCTTCCCCAACAGCAACTGCACTCCCCTGATGACTTCTTTTAATGGAGAAAGAAACGCGTTGGGAGAGATTTTTTCTGGTTTGAATTGGATCTGAATTGGGTGAGATCTACACAATTTCTTCCTTTCTATTGTCACATTTATGGCACTAGAGCACGTTATTTGCAATTCAGTCCTATCAGTTATGGTCAGGAATCGATGAATGTAATGTATGGCTTATTGCACTGATGGAGAGAGTACTATGTGGTTAGCTATATCCTGACACTATAAGGGGTTTGTTTGTATCATTGCAACTTTGCCGGATACATTAGTTTTTCATTGATATGACAATAACCTTTGCACACAGAACTATCTATTAATGATCGTTCTGTGTTCTTTCGAAGCCCAGTCAGCATGCCTAATCAGAGAATTAAATGACCACCGATTGGCAAACATGTTGCAAGTTGCCATTCGTTTTGCTCTACCAGTTGTCTGGTGTAAATCCAGCTTTCTAGTACAACACATTGAACAAATGGAGCCAAGAGACTTAAAGTGATTAGTAGTCTTATTAAGTAGATGTGCTGTCATGTGTGCGTGCTTATAATGATCTTTACAATGATTTTTTCAAGCTTTATCACAGTCACATTTACAAATCCATCTATCCTTTTCCTTCGAAGCTATTCCTTTGGGTATTTTAGGTCAAACTGATGAGTTATACAAATAGTAAAAAAAGATATGTTTGATGAAGAACAGATCAGCATTCCTTAGCCAATGTACTGTGAATGCTCGGTGTCCTTGTGATAAGAGAGACTCCATGTAACTGATACTACATGTGCTCCTGTTTAAGCTTGGCTCTCGTATTTGAAGATGATTCTAATTTCAGTGAAATGTGTAAATATCCATCATGTTTAAAGTGCATCAATTATCATTGTGTCTGGAACCTGATTTTATATTGACAAGTAAAAGGTGTATAGCCAGTGTTGGGATGGGTTTATATCTTAAGTTTCTGGTAGAGGCAACCAACAGTATGTCAGCGTAATTATAACAATTGCAATTAACTTTTTGGATGACAAATAGGCAAATTGCATTGCCTAAAACCATACACATGCCTCCTTTAAAGTTACATTGTTCTTTAAATATAGAAGCAGTGCCTACAAAGAATTCAGGAAGCACTCCTTTTTGGTGACAATTTGCATAGTCCCCACCCACTTTGTGACCAGTTTTTCTGGACAATGGTACAAAAATAGAAAACTTGGAGGATTTCCATCTATTCTCAAAAGTGAGAGCCCTTATTTACCTCACCATATTGTTTACAGGAAGTTTGTCAATGAGTACATACTACTACTGGTTCTTGGTTTCATCTGCACTGGATGTGTTAATATGACTCTACCTTAAGGCCCCTTTACATTTAGTGATGCACCATCGATCCCGACAATGATATGACCCGGTCAGGATCACTGGTGCATCGCTAAATGGTCGCTAGTGAGCTGCCACACAGGCAGATCTCACAGCGATGTAGCGACGCAGCAGCGGTCATTACTTACCTTTCAGACGCAGCGATCCTGACGTCCTCCCGCCCACGTCCACGTGTCGCTTGTCGGCGCCAGCAGGAAGCGCCCGACGAGAAATGGAGCTGCACGATCTCGCGCGATCTTACAGACAGCGGGGGAGCCGGTCAGAGGTAAGTATCACACATAGCGATATCGCTAGCGATATCGCTGCTGCGTCACAAAATCGGTGACGCTTTAGCAATATCGCTATGTGTAAAGGCCCCTTTAGACTTAGTTCACATCAGATTACAAAGCTATGATTGACCTGTGTATCAGCAAAATCTCTGAGCATGTGTGCTGAATGTGCGAGAGAACAGATTCCATTTTGTGTCTGTGGTATCCATCTTATCTTATAACTCCAGTGTCATAGTTATCAAATAACACTGAAGGGCGGGGAGGTATCACTTTTCTATTCACACCCATAAAGTTCCTATTTAAGTGCATGCAAGTTCTAAGGAAGAAGAAGCTCTGAGTGCACCATACAAGGCTGTGCTGTATTGCATAAAACTAATGTAATTAATTTGGGGTTCAAATTGCATAGAAGAGAGTGGATTTCATTCATAAATGACAATTCCTTGCCTATACTATATACTGTAACGGCACATGTTGTACTGTACATAGTTCCTCATAAGAAAGAAAAGTTCAAAAGGAACAAATATATATACTGTACTATATAAATATATATATATACATATATACATATATATACACTACCGTTCAAAAGTTTGAGGGTCACCCAGACAATTTTGTGTTTTCCATGAAAACCCATACTTTTATTAATCAAATGAGTTGCCAAATGAATTTAAAATCTAGTCCAGACATTGACAAGGTTCAAAAAAAAGATTTTTATTTGAAATAATAATTTTCTCCTTCAAACTTTGCTTTCATCAAACAATGCTCCCTTTGCAGCAATTACAGCATTGCAGACCTTTGGCATTCTAGCAGTTAATTTGCTGAGGTAATCTGGGGAAATTTCACCTCATGCTTCCAGAAGCCCCTCCCACAAGTTGGTTTGGCTTGATGGGCACTTTTTGCGTACCATACGGTCAAGCTGCTCCCACAACAGCTCAATGGGGTTGAGATCTGTTGACTGCGCTGGCCACTCCATTACAGATGGAATACCAGCTGCTTGCTTCTTCCCTAAATAGTTCTTGCACAATTTGGAGGTGTGCTTTGAGTCATTGTCCTGTTGTAGGATGAAATTGGCTCCAATCAAGCTCTGTCCACAGGGTATGGCATGGCGTTGCAAAATGGAGTGATAACTTTATTTATTAAAAATCCCTTTTACCTTGTACAAATCTCCCACATTACCAGCACCAAAGCAACCCCAGGCCATCAGATTACCTCCACCATGCTTGACAGATGGCATCAGGCACTCTTCCAGCATCTTTTCAGTTGTTCTGCATCTCACAAATGTTCTTCTGTGTGATCCAAACACCTCAAACTTGGATTCGTCTGTCCATAACACTTTTTACCAATCTTCCTCTGTCCAATGTCTGTGCTCTTTTGCCCATATTAACGTTTTCCTTTTATTAGCCAGTCACAGATATGGCTTTTTCTTTGCCACTCTTCCCTGAAAGCCAGCATCTCGGTGTCGCCTTTTCACTGTAGATGTTGACACTGGCGTTTTGCATGTACTATTTAATGAAGCTGCCAGTTGAGGACCAGTGAGGCGTTGATTTCTCAAACTACAGACTCTTACTGCTTAGTTGTGCAGCGGGGCCTCCCACTTCTCTTTCTGCTCTGGTTAGAGCTTATTTGTGCTCTCCTCTGAAGGGAGTAGAACACACCACTGTAGGGAACCTTCAGTTTCTTGGCAATTTCTCACATGGAATAGTCTTCATTTCTAAGAACAAGAATAGACTGTCGAGTTTCACATGAAAGTTCTTTTTTTCTGGCCATTTTGAGAGTTTAATGGAACCAACAAATGTAATGCTCCAGATTCTCAACTAGCTCAAAGGAAGGTCAGGTTTATAGGTTCTCTAATCAGTCAAACTGTTTTCAGCTGTGCTAACATACTTGAACAAGGGTTTTCAAGGGTATTCTAACCATCCATTAGCTTTCTTACACAGTTAGCAAACACAAAGTACCATAAGAACTCTGGAGTTATGGTTGTTGGAAATGGGCCTCTATACACCTATGAAGATATTGCATTACAAACCAGATGTTTGCAGCTAGAATAGTCATTTACCACATTAACAATGTATAGAGTGTATTTCTGAATCATTTAATGTTAGCTTCATTGGAAAAAACTGTGGTTTTCTTTCAAAAATAAGGAAATTTCTAAGTGACCCTAAACTTTTGAACAGTAGTGTATATATATATATACAAAAATCTTATACTGTGTGTGTGTATATATACACACACACACAAACACACACACTATAAGCTTTTTGTGCAGTTGCCAACAGTTTAGAAAAATAGTAGCATCACTTTCCTATGAAGAAGAGGAAATAAAATGTAAATGCCTTTTACACAGTGGACCATTCCCTATTACTACAGACCCTCTCATCTCTTGGTATCACAGACTTGGCCCTATCTTGGATTGCATCAAATGTGGCGCCCCCAGGAGTATGGTCGCCACACTGGCATTGCCTTCCTCCAGGGAGGGTGATGTCTGGCTTGGAAGCGATGAAGGGTCTCTCTAGCAGTTAACCATGTCATGCAACACAGTTCCCACTCCACGCCAGCAGAGGGAGCTCTGAACCAGAATTGGGGGAGGAGTGCTCTCTGAGGGCCAGGAAGGGAAATGAGGAGTTAGTGTGAGGAGGGCAACGAGTGTAGACGTGGGAGAGAAGCTGGAGGTTGAGCTGAGGATAGAGAGCTCCCTCCCAGTGATAGCGCATGATCTGGAGCCTGGTCTCCACGGTTGTATGGATACTGAAGGTCCTGCAACAGAAACCAGAGGAATAGGAAGCTGTAAATGCTCTATTCCCAACTAAGACTCGGAGGCACAATAGCGAAGGGTGAGCCAAGAGAGATAGAGGGCTACAGCTGTCTGCCATATGAGGTAGATCCAAAAGGGAAGAAGAAGGAGGAACGTCAGTGTAACACTGTACTGCATGTACCTCAAGTAAGCGCTAGAGAGGAGACTACACAACCCATCTGACAGAGAGATTCCTAATTTGCTTCCAGGCTAATCAGCTCCTGTGCCATCTGTAATCTGGACCCTGGATTGCACTTACAAGTAAAGGTAAAGAATCTACATTCCGCTGTGTCCTTGCCTTCTTCCTGCAACTTCTTCACCACTGCTACATCTCTGTGCCAGACACTGCACGCTCTTCCACAACACCTATCTACACTGCCCTGGGACCAACAGCCCTGCCTGTGGAGGGCTACAACATCTTTGCTGCACTACACCATCTGTCCCAGAGGATCTGTCTGCAGCGTCGGCTTAACACCTTCATTGCCGAGCACCACAGGTGGCGTCACGAATCACTCATAACCTTTATTTCACCACTCAAACCCCTTTTTACATGGGCGCCCAGGGCCACGGACTGGGTCACCGCTGCTGTGACATTCCCCTCTGAAGGACCGGCCCGGTACTGAGTATCCCCACAGCCCTGGGAGGGCGACCCATTTTGGCGTCACGAACAGGATTACGGAGCCCGGTGTTCCCAGGTCCTGTGTGCCAGAGACTGTTTTGTGTACTGTGGACTGTTGGCGCCATTGCCGCCATTATCCCGCTGCTTGGCACGTGCGGGAACCCAGAGAGGCGGGCCGTCGTGGGCAGAGCCTGCCGAAGAGTGCGAGGAAGTGAAGTGCCGCGTGGGAGGAGAGGACAGCGCGCGAGAAGGGGAGAAAATGAGGCCTACAGCTGGTAAGCCGGTCAACCCCGGGGCCTGGCAACCGTTAACTAGGGAGGAAGGAGAATGTCCGAAGCACTCGCCGATGCAGCGGCGGACGCCCCCGCAGACCCCACGGCGCCGCTGAATCCAGCAGCCAGTGTTGCTTCCAGGGCAACACAAAAAACAGCGCCCACCGCAGCGGTCCCCATAATGCCGCTGTCTATGCCTTACATACCGAAAGCAGCCTGGCTACCGCAGTATTCAGGGGAGTCACATACCCTGAGTGAATTTAAAGAGAGACTGTGCAGTTTGTTTGAGGTGTATCCGCTATCTGAAAGCCAGAAGGTGAACATCCTGATTCGGCAGCTAACAGGTGCAGCACAGAGAGAAGTAAAAGCCTGGCAGGACACTGACAAAGAGACTGTTAAAAAGATTTTGGCCAAGCTAAGAAGCACCTTTGACACCCGCACTGCAGCTGAAATTAAGATGAGGTTCTTTGGATGTAAACAGAAAGCACAGGACAATGTAAGGGACTATGCTCTTAACCTGCAGAAGGCGCTGCGAGCTGTCAAGCAGGTTGACCCTGACAATGTGAAAGATGGAGACGGACTGTTAAAGGAGCAATTCATTGAGGGACTCCTATCCAGTACCCACAGAACACAGCTGCGCATCATAGCCCTAAAGAACCCTGATCTAGACTTTGCTGATTTCAAGGACAAGGCTATCCGGGTGCTGCAGGAACCAACTGTCAGCCATCCAGCGCCCCCTAGGTGCCAAGCGATCACCTACCACCAGGAAGCAACATCTTTCCCTTCCATCCCTGTGGAGGCTGATGCACAGACTCTGGATAAAGATCCAACAGAAGAGCTGCGTCTTCAGGTCCAGGAGTTGACCAAATTGATGGCTGCACTTACTAAAACCGTGCAGTCCCTGCAGGTGTCCTCCAAGGAGAAGATCCAGCTTGCTTCTAGTCCAGAGGATGTCCCGTGGCTCTGGAAGAGGAGAACCCCGCCACTCCGAGGGAGGAACAACGATCGCTATGACCAGGATGGACGTCCCATCTGTCGTCACTGCCGCAATGTAGGTCACCTTGCAAGATTCTGTTATTTAAATGAGCAACCCCTGGGGCAGAGGGCCAACCCCCAGGAGTAAGACCACAAGGCCCAAGGAACTGGCGAGCCAAGTATGTTGGAGGGAGACCGATCCTTCCAGTGGTGATTAACGGCATCCCCATGAACGCTTTGCTGGACACTGGCTCCCAGGTGACCACTATGCCCTATATCCTCTACAAGCGGTATTGGGCTGACTCTGAACTTACCCGTGGCCCAAGTGATGACAGTATTTGCCAGTAATGGTCAGTCTTTACCGCAAGTGGGATGTAAAGAAATTACTGTTAAAGTGGGTCAAGTAGAGTTAAAGTCTCAAGGTCTGATAGTTATGGATATTGATCGACGTGAATGTAACCCAATAATGACTCTTGGTACCAATGTTATTGAAAATTGTATTTCCGAGGTTATTGTCTTGTCGCAACAGGTGGCTGAGACTGCTGGTTCCAGTGAACAACGAGTTCTGCCGAAGGAGATCAAGGCCCTGATGCAAAGACAGCAGGTAGAACTCTCTGGCGGAGAAATTAGCAGCATCAGAGTGAGTGATGCTTTCCCCATTGCAATACCTCCCAGATGTGAAATGTTGATTTGGTGTCGGGCAGCCATGGGCCTCAGAGGAAAAGATTACCAGGCATTGGTGGAGCCAGTATACTCTGATAGCAGGCCCACTGTCCTGACAGCCAGAGGGGTAGTTGATGTACGTAAAGGGAGAGTACCTGCATGCCTTTTGAATTGTGGGGAGGAGGCCACAATACCTCGGTATGCCACAGTTGCTAAGCTGCTCACTGTCAGTAATAAGGCAATGCAGGCAGCAGAGCCTTTGGTCTCATCCGACCAGGTGGAGGACAATGGCTCTGTAAAGCAGCGGGAGGAGTGGTGTCAGCAACTGCAGGTGGGAACTGACTCCACCCCTTCATACCAATGGAATGGGGTTTACAGAGTGACCCAGGAGTATGTGCTGGTATTCAGTAAACACCCTCTAGATTTTGGGGTTCAACATCATATCCCCACTGGAGATCATCCACCCATAAAAGAAAGGTACCAGCCTATACCCCCAACACAATACCAATGTGCCAAAGGTATGTTGAAAGAGATGAAGGAAGCAGGGGTTATCAGAGACAGTTGTAGCCCCTGGGCAGCTCCAATATTTTTTGTAAAGAAAAAGGATGGTACCATGAGAATGTGTGTAGATTACAGGAAAATTAACAGCATTACACATAAGGATGCCTACCCATTACCCAGAATTGAGGAATCATTAGCTGCACTTAAAACTGCTAACTATTTTTCCACCTTAGATCTCATTAGTGGGTATTGGCAGGTTCCCGTGGCAGAGGCAGACAAGGAGAAAACAGCATTTACCACCCCAATGGGTCTCTGTGAGTTCAACTGTATGCCATTCGGGCTCTGCACCGCCCCAGGAACATTTCAACGGCTGATAGAGTGCTGACTGGGACACAAGAACTTCGAGACAGTCCTGTTGTACCTTGATGATGCCATTGTTTTCTCCAAGACTTTGAAGACCATCTGAAGCGCCTGGCTGAGGTGTTTCAAGCCTTGTCCAGCTTTCACCTGAAGGTGAAGCCTTCCAAGTGCCACCTCCTGAAGCCCAAGGTTCAGTACCTCGGTCATGTAGTGAGTGCAGAAGGTGTGGCACCGGACCCTGTCAAGGTCACAGTCATCCGTGACTGGCAGAAGCCCAGCAACCTCCATGAAGTACGTCAATTCCTCGGGCTGGTAGGCTACTACCGAAGGTTCATCAAGGGCATCACTGAAATAGCCACTCCTATGCAAAATCTTCTGGTGGGGCAGTCCAAGAAAGCCAAACAGAAAAGTTCCACATTTGAATGGACTGAGGAGTTGGAGAGGTCCTTCACCCGACTGAAGATGGCTCTCACAGGAGATGAAGTTCTGGCCTACCCAGATTATGACCAACCCTTTGTGTTTTATACTGATGCCAGCAACGTGGGACTTGGAGCAGTACTGTCACAGGTACAGAATGGCAAAGAAAGAGTGATCTCCTACGTCAGCAGGAAGCGTCATCCCACTGAAAGGAACCCTGACAACTACAGTTCCTTCAAGCTGGAGTTCCTCGCCATAGTCTGAGCTGAGACTGAATGATTCAAGCATTACCTAGCTTCCGCCAAGTTTACCATCTTCATGGACAACAGCACGTTGACTCACTTGGAAACTGCCAAGCTAGGTGCACTGGAGCAGCGATGGATGGCTCGGCTGTCTAACTATGAATTTACCATCAAGAATGCCAATGCTGATGCCCTGTCCAGAATGCCTAATCTGCCAGATGCAGGAGAAGACCCTGAGACACTCGAAGAAGTAGAGTTACCTCCCTTCCACCGGCCAATTGCGGGCCAACGTGCCCAGGGAGTGAGAAGCAGACGGTCTATCCTGAAAGAGGCTACCCTAAATCCATTGCCTCACCATGACTGGGCCGAAACCCAGGATAGCGACCCCGCAGTCCGCCTGGTGAAGGAGCTACTGTCACAAGCTGACTCACGCCCGGATTCAGATGCTACTGAAGAAACACAGCAGTTGTGGAAGGAAAGAGGCAGACTGTTCATCTATGAAGGAAAGCTGTGTCGGAGGAGTATCAATGCCCGCACTCATGAGTTGGTCTGGCAGATGGTAGTCCCAAAGAGAGAGGCATCAATGGTCCTGGAAGCATACCACAATGGAGCTGGACACTTCGGATGGAAGAAGTTGGAGGCCTTGCTCCGAGAGAGATTCTACTGGGCTGGTATGAGGAAAGCCATTGAAAATTGGTGCAGAGAGTGTGGACAAAGCAACCTGCGCAGAAAGGACCGTAACAGCCAGCGAGCTCCTTTGCAGCCAATAATAATCAAGCAACCACTTGAGTTGGTTGCCCTGGACCATGTGAAGCTGGTCCCAAGCCGTTCCGGCTAAATTTATGCTCTTACCATCGTTGACCACTACTCGAGATTCCTGGTAGTAGTGCCTGTCAAGGATCAAACAGTCAGAACAGCAGCCAGAGCATTCCAACAGCATTTTTGCAGACCACACGGATATCCAGAGCGAGTGCTTACAGATCAAGGTCCAGCTTTTGAGGCGGAAGTGTTCCATGAATTCTGTCACTTGTACGGTTGCAAAAAGATCAGGACAACACTGTACCATCCACAGACCAATGGCATGTGTGAAAAGATGAACCAGGTGGTGATCAACCTACTGAAGACCTTGCCCTTGGAAGAGAGGAATCTGTGGCCAGAAAAGTTGCCAGATCTGGTAGATCTCTACAATCACATTCCTGTGAATTCCACCAACTGCACTCCAGCCTACCTCATGAGAGCAAGGCCTGGTAAGCTGCCTATTGATTTGGATATGGGAGTCCTGACACCTGAAGTGACATCACCAGATGCTAACTGGGATACAGAGAGGCAACAACAGTACAGAAGAGTACAAGAGTGTGTGGAAAAGAGTCTAGCTCAGGCAAGACAAAGACAAGAGGAACTACAATCAGCATTCACCTGCAGTTCCCTTGTCACCAGGAGAACAAGTCCTAAAGAGGAAAAGAAGGATGCATAAGTTGGATGACCAATGGGAAGCTGAACCCTACACCATTCTACCCTCAAACTTTGACAATACCAAGGTGTGCCTTATTAGTAAAGATGTTTTAAGTTCTAAAACTTAATATGGACAAAACAGAATTAATCATCTTTCCCCCATTCACGTGACCCCCCCAACGGGCCTATCCATTAAAGTAAACGGCTGCCCACTCTCTCCAGTCCCACAAGCTTGCTGCCTTGGGGTTATCCTTGACACTGATCTCTCTTTCAAGCCACATATCCAAGCCCTTTCCACTTCCTGCCGACATCAACTCAAAAATATTTCACGGATCCGTACTGTTAGGGGCGGCAGAACGCACTAATAAATAAATAATAATAAGTGCGTTTGCCACATGGGGTCCACCGTGCAGTAGGTGTTACACCGCTGCTAGATAATGGCAGACGCACAATATGGTGGCATATTGCACACGGGTTGAACGTCACCCGGTGTGCACTGAGCATACTCTGTTATCTCCAAGGAGAGGCTTAGAACTTAAAAGTAAATACTGAGCCTGTTGGACTCACAGGTCTCAGAGAACTGCACACACGGTATATGGTCACAGGATCTGAACCCAAAGCAGAGGATCAGGGTCCGTCTAGACCTACCGTGTGTGTGGCGTCGCTACCGCGATGCCCACAGATACTGCTGATTGCAGCGCGGCGACTGACTCAGCCGCTATACGTCAGTGCCCAGAGGAGGCGCACTGTCGGGCGCTAGTTAGGTGAAGATATGCACTGTGGCCTGTATCATGCCAGTGACTGGCGCTAACTCTAATACTAAGTCCCTATCTACACACGTAATATCAGAGGGAGGGGAGTCTTAATGAGTCATTGCAGGCACATGCATCCTTCATCATTCACACAGGTAGCAAGTAGAGTGTACACTAGTGCATGGCCGAGCGGCCATGCAAACCTTTTATAGCCGGGACCTTCCGGAAGCTTCCAGATCCCTGTGATAGACCAATCAGCTCACGAGTAGAGTTGAGCGAAACGGGTCGGTCATATTCAAAAGTCAGCGACTTTCGCTGAAGTCGGGTTTCATGAAACGAAACCCGACCATAGCGTGAGGTCGGCCACGAGGTCGGCGACCAGAGCGCCAAAGTCACGTTTCAAAAGATGCTTCCAGTGCCCTTTTTCAGCCAATGATGGAGGACGCACACTATGGGCAACGTAATGACAGGCATCGGTCACCACCATCTTTGAAAAGGGCATGCAAGTGATTGGCTGGCTTTGTGTGGCATATATGATGATAAATGGGAAAGATACAACCAAGCCGTCAGGAAAAACAGAATTCTGATAATAAAAATAATAACCTGAGGCTGAAAAGAGCTTTTTTTGATATGCTTGATTATTTTATTGAAAGTAACAGTCACACAAATCACCCAACGTTTCAGCTTTACTAGCCTTTTTCAAGGGTATCTTATCTAGGTACAACGAAAAATAAACACCAAATCACAAAATATGAATTATTATACAAAATAAATGAATTGCTGACTGATACATATTTATATGGCTGGATATCCTTAAAGACAAAAATGTCCAGGAAGGATGGGAAATCTTGAAAAATGAAATTCTCAATGCACAGTTGTTAACAATTCCGAAAAGAGGGAAGAATAGGAAGCATTTAAGGAAACCAGGATGGATGAGCACAGAACTTAAGCACATGCTAAAAAGGAAGAAAAAAATGTTTATAAAATGGAAAGAGGGAGGCATATCTAAAGAAGAATATAATGCTGTCTGCAGAACCTGCAGGGCACAAATCAGATTATCTAAAGCTGAAAATGAACTGAGGCTTGCAAGAGATGTCAAAAGCAATAATAAAGGATTTTGGGGATATGTCAAAAGTAAAAGAAAAGTCAAAGATGCTATAGTATTTTTACAGGATGAAAATGATGAAATGGTAAGACAGGATGTTGAGAAGGCTGAACTTTTAAATTCCTATTTTGCATCTGTTTTCTCTCAGAAAGGAAATGCAACATCAACTGTTATTCACTGTCCTATTAAGGGAATAGAAGAATCCAGGATATCTATAAACAGAAAGATAGTGAGGAAACACTTAGCTAACCTAAATGAATTCAAGTCTCCAGGTCCAGATGAATTACACCCCAGAGTACTGAAGGAGATAGCAGAAGAAATTTTTGAACCCCTCTCCATAATCTTTGAAAATTCTTGGAGAACAGGAGAAGTGCCAGAAGACTGGAGAAGAGCAAATGTTGTTCCTATCTTCAAAAAGGGGAAGAAGGTGGACCCAGGCAACTATAGGCCGGTGAGTCTGACTTCTATACCAGGAAAGATCTTTGAACAAATTATTAAACAACATGTATGTCAATACCTGGATAAGAATGAAGTGATTAAACAGAGTCAGCATGGGTTTGTAACTGATAAGTCATGTCAGACTAACTTAATTTCCTTCTATGACGGTATCACTGATTGGGTGGATCAAGGAAATGCTGTAGATATAGTATATCTTGACTTCAGCAAAGCATTTGACAAAGTCTCTCATACAATCCTTATTGAAAAAATGACTAAGTATGGAATGGACAAGGCAACTGTTAGGTGGATTCATAACTGGCTTAGTGATCGGACCCAAAGAGTGGTCGTAAATGGCTGCACATCCAGTTGGAAGAATGTCTCAAGTGGGGTACCACAGGGCTCTGTCCTGGGCCCTGTATTGTTCAACATCTTTATCAACGATTTAGATGAAGGAATTGAGGGTAAACTGATTAAATTTGCTGATGACACAAAGCTAGGAGGGATAGCTAATACTAGAGAGGAGAGAGAGAGGATTCAAAAAGATTTAAATAAACTGGAGAAGTGGGCAGCAACTAACAGAATGGTTTTTAACAGGGAGAAATGCAAAGTACTACATCTGGGCAATAAAAATGAAAAAAGCATATATAGAATGGGAGGAATAGGGCTAAGTGACAGCACATGTGAAAAAGACTTGGGTATACTAATAGATCACAGACTGAATATGAGTCAACAGTGTGATGCAGCAGCAAAAAAGGCAAATGCAATTCTAGGATGTATTAACAGAAGCATACAGTCTAGATCACGTGAAGTCATTATTTCCCTCTACTCCTCTTTGGTCAGACCTCATCTGGAATATTGTGTCCAGTTTTGGGCACCACATTTTAAAAAAGACATCAACAAACTGGAGCAAGTTCAGAAAAGAGCGACCAGAATGGTGACCGGTCTGCAAACCCTGTCTTATGAGGAAAGGTTGCAGGATTTGGGAATGTTTAGTTTGCAAAAGAGAAGACTGAGAGGAGACTTAATAGCTGTCTACAAATATCTAAAGGGCTGTCACATTGTAGAAGGATCAACTTTATTTTCATTTGCACAAGGAAAGACTAGAAGCAATGGGATGAAACTGAATGGGAAGAGACACAGATTAGATATTAGAAAAAACTTTTTGACAGTTAGAGTGATCAATGAGTGGAACAGGCTGCCACGAGAAGTGGTGAGTTCTCCTTCAATGGAAAAATATTCAGGATTGAGAGTCCTCAGTAGTTGATACCTTTTAATGGCTAACTGAAAAGATGGTAATACATTGCAAGCTTTCGAGACTACTCAGGTCTCTTCATCAGGCTAGACTAATACAAAATCTGAAGTCACATAAAAAAACAATAAAAGTACACATAGTTAGGATTGCCGCGTCCGTAACGACCCGACCTATAAAACTGTCCCACTAGTTAACCCCTTCAGTGAACACAGTAAAACAAATAAAAAACGAGGCAAAATCAATGCTTTATCATCATACCGACGAGAAAAAAGTGGAATAAGACGTGATCAAAAAGACGGATATAAATATAAATAAAAAAAACAATAAAAGTACACATAGTTAGGATTGCCGCGTCCGTAACGACCCGACCTATAAAACTGTCCCACTAGTTAACCCCTTCAGTGAACA
This sequence comes from Dendrobates tinctorius, assembly GCF_039654945.1. NCBI lineage: Eukaryota > Metazoa > Chordata > Amphibia > Anura > Dendrobatidae > Dendrobates > Dendrobates tinctorius. The sequence continues at coordinate 35,962,218 of NW_027361676.1, read as the reverse complement.
CAGTAAAACAAATAAAAAACGAGGCAAAATCAATGCTTTATCATCATACCGACGAGAAAAAAGTGGAATAAGACGTGATCAAAAAGACGGATATAAGCTCTCAATCCTGAATATTTTTCTATCTACTGGCTAACACAGTACAAAGATATACATCTTTCCTGTACCTTCAATGGAAGTCTTCAAACAGAGGCTGGACAGACATCTGACTGGGATGATTTAGCGAATCCTGCTTTGAGCAGGGGGTTGGACCAGATGGCCCAGGAGGTCCCTTCCAACTCTACGATTCTATGATTCTATGATTCTATATATAAATATTAAATCTATGATATTGTAGACATATCACTCAAATAGCAAAATTATTAAAATTATAGATAGTTCTGATATCCATCATTGGAGGCAGTTCACATTGAGCAGAAAAAAAATACATATTGACAAAAAGGTCAAGAAATTCACTAGAACCTAAGGCAGTTTCTGGTATCTCACCAGTGTGGTATAGAAAGAGGAAAAATATATATAGATATATGTATATACCTGTGTAACCATAAGGAAAATTAGAACCAAAAGGTGAGTACCATACTCCCGCGATTAGGTCTGTGGAAACAAAAAGGAAAAATTTAAAGTAAAATATATTCATAATACTTTATGTAAAAAAAGCAAAAAGTATTAATAAAAATATACTCAGAATAATAAATTGAAAATACATCACCGATCAACATTATAACCATAAGATGATAAGTCTCAAAATAAAAACGAAGAAGCTATACATCAATTCCACCAAGCTAAGAAAAATTAGTGAAAGACTTCATATTCACGATTGAGACCGTAAGGTTCCAATGTTTGAAGCATATATATCCAATATGCCTCTCTTTCTTTCAATTTCTGTACCCTGTTGCCCCCACGTCTAGCCAACGGTACACTTTCTATAATTTGGTAGCGAAGTTGGGATATATGGTGATTATAAGCAATAAAATGAGCTGGAATCGGTAATAAGGTTCTCTTGCACCTAATGGTTGACTTATGTTGTGAAATGCAGTCTCGGATATGCTGGGTAGTCTCCCCAACATATCTAAGACCGCACGGACATTTAATCAAATATACTACGTAAGTAGAATCACAACTATGGTAATTTTTGATAGAAAAAATCTTCCCAGATCTAGGATGGGTGAATGTGTCCCCCTTCGTAATGTTAGAACATTGTAAACAGTGTAAGCAAGGGAAAGTCCCATTGCGCTGTGGTCTAAGTAACCTTTGTCTATTGAAGTCACGTAAACTACCAATATCTGCCTTAACCAACAAATCTCGTAGATTAGGAGATTTCTTGTAACAAATCAAAGGAGGAACTTGGAATTCCGAAATGTGAGGGTAGGAGTCAGAGAGAAGGGGCCAATGTTGGCGAATGATCTTATGGAACAAATACATAAAAGGATGAAATGTATTGACAAAGGCCACCTTGTTAACTTTGGTAATCGATTTGACTGTAGACAAAGATGGAAGGGACAATACCGAATCTGGATAACCCAGAGATTCAAATTTAGATTTCATTTCGGCATAACGAATAGTGCGAATGTGATTATCTGTCACTATACGTTCAATCCGTAGAAATTGTGATCGGGGGGAGAGATTTTTTAATGTGTTTGGGATGGCAACTCGTAAAATGTAAAAGACTATTTTTGTCCGTTGGTTTGACAAATAGATCAGTGGAAAGAGAGCCATCAATATGTTTGATGACCCTGGTGTCAAGAAAAGGAATAGACTCCCCATTGTATTGCATAGTAAAAGATAAACCCCCAACCTTAGAGTTAATATGAACAAATATCTCCAAAGAGTTCAAATCACCAGACCAAATGAGAAATATGTCATCTATATATCTCTTCCAAAGAACGGAATATTGTTGGAAGAGGATGTGGGTATAGATAAATTCAGATTCAAATTCCGCCATATAGATGTTGGCATAGGGAGGCGCCACATTAGAGCCCATTGCTGTACCTGATAATTGAATGAAGAACTTATCCTCAAACAAAAAGAAATTCTTTGTCAGAACAAGAGTTAACATAGATATACAAAATTCTTTCTTCTCTGTGCTAAATTCAGTATTCTTATCAAGAAAATTCTTAACAGAAAAAATCCCCTTTTCGTGGCTTATACTAGTATATAAACTCGTTACATCCAAGGTAACTAGATAACAATTAGTAGTAATTACTCTCAATTCTTTAATAAAGGACAAAAAGTGTGATGTATCCCTAAGCCATGAAGGAATAAGGTGAAGAAGTGGAGAAAGAATTTTTTCAAGTACCATAGATAAAGGTGACAACAATGAATTTGTGGATGCAACAATCGATCTCCCCAGAGGGTGTGCCAGATTTTTATGTATCTTAGGGAGTGTATAAAATACAGGTGTGACAGGATAGGAATTGATAAAAAAATCACCCAACTTGGTGTCAATAACACCCCGTGATACAAAATGTTGAACAGTACTACGAACCTCCATTGCAATGGAGGAAGAAGGATTCGAGGACAAGGGATGGTAAGTATCAGTATTGTTGAGTTGTGAGTAGATTTCCTTAACATAATATTGTCTATCCATCACCACAATTGAACCACCTTTATCGGCTGGTTTGATGATGAGCTGTTTATTTTGAAAAAGGCCATCTATGGCCATACGTTCAATTTCAGATATGTTACTCAAAATCCGATAACGGCCATTATGAATCAACCGTAGTTGATTACTAATGTCCTTTTGAACCAGACCAATATAGGTTTCTATTGGATGATATGACCTCGGAGGAGTATAACTACTAGGCTTATATAAATTCAATTCCTTTAATGTAAATTGATCCATATTAGGACATGAATCAGGTAGAGTATTAATTGAAGAATTTTGTGTGGTAGATGGATCCTTAGCAAAATGAACCTTCAACCGTAAAGATCTGAAAAAACAATGCAATTCCTGATCTAAAGTAAATTCATTAAGCCTAGGTGTTGGACCAAAGGAAAGACCCTTTTGAAGTGCAGACATCTCGTTAGTAGACAAATTATTTGATGAAATGTTATATATCAACTGATCCTGAGTTACCTGTGAGCGAGTCTGAATACATGTAGTTGTGGTACTAGACCCTCCTTGATTTCCTCTATTGCTACGATTTCTTGAATTTCTTCCCCGCCTTTGTGTGGCATCACAGGGGCTATAAAAGGGTGTGAACGCCGACCGCCATCTTACTTCTGCCGATCTGAGCATTAGGGAGAGTTTGCTGCTGCTGATTCAGAATAAGGGAGAGCATTAGGCAGGGAAGAAGAACCAAAAAACTGCTTCTGCTGTTAGCGATTTCCACTTACAACACAACACTTTGTGTGCAGTGACAGGGGAGGCTCTATTTTTGTGCATCAGCTCTGTTGGTTATTAGGCTGCCTTATAAGGCTCCCTGATAGCTGCATTGCTGTTTGCACACTGCTGTGCAAACTGCTTTTTTAAAAGCAAAAATACTTTTCTTCCTCTGCACAGTTACCAAGCGTTCATTTTTCAACCCTTTTGTGTGTGCAGCAGTCCTGCTTATTAGGCTGCCTGCGTCCATACTTGGACTGAGAGCATCATTGTCAGCGTCCTCAAATCTCTAGTGAGATCCAAATTCTCACCAATCCTATAGACACCCTCCACCTTGTCATACACGATCCAATTTCAGCCTGTTACATTGAGGTGTAATGTCTACTGGGCCTGAGCCAATAGTTCAGCGTCCTCAATTTTATAGTGAGATTCAAATTCTCACCAATCCTATAGACACCCTCCACCTTGTCATACACCATCCAATTTCAGCCTGTTACATTGAGGTATAATCTCTCCTGGGCCTGAGACAATAGCTCTGCGTCCTCAAATCTATAGTGAGATTCAAATTCTCACCAATCCTATAGACACCCTCCACCTTGTCATACACCATCCAATTTCAGCCTGTTGCATTGAGGTGTAATCTCTCCTGGTCCTGAGACAATAGTTCTGCGTCCTCAAATCTATAATGAAATTCAAATTCTCACCAATCCTATAGACACCCTCCACCTTGTCATACACCATCCAATTTCAGCCTGTTACATTGAGGTGTAATCTCTCCTGGCCCTGAGACAATAGTTCTGCGTCCTCAAATCTATAGTGAGATTCAAATTCTCACCAATCCTATAGACACCCTCCACCTTGTCATACACTATCCAATTTCAGCCTGTTACATTGAGGTGTAATCTCTACTGGTCCTGAGACAATAGTTCTGCGTCCTCAAATCTATAATGAAATTCAAATTCTCACCAATCCTATAGACACCCTCCACCTTGTCATACACCATCCAATTTCAGCCTGTTACATTGAGGTGTAATCTCTCCTGGCCCTGAGACAATAGTTCTGTGTCCTCAAATCTATAGTGAGATTCAAATTCTCACCAATAGTAGATACACCTTCTACCTTGTTTTACAGTACCATATAGCTGGTGGTATTTTTGGTACATTATCACAAAAATGAGGAAGTATGGTGGAAGACGCCATGGAAGTGGGCGTGGTTGCCAGCTGGTCCCGATGGTGGTGGTGTTGGTGTTGCATCTGTTGGTAGTTGCAATAGCACAATAGCACCTAAGGCAGGAGGTGTTGTGCCTGCGTCATCGTCATCGTCCACAAGGCCTCAAAGGCTCTCTTTTCTTGGAGTAGGTAAACCACTTTAAAGCCGGAGCTTCAGGAACAAGTTTTGGCTTACATTGCTGACACAGCCTCCAGCTCTCTCGCCTCCTCTTCTGAAGTTTCAAAAAATAAAAGCACTGAGTCGTCAGTGGAGGCTCCTGGTCAGGAACGACACCTTTCCTTGTGTCCTTCACGTTTACCAAAAGTGAAGGATGTGGCAGGCCACACTACCGATTACTCCATGGAGCTCTTTTCATATACCATGCCTGGGTTACCAAGGCAAATCGTGAATTCCCCAGTCCAAGATGAATCTGACATGGAGTGCACTGATGCACAGCCACTGCTAGATTTTTCTGCTGCTACATTCACTCAGAGCACTACATTGTCCTCGCAGTGTAGTGAGGCAGAATCAGACCCTGATGAAACTCAGGTGCCCCTTCCCGCATACTATACCACCTTACACGGTGACACAGAGGAAGGTGCACATGAAATTGAAGAGGAGGTGATGGATGACCCAGTTGTTGACCCGGATTGGCATCCATTGGGGGAAGAGGGTGCTGCTGCCAATAGCTCAGAAGAGGAGGAGGAGGATCCGCAGCAGGCAACGACATCGCAACAGCTGTTATCTGGCATGAACGTAGCAGTCCAAAAACGGGTTACAAAAACCAAAAGAGTTGCAGGACAGCTTGGCCAGACGGTCAAATTAGCACAGCGTGCAAGGTCTCAAAATGTCTTCTATAGTAGGAAGAGTGCAGTGTGGCACTTTTTTGAACAAAATCCTAATGATCAGGCAAAAGTTATCTGTAAGAAGTGCGCAAAGACCTTTAGCCGAGGGAAAAATCTGAGAAATTTGAATACCAGTTGCATGCTTAGACATTTAACCACCATGCACTTGCAAGCGTGGACAGACTACCAAACCTCACGTACCACATGTGCATCTGCTCCGAATGAAGGTAGTCAGCAACGCTACATCGCTTCCCCCACTGTAAGCCCACCGGTTAGCACACCACCAGCAGCAAATGTCGAGGTGTTGTCGCAAGGGCAAAGCAGTCATGGAATCACAATGTTATTGCTACGAAAGACTGAATCTAGGCCATCAGCCACACCACCAACACTATCACCATCACCAATCCTCTCTCAGTCCGCCATGTCCACCGCTAGTTCCACCATATGCAGCTCTCAAGTCCAGCTCACCCTACCAGAGACTCTGAGTAGGAAAAGAAAGTACTCATCCTCTCATCCGCATACACTGGCTTTGAACGCCCACATTGCCAAACTAATCTTGTTAGAGATGATGCCCTACCGGTTGGTTGAAAGCAAAGCTTTCCGCGAGCTCATGGCCTACACAGTACCATGCTATGATCTACCCAGTCAGCACTTCTTTTCACGAAAAGCCATCCCAGCCCTCCACGTGCATGTGAAAGACCGCATTGTCCATGCACTCAAGCAATCAGTGAGTGGAAAAGTGCACTTCACAACAGATGCATGGTCCAGTAGGCATGGCCAGGGCCGTTACGTGTCCATCACTGCGCACTGGGTTAATGTGGTGGATGCAGGGTCCACAGGGGACAGCGGCGGTGGGACAGTGCTGCCTAGCCCACGGTATAGGAAACAGTTGGCTGTAGGCGTTCGACCCTCCTCCTACTCCTCCAGAAGCGAAAGCTCATCCACAGAGCGCAGTCGCACGAGCACTCCATCCGCAGCTGCCAGTGTTGCACACGAGTTGTCCACTATCGAACAACTAGTGGTAAGCGTCAGCAGGCTGTGTTGAAGATGATGTGTTTGGGCGACCACAGACACACCGCGGAGGTACTGGCTAACTACTTGCAGCGACAAACTGACTCATGGCTGGGCAGTCTACATCTTGAGGCAGGCAAGGTAGTTAGTGATAATGGCCGGAATTTTGTGGCAGCCATAGCCCTTTCAAAACTCAGACACATACCTTGCCTGGCTCACACCTTGAACCTGGTGGTGTAGTGCTTCCTCAGTAATTATCCGGAATTAACACCCCTGCTCCATAAGGTGCGAAGACTGTGCTCGCACATCCACCGGTCGCCCATACACTCCAGTAGTATGCAGAAGCTGCAGCGATTGCTCCACCGTCCCAAGCACCGCCTAATTATCGATGTTGCAACAAGGTAGAACTCCACCCTGCACATGGTTCAGAGGCTGTGCGAACAGAGGCAGGCTGTAATTCTTTTGGGGAGGATACACGGGCAGACAGTTTGCAGGCAGGCATGGAGTCGTCTGGTGTGCAGTGGTCAAAGCTGAAAGACCTATGTAAAGTCCTTCAGTGTTTTGAGGAATGCACACGGCTGGTAAGCGCAGACGACGCCATCATAAGCATGACCACTTATGCGTCTGCTCATGCAAACTTTGACGCACATTAAGGAGCAGGCGTCTGCAGCCGAGGAGGAAGAGGAAGGAGGGAAGCCTTGATGACAGTCAGCCATTGTCTGCTCAGGGAAGTCTCGTGGACGAGGTGGAGGAAGAAGAGGAAGAGGAGGAGGAGGAGGATGATGGGGATGATTATTTTGGGGAGGAGGATGCTTCTCGGGGGCAAGAAAAAATGTTGGCGTGGCAAGGTCAGGTACAGGTTTTGTGCGTGACTGGAGGGATGTTGATTTGCCAGAAAGTGCTCCTCCACCCAGCACTCGTAGTGCATCATTGACACCTGGAACATTGGCCCACATGTCTGATTATGCCTTGCAGATCCTAAAAAGGGACTCCCGCATTGCCAAAATGATGAACGGTGACGACTACTGGTTGGCCAGCATCCTGGATCCACGCTATAAAGGCAAATTCCAAAACATCATGCCACAGGAGAACCTAGAGCTAATATTGGCTAACAAACAAGCAACTCTGGTAAACCATATGTTTGAGGCATTCCCAGCACACAGCGGCGGTGATGTTTTTCCAAAAGCCGTAGGGGGCAACATGGAAGAGGTGTTCGTGGTGCACACATCCGAAGTTGCATTGAAGACAGGGGTTTCATGTCAACTATGGTTACAAACTATTTCTCCTCCCATATCGATGTTCTCCCGCACCGGTCATTCCCCTTTGACTATTGGGCCAGTAAACTTGACACCTGGCCTGAATTGGCACAATATGCCTTACAGGAGCTCGCTTGCCCTGCTGCTAGTGTGTTATCTGAACGAGTCTTCAGTGCTGCTGGATCAATCCTGACAGAAAAAAGGACCCATCTGTCGACCCAAAATGTTGAAAATCTAACCTTCATTAAAATGAACCCTGCCTGGGTTTCAAAGGATTTTGTCCCACCCTCCCCTGCTGACACGTATGTTGCCAGAAAAATGGCTTGCTTTTGTCCTCCTCTTCCGCAGAGTTCTCCAATTACTCCATTTGCAGCTGCTGAATGTCTAACATCAACACATGCCATTTTTTCCACCTCCCTAACTGGGCTGCCTCCCCCCCACATGGCCGGGGTCACCACCTGGCACACGCACCCGTGTGAGTGCCGTTGCCTTGACAGGTGGGTGGGCACACTCTTTGGCAACGGCACTGGCACAATGTCCCTCATAGTAGAATCAAGCGTCTCTGACGGTGGGGGTGCACACCCACCGTCAGACACACCGGCGTACTATGAGGGGCCCTGTGCCAGTACCGCCGCCCACGAGTGGGCCCCCCTGCTTGCTCAGGGCACCAGCACTTGCAATACTTACCTCTCCCTGCTCCACCACTGTGTAGTCTGGCCTGTTAAATACTTCACTGGGACTGCCAATACAAATTTGGTGAAATGATAGATGATGGTTAAGACGGAGCTATGCCCTGTCCTGCTGGGCTCTATCTTCAGAAGATCAATGGCTTCCATTTGTTATGGACGTCGACTCACAATGAGATGCAGTGGTGGTTTATCATTAGCTTTCACGGTTTTCCGACTCACAGACGTGTGGCATTCCTGCCCACATTTTTAAATGTGTCCTCTCATGCCAATCCAATAGAATCGCCTACGGCCTGTGGCTTGTGCCTTTTGCACTCCAAAGTTACCTGACAGATCATGATAGGCAGTGAGGACAATGTCTACATATGTCCCTGTGATCACAATTTGATGGAGATGAGTAATGGTGATGGGTTCCACGGTACTGCGATACAGCAAACCTTTCTTCACAAGAACTGTTTTCGCTGTCTCCACAGACAAAGTAATTGGGGGTCAGCATCGCCTCTAAGAATTCTCCTGGGAGTTTTTACCGTGATTAGTAATTCTAAAATTTCTGCAATCAGTCGACTTTCCGTCTGTACTTGTATCCATCTCGTTTCCTCTTGCGGAGAGTCTGGACTGTATTACTGAGACTGAAATATATATGAAGATTGAAAAATACCCCAACAGTGTATACTGGTGTACGCTTCAAATACATAACCCTTTTTATACTTTTTAGATTCTTGTCTAATCCATACTGAGGCTGTGAGTGTCTTTGTCGGACTCCGGAAATATACACGCAGATTTTTAATGTTTAAACTATGCTATATATACCTGCTATCCAGTGATACTGTACCCTTTCTCAACTTTCTACAATCATGTCGAATCCATACTGGGCCTGAGACCGTCTGAGTCTGCCTCCTGATATATAAACATAGGTTTTTAATGTTTAAACTATGATATATATACCTGTTATCCGGTGATACTGTACCCTTTCTCAACTTTGTACAATCATGTCAAATCCATACTGGGCCTGAGACCCTCTGAGTCTGTCTCCTGATATATAGATGTAGGTTTTTAATGTTTAAACTATGCTACATATATACCTGTTATCGGGTGATACTGTACCCTTTCTCAACTTTCTACAATCTTGTCGAATCCATACTGGGCCTGAGAACGTCTGAGTCTGCCTCCTGATTAGAGATGAGCGGTGTTTAAGTCGACCTGTTTGCCAAGTTAAAATTCTAGCTGTTTAGGGCAGTGTTCGAGCCGTTCGTCGAACTCGAACACTTTGCTTAAAATTCGGCTGTTCGAGGTTCCGTTCGAGAACAGTTCGTTCACCAAAAGCGTAACTTCATTTTCACATTAATAACAGTTTTCAATGTTAATAGACTGTTTCATGGCATAGTAGCGGTGTGTGGTAGCAAGCGGTGTAGTACACCTGTCAAGGAGCTACACCTTGTGTGTTTCTAATTATTTTTTACCGCATCTTGTCCAGAAAATCCTTTTGGGCCTTGTAGCACTGTCTGCTACTAAGCAGAGGAGCCCACCAGTGAACCAAGCTATGCCGCCTGTTAATGTAAGAACTGCGTGCTACTCAGCATAGGAGCCCAGCTGTTAAGCAAGTTACAGCACCTGTGGTTTGGACACTTAATTTTTTCATTTTTTCTGGAATGCCGGTTAGGCCTAATTCCGGAATTCCGGTTGACCTGCACTTACTGGGAAATCCTCGTTCGTGGGGAAGAATTGTAATCCCAGATCCCCATCACTAACGGAGTTCAGGGTGTTATCTGCACCTGTAAGCGACACACGCTGGACCTTTCAGTGTAGCGCGGATGCAGCCCCGGACATGTAAGGGCATGACAGACCTGTTATTAATCGATCTCGCGTGCCAGAGGCTTGCGTGTCCCTCTAGTAAGCTTGACGCGTACCGCGGGGGCATGCCGCAGTCTCGTTCGTTAACGGAATTAAGCTGACAAATCGCTAGCACAACTAAAAACGGACATCCACCACCACCCACAGAATCAACAAAGCTTGCAATCTGTCAATCTTTTCTGTAGCTGGCATGGTTGAGGTTTCCTGGGTGGAGTTGAATTAAGCCGCAGGCTTCACTCCTGGTGGTGCCCTTCTGGACATTCCTTTAAGGTTCAGCTTTGCAAGCATACTGCCCCCGGAAACCAAACACTTTGCCTTCATGGACGGTGTTCGGAGGTTCGTGGGAATAACGCCACCCGATTAGCAGTTGGCCTAATTTATGGTGGGAAGTCCGACGGTATATGATCGTCTTCGATTTCAGATTTTTATTGTTTTTTGGTATTTTACATTTTTATTCCAGCCTTTCTTGACTTCATAAGGGCATTACATACCTATATCTGTGTCTCCTCCTTCTCCTCCACCTCTTTTCTATATGTAGTTGCTGTTTTCCATATGTTATTTTTGTATTCTGAGCATTTTGTCTGCTTTGGGACACCTTTTAAGGTGTTTTGTAATTGTTTTCTATGTGTTTGTGTTTGCCTGCCATTGTTTTCAATGGTGTTCGACAAACATTCGACGAACTTGCCTCGTGTTCGACGAACCAAAACGAACTGGAACACTAGTGGGGTGGCTCAACACTACTCCTTAATATATAGACGTACATTTTTAATGTTTAAACTATGCTATATATACCTGATATCTGGTGATACTGTACCCTTTATGCCAGGAAGTCCTCCTCCACCCATCACTCTAAGTGTATCATTGACACCGGGAACATTGTCCCACATGTGTGATTATTTCTTGCAGATCTTCTTGTTATATTGTGGTGTGATCCATCCTGAGTGTGTGACAGTCTGTGGGTTACTCATGCAATTTAGATGTACATTTAAAAATTACCCCAACACTAGTGTATATAGCTCTACGCTTGTGATACATTACCCATTTACTGCTTTTTATATTCTGGTCTAATCCAAACTGACCAAGTGAGAGTTATTTTCTGACTGTGGAAATATATACTGAGATTGACAACAATGACCCCTACACTGTGTACAGCTGTACTCTTCAGATCCATTTCCAATTTCCGGAATCCAGACCATGCGCTCCAGCTAGGAGTGAGCCTTAACTCTGCTCATCCTCCAGCTCCCCTTCTCACGTCCACAAACTTCCCCTTCCCTTCACAGACCACTACATTCCCCTCACACTCTACACAGCCAGAATCTGACTCTGATGAAACTCAGGCTCCCCTTCCCGCATACTATACCACGATTCACGGTGACAGAGGAAGGTGCAGATGAAAGCAGATGGGGGGGTATACTCATGGGCGACGGCACTGGCACAGGGCCCCTCATAGTACGCAAGTGTCTCTGCCGGTGGGAGACACACCGCTCCCACCCGCCGTCAGACACACCGCCTTACTATGAGGGGCCCTGTGCCAGTGCCATCGCCAATGAGTGGGCCCCCCCTGCTTGCTCAGGATCACAGCACTTGCAAAGTTGAAATACTTACCTCTCCCTGCTCCACCGCCGTGACGTGTTCCGCATTTCCTGACAGTGACATTCTGGTCAGAGAGCGCAATGACATCACGTCTGTACGCCCTCTGCCTAAACAGTCCAAGTGCAGAGAGATGGAAGATGTGGACGACGAGGAGTCCAGAGTACAGGGATTCCCTAGCGAGGAGACTTATTTAATTGTTTTCAATGTTGGGACAGCTATTTTTGGGGAGCACTATACTCTGGAGAATGATATATGAGGCCCACCATACACTGGAGCATTCCAAAGGTGGACATCAGACACTAGAGCAGCATTTACAGGGCCCATTATACACTGGAGCATTAGAAATGGGGCCCATTATATATGGAGCATTATTTGGGCCCATAACACAGTGGAGCTTCATCCATGGGGACCAACATATACTGTAGCATTATGTGGAGCTCATCATATACTGTTTCAAACATTATATGGGACCAATGATTCTGTATGGAGAAATATATGGGCCTCATTACTCTGTATAGCGCACTATGCGGTGTCCATAATACTGTATGGAGTAATATACTGTCTGTTTTTGGAGCTATTGGAGAATTTAAAATGGCTATCAGTCATGTGATGTAAGAAGTGAAGTATTTTTCATTGTACTATACCGCTATTTCTCTGCCATATCAGAGGAACATGAATTGTGGCATGTGTTAAAAGAGCCCAGTGACACTCTTTGGCCCAGGGCCCACGAAAATCTGGAGCCAGCCCTAGCCCCCCTGCAACTTTAGCCAAATAACCCCCAGTTTTCAATGCCTAACTATTATTATAAAGTAAATTAAGGTTGACAAGCTTAAGTAATAAGAATTGATGTTTTTGGCATTAAAATGGGCACTGTAGGTGTGTTTCCTGTCCTCCACTCCTTGCCGACCTTGGTTCCCCATTGACTTGCATTGGGTTTCATGTTTCAGTCGGCATTCGACTTTTCACGATAATCGGCCGATTTCGTTCTACCCGACTTTTGAGAAAGTTGGGTTTCATGAAACCCAACTCGACCCGAAAAAAATCGAAGTTGCTCATCTCTACTCACGAGAAGGACCTGGGCATGTGACTCCCGATCTCCAATGGGAGATCGTCTCGTGAGCATGCTCAGTAGAGCGGCTGAGGGACTTAGCCTCTGGAGCGATTTGCTGCTGAACAGCCTGCATTGCCACTGCTGACCCGAAGGTGGCAGCAATAGCCAGACCCACAGAGCGGGTCTGGGCAGGGAATCTGGGACGCTGGGATTGCTGGGCAATCTCCTCTGCGGTCGAAAGACAATGGGAGACTGCAGAATGTGAGGCTCTGGATTCCTGCTGAACCGCTGCAGGAACCCGACGCCTAACACGTACATTACTCAACCAAGAATCTGCAAAAACCCTAGTCCATGCCCTCATCATCTCCCGCCTTGACTACTGCAGCCTCCTGCTCTGTGGCCTCCCCTCTAACACTCTCACACCCCTCCAATCTATTCTAAACTCTACTGCCTGACTAATCCACCTGCCCCCCCGTTATTCCCCGGCCTCTCCCCTCTGTCAATCCCTGCACTGGCTCCCCATTACCCAAAGACTCAAGTTCAAAACCGTAACCATGACATACAAAGCCATCCACAACCTCATTCCTCCATACATCTGTGATCTCATCTCCCGGTACTTACCTGCACAAAACCTCCGATCCTCACAAGATCTCCTCCTGTACTCCCCTCTTATCTCTTCTTCCCACAATCGCATACAAGACATCTCCTGCTCATCCCCCCTACTCTGGAACTCTCTACCACAACAAATCAGACTCTCGCCTACCATGGAAACCTTCAAAAAGAACCTGAAGACTTACCTCTTCCGACAAGCCTACAACCTGCAGTAACCACTGATCCACCAAACCGCTGCACGACCAGCTCTACCCTACTGTATCCTCACCCATCCCTTGTAAATTGTGAGCCCTCGCGGGCAGGGTCCTCTCTCATCCTGTACCAGTCGTGACTTGTATTGTTTAAGATTACTGTACTTGTATGTATTATGTATACCCCTCCTCACATGTAAAGCGCCATGGAATAAATGGCGCTATAATAATAAATAATAATAAATATATACTTGCCTTATGGATTCCAAAAGGTAATTCCATTGTCATCTTTCAGATTTATCTGGTTCTGTATACATATCGAACGTGGTGATAGTTGATCTTTGCTCCATTTCTCAGCCTACAAATATACATGTTGCACAAACATATCTTTGTATATACAGTAAAGGTATAATTGGACATGGAGCTCATTCATTTCCATAGGACAGAGCAGAACTAATCCATGTACAGACTCGATTGGGTACCATATAAAGATGATGATTACATATTTTAAAATTCAAATTCACCAGGTTCATCAGTTTTCCAAATAATTTGATTCACAGCAAATTAATTTTCCATAGTTCGCTATATTGCAAAAGCTCCAATTGCCCTGAAAGGATGTGTGAAACAGAAAGATGTACAAACAATTGATTTAATCATCCCTAGCACCATATGCACTCTGATATCCACCCTTAGAATCAATACTTCTAATGAATCCTGATGCAAAAAAAAATTTCTGTATGTCTCTGTAAAAATTGGAGGCATGAAGAGGTAAATAAGAGGCTGTTTGCTGTATGTAGCCTTGTTACAGCTCTGCAATAAAACAGCTTATGTGCACAACTCAAAGTATTTCTATGAGCTACCATTGTAGCTTAAGGCTATGGGCCCACGTAGCGTTTTAAAACGCACAATGAAAACCGGACTCCTTCCCAGAAATCGCGCGTTTTTTTCAGCACGATTTCACCGCGATTCTGTTCGCGGTATATTTACCTTCCGACGTCCCGTGCTGCCATCCCGGGCCTCAGCATTCCCAGCGATGCCTTGCGAGACCTGTGATGACGTTGGTCTCGCGTTACTATAGCGATCTCGCGAGACCGCTAGAGTCACGCGAGACTACGTCATCACAGGACCTTGCCGCAAGGCATTACTGGGAATGCTGAGGCCCGGGATGGCAGCGCGGGACGTCGGAAGGTAAATATACCCCGATTTTTTATTCTTTTTTTTTACAGGGGTATGGTACCCAGGGCCTGGAGGACAGTCTCCTCTCCTCCACACCGTGGGTACCAACCGCAGATGAGACGCTTAACTTCCCGCATGGTGGGCATAGCCACATGCGGGAAGTAAGCGATTCTCATGCATTCCTATGGGTGCGGAATCGCGGCAATTCTTTGCGATTCCGCACAAAAGAATGATCATGCTGCAATTTTTTCCGCGATGCGATTCCGCTATGGAAAAAAGCGCAGCATTAGCACAGCATGTGCGGAATGCCATAGGAATGCATGGGGTGCGTCATGTACAAGATTTTTAAACATTTTTCGCAGCATTTTCACGCCGAAAATCGCTGCAAAAACGCTTAAAAATCGCATCGTGGGCACACAGCCTAATAGTTAAACCTGAAACATTACACTACAAAAAAGCCTCCACATAGCCCTAGCCTTAAGCTTATTATAATCAAAGTGTTAATTCTTCTTATTGATTGACTGTAGTATGTCATTGCTGTTGACTAACACAAACTATTTCTTGCTTTAGTCACTAAAAGTTTTTAAACTCTTTCAACCACAATAATAATGAAGTTCCTAGTTTCAGGTGTAAACAGGTAAAAGCTCTGGACACATATTGTTTTCATAGAGGGTCTATATCCTGTAGTGCTGTACATTTGTCATCACTCCCATTAGTTCTGTTTCCACTAGAACTCACTTTCAAGTGTCTGAAGAGAAAACTGAATTAGGTGAAACTGCAGATTGGCCTGCCAGAAACTTGATCGTTGCTAGTTTTAATTACCGTACCTTTCAGTTAACGGTCAGATTTTCAAGTTTAATGAACAGAAATATAAATGACATACAGAGTGACTTTTCTGATTTCATGCTTTATGTTTGACGCAGCAAAACAATATGTTACATTTTCTTATATTTCTATTTTCTACATGCTATAGCATAACATAAATTACCTATGACACCAAAATTATACTAATGGCTTTAAGAGTTGGCAGATTGATAACAGTGCCAGAAAGGTCAATGACTTTAGTAGGTTGAAGGGCTACAAAAAGTCATGCAGAAAGATAATGGCAGTTGGAGAGGTTGGAAAGTTTGAAGAAGGAGAAGAGAAAATGAGAGCAGTGACAATGAAGCATAGCAACAAGAATGTGGAGTGTCAAAGAAAGTGACAATTAGCTGGTAACCATTAGTAGACTATTGAAACCAGGGGATTTTGTGGTCATCTTGGAAAAAATAAGAGGCTCTTTGATGTTGAATTTGCCGTTTAGTAGCTCTTGGCACTTAGTCAACACCTTTGAAGCTGATAATTAAAATTTTCAGCTGAAATTTTATAAAAATGTTAATGTTTTCTTTTACTGAATATAAAACAGAAACACGTCCATGTATTACTGAAGCTGTAAATTGACTTAGGCTAAGTATGTTATTGTCTAGGTTCATAAAAATTCAATGATTCAGGGCTGTAATAATTACATAATAGAAAAGTTCAGTATTCTTTTTTCTGGTGGAAAGTTATTTTATATACCGTACTTTGTTAATATTTTATAAATTTCCCGTTGTTTATATAGCCTCAAAACATAGGCTCCGATTCAGCAGACAGTTTTTGCTGGTGTTCCATTTTAATCGCAACAAAATGTTACAACCTTTGACTTTTTAACACCAGTCTAGGAACTTTTGGAAAAATGGATGTAGCTTAAACAATTCATCATACGTTAAACCACAAAAGTGGCTTAAATTATGATAGAAATCTACTCCAGGCAAAGATTGAAGCTTATTGCTTGTGGAGATTCACAGCCTCTGAAAGATGTGCCAAATTCATTAAAAGATGCATAAATTTGACACATCTTACTCTAGCTCACTCTTAATCAAGATGGGTAGACAAAGCACCAGTGTTTATAAAGCCAGGTCATTCAGTACAGATATTCTGACCAGAGATGAGCAAACCCAAACTGTAAAGTTTGGGGTCTGTACCGCACCCCGAAAAAGGACTTTTAACAGGATGTCCGGTTTTCTGTTCGAGTTCGAAAGCCTAATAAAGTTTATTGAAAAACTACAGTGCAGCCAATCAACAAGCTTTTAGGGTGGGCACTTCTAGAGCCATCACAGTCATGCCAAGTGGCTGTGATAGGCTGACGCACCATGTGATCTGGCCTGTATAAATGCTGGATCATGAGTGCTGCAGCCATTCTGCCCTGATTAGTGTAGGGATAGGGCTCAGCTGTAGTGAGGGACATTGTTAGGTTGTGAACTCTGCAAAAAACCACTGTGTGTACTCTGCACATTTCTCAGTGGGAGAACTGTGTCAAATAGCCACTGTGTGTACTCTGCACTCATATTTGTGGGAGTACTTTGCCAAAAAGCCACTGTGTGCACTCTGCACCCATATCTATGGGAGTACTGTGCAAAAAAGCTGCTGTGTGTACTCTGTGCCCTCCGCCTGTGGGAGTACTATGTCATTAAGCCGCTGTGTGTACTCTGCACCTATATCTGTGGGAGTACTGTGCCAAAAAACTGCTGTGTGTAGTCTGCAACCCTGCCAATGGGAGTACTATTTCAAAAAGCCTCTGTGTATATTGCATCCATGTGTATACGAGTACTGTGCCTAAAAACCTCATCTACTCTGCAGCCATCTCTTTGCCATTTGTAGGCCAAGCAAAATTTTTTACTGTACTACTGTGTCTATATGAGTAGTGCGGCAAAAAAATAATTCTACTCTGCAGTGGTGTCTTTGCCATTTTTGGTACAAAAAAGTATTGTACTCTGCAGTCAATTCTTTGCCACTTGTAGGGCAAAAAATTATTTGACTGTACCGCTGTGTGTATACGAGTATTGTGGCAAAAAAATAAATTTACTCTGCAGCCGTCTCTGCCATTTGTAGGCCAAACAAATAATTTTACTGTACTGCTGTGGCTATACGAGTAGTGTGGCAAAAAAAATATTTCTACTCTGCAGTCGTCTGTATGCCATTTTTGGTACAAAAGAGTTATTGTACTCTGCAACTGTTTCTTTGACATTTGTAGGCCAAACAAATAATTTTACTGTACTGCTGTGTGTGTACGAGTAGTGTGGTAAAAAATAATTCTACTCTGCAGTCATGTCTTTGCTATCTTTGGTACAAACAAGTTATTGTACTCTGTAGCTGTCTCTGTCATTTGTAGGCCAAATAAATAAATTTACTGTACTGTTGTGTCTGTAGAAGTAGTGTGGCAAAAAAATAAATCTACTCTGCTGCCATCTCTGTGTGAGTAGTGTGCTGAAAAACCACTTTAAAAAATGAAGGGAGCATCAAATAGGAGACGTGGATGTGATGGTGCTGGTGTAACTGCTTTTAGTAGTGAAGCTGCTACACGGAGAGGACATGGTCATTCTATGCCAGCTACGTACCCAAATACAAAACCTTCCTGTGATGTACACGCGCGACAGGCCATTATATGCACTTTCATAGGGCTGAATATCACCACATGAATGGTGGAGCTAGAAAATGTTGAGGCGGTGTTACATTAAATGTCTCACAGTGGCTCCAATTCCTTTGCGTTATCTTTCACTCAATCCATTCCAGAAAGCACAGAGTTTGCACCTGAGGAACATGGCCATCTGGCTTCCACCTCACCCCCTTGCAAATCAGCTGAGGAGTCTGAACCCCAAGTGATGCAGCAGTTTCTTCTGCTTTTTGATGACTCTGCTGGCTGTGTTTCTGTGGCTCATCCACCTGGCCTTGCCCCACAAGTGGAAGAGATTAAGTGTACTGATGCCAAACCGCTTGTTAGGGTGGAGGATGAGTATGTGGAATGGCTAGTGCACACGGTCATTGGACCACAGCAGCACATCAGCACATGTAATAGGATGATGAAACACAGATGCCAACTGCAGCACCTTTCCACGGTGTGCAGACCGGCAAGCAATGCATAGGTGAGGAGTGGATGGAAGATGATGAGGGGGATTATGAAGTCTTAGGCTATGTTCACACGCTGCGGTTTTTGCTGCGGTTCCGCTGCGGTTTTGGCCGCAGCAGAACTGCAGCAGTTCTGCAGACAGTGTAACATGTTATCCTATGGGACTAACATTCTGCTGTGCACACGCTGCGGATTTTTAACTGCGGAAAAGCTGCGATTTTGAATCCGCAGAAACAATTGACATGTCAATTATTTCTGCGGATTCTGCTGCGGTTTGCCACCTATTCCATTGTCCAGGTGGCAAACCGCAGGGCAAAACCGCAGGCCAAACCGCTAGCGGTTCTGCAGATAAAAATCCGCAGACCAATCCGCAGTGTGTGTACATAGCCTTAGACTTCACATGGAATTAGTGAAAGAGGAGAAAGAGGAGGTGCTCTAGCAGCACAGCAAAGAGGGATCAGGGTGCAAAAGCACAACGGTAGGCACCTAGCCAGTATGTTGACTGCTACTGCTCTCCGCACCACTGAAATCAGCACACCAAAGCCAACTCAAAAGAGCTCCCTGGTGTGGCATTTCTTCAGGGAATGTTCGGACGACAAGTGACAGGTGGTTTACATGCTGTGCCGTCAGAGCCTGAAGCGAGGCATAAATCTTGTGAACCTAAGCATCAAGTGCATGATGAGGCATCTGAATTAAAAGCGCAAAGTGCAGGGGAGTACACACCTTAAAAAGCATGATAGATCTGAGCCTCATCCTACTCTCTCTTCTGCTGCAATCTCAGGCCTTTTCCTCCCGCTCCCGATCAACAGAGCCACCTGCCTCCCACAAAGAGAGGATGTGACAGCACAACCATCTCCACCAGTGTCACTGAGCATCTCCATATTGTCCCATGGAAGTGTTTATCTCTCATCCCCCAAATCCTCGAGAGAAAGAGGAGTTACCCTCTACCCACTCATGGTCCTGAATGACAGCATTTCCAAATTACTGACCTTTGAAATGCTGCCATTCCAGCTAACGAAGATGGATAGTTTATAAAAACTGATGGTGGTGGCTGTCCTTCAGTATGTTCCTCCCAGCCACCACTACTTTTCCAGGTGTGCCATCCCTGCCCTGCACACATATGTTAAGCTGTGCACTGTGCAACATAATCAGTAGCAAGGTCCACATAACCACCAATACTTGGACCAGTAAGCACGGCCAGGGACGTTACAGCTCCCTAACTGCCCACTGGGTAAATGTAGTGGTGGCTGGGACAGAGGCTGAATGGCAATCTAGCCCATGTGCTACCATCACTGAGGATTGCTGGACATTTCTCTGTCCAGGTTGTCGCCTCCTCCTCCTACTCTGCTTCCACCACTGCCTCCTCATCCGGTCACAGTAAGACCTGCACCACCAACTTCAGCACTCTAAACATTTAATTAAATTGGCCATTAGTAATGTTTCCCTTACAGCCTATTAGGCTTTGCTTTCTTTACTTGTCAATATAGTTTAAACAAAAAGAAGTTTTATGGAATGAACAAGTTAGTGAAAGATCGCAAACAAGGTTCATTCACCTTAAAGTTGAAGAGTTGCATCGTTAGTCTCAAGTGCTTCACAATGAAAACATCTGTCAGCGAAATACTTATAGGGGATGCTGAAGTATACAAAAAAGCTAAATTTACTGGGATTCTTTTTAACCAATGAGCTATAACATAGTTATAAGAGTTGCTGATTGGATAATTCAAGTCTAATTATTAAATCTCAAGATTGTTGTAGAAGCAATTATTACAAATTTGCTAATTGGACAATAGCTGGAGGGCAAGGCTTATTATGGCCTTGAGGATCACATTATTTTTCTTAAATTCTCCTCTCTGCATTAAAAACAGTCATAATATTTTTTTTTTATTTTTAGTCTACACTAGCCTTTTAACATTCTGAGTGTGATGTCGAAGTGTTGTATACCATAGTGTATCACTTGTCCATTCACATAATCACGGATCTGAGAAAAAACTCAGAACATGTCATACTGAACTGATGCTGAAGATTAGAATAGTACATACAGTACTTTACAAGGGCGTCTATGTGCTGCTCGATAAAAAAATTGTGCCAGCACATTGACATACACAAGGATGTGTGAATGCACCCTTAAGGTCAATAACAGATTTATTATATGGTGTCTCTTATGTACAAACAAAATGAAGTGAAAGGGTTAATTCTGCACCACCAATAGATCAAGAATGGAAGATAAAAGCGGTATCCAGAAATATGGTTTATTAGTCAATGCATTTAAACGTTACAAACGTCTTTCCGATGACACCTCTGCAGACGCCTAACCCTTTGAGGGGGATTGATGCTACTCCTTTGGCTAAAAATAAACCTCAGTTTTGGACCCAGGTGGTAATGCGGGTCGCCCCAGACCATCAAGAAAATTGCAGATTTTTGGTGTTGCATAATCTGCATGATACTATTGTTCTGGGGTTTCCCTGGTTACAAATTCATAATCCAGTTTTGGATTGTAAATCTGTGTCTGTGGTGAGTTGGGGTTGTCGGTGTGCCTTTAGTGAGGCTCCGGTGTTTTCCACCTCTCCTCAGTCGCATGATGTTCCTGATTATTTGGCGGACTTTTATGATGTATTTAGTGAGAATGAGTCTGCGTCTCTGCCTCCTCATAGGAGTTATGACTGTGCAATTGAACTGAGCCCGGGGTGTAAATTTCCCAAGGGTCGGCTCTTCAATTTATCTGTACCCGAGCACGAGGCTATGCGATCCTATATTAAGGAGGCGTTGGAGAAGGGTCATGTTAGACCATCCTCGTCACCCTTAGGTGCCGTTTTTTTTTTTGTAGCCAAAAAGGATGGATCATTAAGACCTTGTATTGATTATCGTGCCCTCAACAAAATTACTGTTAAATATCAGTATCCGTTACCCCTAATTTCTGATCTATTCTCCAGAGTTAAAGGTGCTTGCTGGTTTACCAAGCTTGACCTCAGGGGGGCGTATAATCTTATTCGCATTAAGCATGGGGATGAATGGAAGACGGCGTTTAATACTCCGGAGGGACATTTTGAGTACCTGGTGATGCCTTTTGGGCTCACTAATGCCCCTTCTGTCTTCCAGTGCTTCATGAACGATATTTTCCGAGATTTTGTCGATAAATTTTTGATTATCTATCTGGATGATATTTTGATCTTCTCCAAGGATTGGGATTCTCATGTGGAACATATTCGGACTGTGTTCCGGATCTTGAGGGAGAATTCCCTGTATGTCAAAGGATCGAAATGCCTTTTTGGAGTACAGAGGATTTCTTTTTTGGGATTTATTTTGTCCCCGTCAACTATTGAAATGGACCCGGCCAAGGTACAGGCCATTTACGATTGGGTTCAGCCCACTTCTTTGAAGGCCCTCCAGAAGTTTTTGGGTTTTGCTAATTTTTATCGGAAATTTATAGCAAAATTTTCTAGTATTGCCAAGCCATTGACTGATTTGACTAAGAAGGGTGCTGATGTGTTAAATTGGTCTCCGGAGGCTGTTTCTTCCTTTCAGGAGCTGAAGCGAAGATTCACCTTCGCCCCGGTTTTGCGGCAACCTGATGTCTCACTTCCGTTCCAGGTAGAGGTGGATGCTTCTGAGATTGGTGCAGGAGCTGTTTTGTCCCAAAAGGATCCTGTAACATCTAAAATGAATCCCTGTGCTTTCTTTTCCCGAAAGTTCTCTCCATCTCAACGTAACTATGATGTGGGGAATCGGGAACTGTTGGCCATGAAATGGGCATTTGAGGAGTGGAGACATTGGTTGGAGGGAGCTAAGCATCAAGTCGTGGTCCTCACTGACCACAAAAATTTGATTTACCTTGAGTCGGCTAAGCGCTTGAACCCTAGACAGGCTAGGTGGGCCTTGTTTTTTACACGTTTTGATTTTGTGGTTTCTTTTCTTCCTGGAACTAAGAATGTCAAGGCAGACGCCCTCTCTAGGAGCTTCTTTGCTGATTCTCCTGTGGTGACCAAGCCTGCTACCATCTTAGGCGAAGGGGTAGTTCTTTCTGCCATCTCGCCCGATTTGAGACGTGCTCTGGAAGAGTTCCAGGATGACAAACCTGAGCGTTGTCCCAGTGGAAAGTTGTATGTTCCTGACCAGTGGAAGAAGAGAGTGATGTCTGAAGTTCATTGCTCTGCTTTGGCTGGTCATCCAGGTATTTTTGGTACTAGAGATCTGGTGAGTCGGTCTTTTTGGTGGCCCTCCTTGTCTCATGATGTCAGGAATTTTGTGCAGTCCTGTGGGACGTGCTCCCGGTCTAAATCGTGTTCTCTAGTGGGTTGTTGATGCCTTTGCCTGTCCCCAAGAGGCCATGGAACAATATTTCAATGGATTTCATCTCTGATATGCCTGTCTCTCAAAGGATGACTGTTATTTGGGTGATTTGTGATAGGTTCTCTAAGATGGTTCATCTTGTAACACTCCCTAAGTTGCCGGCTTCCTCTGAGTTGGTGCCCCTGTTTTTACAACAGGTGGTTCGCTTGCACGGGATTCCTGAGAACATTGTATCTGACAGAGGAGTCCAGTTTGTGTCTAGATTTTGGAGAACTTTCTGTTCCAAGCTGGGAATTCAGTTGTCCTTCTCCTCTGCTTTTCACCCTCAGACCAATGGGCAGACAGAGAGAACAAACCAGACCTTGGAGTCATATTTGAGATGTTTTATTTATGCTGATCAGGATGATTGGGTTTCATTTTTGCCCTTGGCTGAATTTGCTTTAAATAATAGAGCTAGTTCTGCCACTTTGATGTCACCTTTTTTTTGTAACTTTGGGTTTCATCCTCGATTTTCTTCAGGGCAGGTGGAGCCCTCTGCCTGCCCAGGTGTTGACACTGTGGTGGAGAGAATGCACCAGATCTGGGACCAAGTGGTGGATAAGTTATCTCTCTCCCAGGAAAAGGCCCAGCGGTTTTCCAACCGTCATAGGACCATTGGTCCCCAGTTTAAGGTTGGTGATATGGTGTGGTTATCATCAAAAAATATTGCTATGAAGGTGGCTTCTCCTAAGTTTAAGCCTAGATTTATTGGACCTTACAAGATTTTGGAGATTATTAATCCGGTCTCTTTTCGTTTGGCTCTTCCTGTCACATTTAAAATGCATAATGTGTTCCATAAATCTTTGTTGAAGAGGTTTGTTGAACCTGTTGTTCCGGGGGTGGCACCTCCAGATCCTGTATTGGTTGAAGGTAACATGGAATATGAGGTAGAGAAAGTACTGGATTCCCGTCTGGCTAGACGGAGACTCCAGTATTTGGTTAAGTGGAAGGGTTATGGTCAGGAGGATAATTCCTGGGTCTCTTCCTCTGATATTCATGCCAAAAGATTGGTGCGTGCCATTCATCGGGCTCACCCTGATCGCCCTGGTGGCGTGGTTGAGGGTTCGGTGACCCCTCCTCAAGGGGGAGATACTGTTGTGAGTTCATTTTCCCCTTCACTACTGAGGCCCGAGGAACTCCCTCTTCTGGTAAAGAAAGGTAGTGAGCCTGATTATCAAACACCTGAGCCTGATGATGATGACTGGCTGAGTGGAGTTACTGACTGGATATAAGGCTGCTGACGCCCTTCTGCCCTGCGGGTGATTTCTCTGTGGGATCCTTGGAGACCAGTCTGAATTCCTGCTCTTCTAAAGCTAAGTTTTCTGCTCGGCTTTTTGCATTTGTGCTTTGACTTTGTTTTGCTTTGTTTTTCTGGATTTCTGCCATTCCCTGCTGGGGTGTGCTGAATTCCTTTAGCTCTGTCTTCTGAAAATACCTGAGTTGTTATGATTGAGTCACCGTAGGAGGCAAAAACAGAAATGCTAGCTAAGTCCAGAAAACCAGAGAAGTTGGCAGCTATCGGATTGCAGACCCCTGAACCTATCAACACAACTAGCAGTAGCCGTGGGGGGTTCCTACGATGCCCTAGACCCCTCGATCACAGCCGGAGAAATAGCTAGGCCTAAAGAAAGAAAGGGGAAAACTAAACTGCCCCAGAGCAGACCCCAAAGCAATAGGCAGCCCCCCACATATAATGACGGTGAAGCAAGATGAAAACACTAACACAGGCAGAAAGATAGACTGAGCAAAGACGGGGCCCAATCTAGCTAGATAGAAAAGGACAGGAAGGCTGCTGTCTGCAATCTGTGAAAAACCCTATGAAAATAAGAGCCAACAGACTGACAGTAAAAAAGGCCCTGAAGACGCTAGGCTTCAAAAAAGCTATGTCAGTACTCAGGAATATTCTGAAGACAGAGCTACAGGCAAAAGGAGATTCAGCTCACCCCAGCAAGGAATGGCAGAATCCAGAAAAGCAAGGAAAACAAAAACAAAACACTAATGCAAACAGGCAAAGCAGAAAAACTTAGCTTAGAGGAGCAGGAATCAGACTGGTGTCCTAGAAGTCCACAGAGAAATCACCTGCAGGGCAGAAGGGTGTCGGCAGCCTTATATCCAGTCTGTGACTCCACTCAGCCAGTCATCCTCATCAGGTTCAGGTGCCTGATAATCAGGCTCATTACCTTCCTTCACCAGAATAGGGAGTTCACCAGACCTCAGTGACGAAGGGGAAAATGAACTCACAACAGTACCTCCCCCTTGAGGAGGGGTCACCGAACCCTCAACCACGCCACCAGGGCGATCAGGGTGAGCCCGATGAAAGGCACGCACCAATCTTTTAGCATGAATATCAGAGGCAGAGACCAAGGAATTATCCTCCTGACCATAACCCTTCCACTTAACCAAATACTGGAGTCTCCGTCTAGCCAGACGGGAATCCAGTATTTTCTCTACCTCATATTCCATGTTACCTTCAACCAATACAGGGTCCGGAGGTGCCACCCCAGGAACAACTGGTTCAACAAACCTCTTCAACAAGGACTTATGGAACACATTATGGATTTTAAATGTGACAGGAAGAGCCAAACGGAAAGAGACCGGATTAATAATCTCCAAAATCTTGTAAGGTCCAATAAACCTAGGCTTAAACTTAGGAGAAGCCACCTTCATAGCAATATTTTTTGATGATAACCACACCATATCACCAATCTTAAACTGGGGACCAATGGTCCTATGTCGATCGGAAAACCGTTGGGCCTTTTCCTGGGAGAGAGAAAACTTATCCACCACTTGGTCCCAGATCTGGTGCATTCTCTCCACCACAGTGTCAAAACCTGGGCAGGCAGAAGGCTCCACCTGCCCTGAAGAAAATCGAGGATGAAACCCAAAGTTACAAAAAAAAGGTGACATCAAAGTGGCAGAACTAGCTCTATTATTTAAAGCAAATTCGGCCAAGGGCAAAAATGAAACCCAATCATACTGATCAGCGGAAATAAAACATCTCAAATACTACTCCAAGGTCTGGTTTGTTCTCTCTGTGTGCCCATTGGTCTGAGGGTGAAAAGCAAAGGAGAAGGACAAGTGAATTCCCAGCTTGGAACAGAAAATCCTCCAAAATCTAGACACAAACTGAACTCCTCTGTCAGATACAATGTTCTCAGGAATCCCGTGTAAGCGAACCACCTGTTGCAAAAACAGGGGCACCAACTCAGAGGAAGATGGCAACTTAGGGAGTGGAACAAGATGAACCATCTTAGAGAACCTATCACAAATCACCCAAATAACAGTCATCCTTTGAGAGACCGGCATATCAGAGATGAAATCCATTGAAATATGGGTCCATGGCCTCCTGGGGACAGGCAAAGGCATCAACAACCCACTAGAACGATAACAAGATTTAGACCGGGAGCAAGTCCCACAGGACTGCACAAAATTCCTGACATCATGAGACAAGGTGGGCCACCAAAAAGAGCGACTCACCAGATCTCTAGTACCAAAAATACCTGGATGACCAGCCAAAGCAGAGCAATGAACTTCAGACATCACTCTCTTCTTCCACTGGTCAGGAACATACAACTTTCCACTGGGACAACGCTCAGGTTTGTCCTCCTGGAACTCTTGCAGAGCAAGTCTGAAATCGGGCGAGATGGCAGAAAGAACTACCCCTTCGCCTAAGATGGTAGCAGGCTTGGTCACCACAGGAGAATCAGCAAAGAAACTCCTAGAGAGGGCGTCTGCCTTGACATTCTTAGTTCCAGGAAGAAAAGAGACCACAAAATCAAAACGTGTAAAAAACAAGGCCCACCTAGCTTGTCTAGGGTTCAAGCGTTTAGCCGACTCTAGATAAATCAAATTCTTGTGGTCAGTGAGGACCACAACTTGATGTTTAGCTCCCTCCAACCAATGTCTCCACTCCTCAAATGTCCATTTCATGGCCAACAGTTCCCGATTCCCCACATCATAGTTACGTTCAGATGGAGAGAACTTTCGGGAAAAGAAAGCACAGGGATTCATTTTAGCTGTTACAGGATCCTTTTGGGACAAAACAGCTCCAGCACCAATCTCAGAAGCATCCACCTCTACCTGGAACGGGAGTGAGACATCAGGTTGCCGCAAAACCGGGGCGGAGGTAAATCTTCACTTCAGCTCCTGAAAGGAAGCAACAGCCTCCGGAGACCAATTCAACACATCAGCACCCTTCTTAGTCAGATCAGTCAATGGCTTGGCAATACTATAATAATAATAATAAATTTTATTTTTATAGCGCCGACATATTCCGCAGCACTTTACATTTCAGAGGGGATTTGTACAGACAATAGACATTACAGCATAACAATAATCACATACAGTAGATTATAACAAATACCAAGAGGAGTGAGGGCCCTGCTCGCAAGCTTACAGTCTATGAGGAAAGAGGTAGACACGAAAGGTGGGTGGTAACAGTTGCCCTGATTGTATGGACCAGCCATAATGTTAAGTGTGTAACAGTACAGACACAGAGGGCTAATGGATGCATAAAGCATGTGGGAACATGATGCTGGGAACCTGGTTATGGTAAAACTTTTGGCTCTGCCACACAGGGATAGGTTAGGTTAATGTGTTGAGGCGATAGGCCAGTCTGAATAAATGCGTTTTCAGGACACGCTTAAAATTGTGGGGATTGGGGACTAATCGTATTGACCTGGGAAGTGCATTCCAAAGAATTGGCGCGGCACGTGTAAAGTCTTGGAGACGGGAGTGGGAGGTTCTGACTATTGAGGATACTAACCTCAGGTCATCAGCAGAACGGAGGGCGCGGGTAGGGTGGTATACTGAAACAAGGGAGGAGATGTAGGGTGGTGCTGAGCCATGGAGGGCTTTGTGGGTGAGGGTAATAAGTTTATACTGAATTCTGGAGTGGATGGGTAGCCAGTGTAATGACTGGCACAAGGTAGAGGCATCTGTGTAACGATTGGTGAGGAATATGATCCTGGCTGCAGCATTCAAGACAGATTGGAGAGGGGAGAGTTTTGTAAGAGGGAGACCGATTAGAAGAGAGTTACAATAGTCGAGACGAGAATGAATAAGAGAAACAGTAAGAGTTTTTGCAGAGTCAAAAGTAAGAAAAGGTCGAATTCTAGAAATGTTTTTGAGGTGCAGATGACAAGAGCGAGCCAGTGATCGAATGTGGGGGGCAAAGGAAAGCTCGGAATCAAGTATGACCCCAAGACAGCGGGCATGTTGCTGGGGAGTAATAGTGGAACCACCGACGGAAATGGCAATGTCGGGTGTAGGTACATTAGTAGCGGGAGGAAACACAAGGAGTTCAGTCTTTGACAGGTTCAGTTTCAGATATAGTGAGGACATGATATTAGACACAGCGTTTAGACAATCGCCAGTGTTTTCTAGAAAGGCTGGCGTGATGTCAGGAGAAGAAGCGTATAATTGGGTGTCATCAGCATAGAGATGGTAGTGGAAACCAAATCTACTGATTGTTTGACCAATAGGGGCAGTGTACAAGGAGAAGAGGAGGGGGCCTAGAACCGATCCTTGAGGAACCCCAACAGTAAGGGGAAGGTGAGAGGAGGAGGAACCGGCAAAAGAAACAGTAAAGGAGCTGTCGGAGAGATAGGAGGAGAACCAGGAGAGAACGGTGTCCTTGAGGCCAATGGAATGGAGCATAGTGAGGAGGAGCTGATGATCCACAGTGTCGAATGCTGCAGAGAGATCCAAGAGAATTAGCATGGAGTAATGACCATTTGATTTAGCTGTTAGCAGATCATTAGAGACTTTAGTGAGGGCAGTTTCAGTGGAGTGTAAAGAGCGGAAACCGAATTGGAGAGGGTCGAGAACAGAGTTGTCTGAGAGATAGCGGATAAGACGGGAGTGGACCAGGCGTTCCAGGAGTTTAGAGATGAAGGGAAGATTAGAGACAGGTCTATAGTTAGCGGCACAGTTTTGGTCGAGGGATGGTTTTTTAAGTAGTGGATGTATGATGGCATGCTTAAATGAGGAGGGAAAAATACCAGAAGAGAGAGAGAGGTTAAATATTTTAGTTAGGTGAGGGGTGACAGCAGGGGAAAGGGACTGGAGGAGATGTGATGGAAATGGGTCACTGGTGCAAGTAGTTGGGCGAGAAGATGCAAGGAGCCTGCTTACTTCTTCTTCTGTAACTGGCTCAAAATCAGAGAGTGAGTTAGATGCAGTGGGGGAGGGAGGACAGTGCATGGTATGAGGGGATTTGGAGATAATTTCCTGTCGGATCTGGTCAATTTTTTCTTTGAAGTAATTGGCCAGATCGTCAGCTCGGAGCTCCGTGGTTGGGGCCTGTACTCTTGGATTGAGTAGAGAATGAAAAGTGTCAAAGAGACGTTTCGGGTTATTGGACAGTGAGATGATGAGGGTGTTGAAATAGGTTTGTTTGGAGAGGTGAAGGGCAGTGTTGTATGTTCTAAGCATAAACTTAAAATGGATGAAATCTTCGTGTAGATTGGATTTTCTCCACAGACGTTCGGCGCACCTGGAGCACCGCTGCAGGAAACGTGTTTGCACCGTGTGCCAGGGTTGTTGCCGTCTGCGTTGTGGTGTTCTATTTATAGGGGGTGCAAATTCATCCAGGGCAGTTTGAAGTGTTTCATTGTAATGCTTCAATGCAGAATCAGGACATGAGAGGGAGGAGATAGGGGCCAATGAAGACTGCAAGTTCTTCAGAAGTTTCTGGGTGTTAATGGCCTGTATGTTTCTATAAGTCTGGACAGTGGGGTTGACCTGAGCAGCCTGGCAGTTCTTTATAGAGAATGAAAGAAGATTGTGGTCAGAGAGCGGGAGAGGGGAGTTTGCAAAATCATCCACTGCACAAAGCCGAGAGAAGACCAAGTCGAGGGAGTTTCCGTCTTCATGCGTTGGAGAATTAGTAAGCTGCGAAAGGCCAAATGAGGAGGTTAGAGATAAAAGGTGAGTGGCAGATGGGGAGAGGGGAAGAGCAATGGGGATGTTGAAATCTCCCATGATGAGGGTAGGGATGTCACAGGAGAGAAAATGTGGAAGCCAAGTGGCAAAATGATCCAGGAACTGATGGGAGGGGCCGGGAGGACGATACACCACCGCCACTCGCATGGAGAAGGGGGTGTAGAGTCTGACGGCATGGACCTCAAAAGAAGGGAAGACAAGTGAGGGTACTTGAGGGATAACCTGAAAGGTACATTTTGGTGATAGGAGCAGACCAACGCCTCCACCAGCTCTACTGTCTGATCTTGGGGTATGAGAGAAGTGTAGCCCCCCGTATGAAAGAGCAGCAGCAGCGGTAGTATCTGACTGCTGGATCCAGGTTTCAGTAAGAGCCAGAAGGTTAAGAGAATTAGAAAGGAAGAAGTCATGAATGAAGGAGAGTTTGTTACACACTGAGCGAGAATTCCAAAGTGCACAATTAAGAGAGACAGATGGCATGCAGGGAATATTAATAAGATTAGAGGGGTTTCTGAGTGTAGCAGTGGGGGGGTTTGACTTTCTATAACATGGGGGACCAGGGTTGGGAGCAATGTCTCCTGCAAC
Source organism: Dendrobates tinctorius (assembly GCF_039654945.1). Taxonomy (NCBI): domain Eukaryota; kingdom Metazoa; phylum Chordata; class Amphibia; order Anura; family Dendrobatidae; genus Dendrobates; species Dendrobates tinctorius. The sequence goes on along the minus strand of NW_027361676.1, from coordinate 35,931,640 downwards.
TAGGAGAAGGAGGATAGAAAGAGTGAGCAGATGGTTAAGTGATTTGTGAGAGCGTCTCTGGTGTTGAATGGTGGGACTGGCTGGATCTGTGCAATTTAACAATGTGAAAAGAGCATGAGTGCTATACATAGGAGAGGAAAGAAGCGAGGGGCCAATATGGATGGAGTGTGGAGAGTTAATGCCAGGGCGGTGGATGTGTGTGAATGCAGCGGCCAGGATAAAAATTACACAAATGCATATGGTATATATTTGTTGTACTCCAAATGTACAGAGAGTAGATGTATATAAATGTCTTACTTGTCTCTTGCCCTGTCTAACTGCCATGTTATAACTGCCAGAAGTACTTTGATACATGTACTTCGATTACATGTGCATAAATGCCACCCCTGCATAAATGCTCCCCCTAGCTAGGTCTGAATATATAGGAGGTTAAGGCTAAGTTTTTTTTTTTTTTTGTGGCTCTCTCTGCTCGTTAATCAATCACACTAAATTGAGACACCAGGACCCAATAAAATGTTGTGGTCAAATAAACACATGTCACATAAACACATAAAAACAATACTAGAAAATTTTGCTATAAATTTCCGATAAAAATTACCAAAACCCAAAAACTTCTGGAGGGCCTTCAAAGAAGTGGGCTGAACCCAATCATAAATGGCCTGTACCTTGGCCGGGTCCATTTCACTAGTTGACGGAGACAAAATAAATCCCAAAAATGAAATCCTCTGTACTCCAAAAAGGCATTTCGATCCTTTGACATACAGGGAATTCTCCCTCAAGATCCGGAACACAGTCCGAATATGTTCCACATGAGAATCCCAATCCTTGGAGAAGATCAAAATATCATCCAGATAGATAATCAAAAATTTATCGACAAAGTCTCGGAAAATATCGTTCATGAAGCACTGGAAGACAGAAGGGGCATTACTGAGCCCAAAAGGCATCACCAGGTACTCAAAATGTCCCTCCGGAGTATTAAACGCCGTCTTCCATTCATCCCCCTGCTTAATGCGGATAAGATTATACGCCCCCCTGAGGTCAAGCTTGGTAAACCAGCAAGCACCTCTAACTCTAGAGAATAGATCCGAAATCAGGGGTAACGGATACTGATATTTAATAGTAATTTTATTGAGGGCACGATAATCAATACAAGGCCTTAAAGAACCATCCTTTTTGGCCACAAAAAAAAAAACGGCACCTAAGGGTGAAGAGGATGGTCTAATATGACCCTTCTCCAACGCCTCCTTAATATAGGACCGCATAGCCTCGTGCTCGGGTACAGATAAATTGAAGAGCCGACCCTTGGGAAATTTACACCCCGGGCTTAGTTCAATTGCACAGTCATAACTGCTATGAGGAGGCAAGGACGCAGACTCATTCTCACTAAATACATCATAAAAGTCCGCCAAATAGTCAGGAACATCATGCGACTGAGGAGAGGTGGAAAAACCGGAGCCTCACTAAAGGTACACCGACAACCCCAACTCACCACAGACACAGATTTCCAATCCAAAACTGGATTATGAATTTGAAACCAGGGAAACCCCAGAACAACGGCATCATGCAGACCATGCAACACCAAAAATCTGAAATTTTCTTGATGGTCTGGGGCAACCTGCATGACCACCTGGGTCCAAAACTGAGGTTTATTTTTAGCCAAAGGAGTAGCATCAATCCCCCTCAAAGAGATAGGCGTCTGCAGAGGTGTCATCGGAAATCCACAACGTTTAGCAAAATCCAAGTCCATTAGGTTTAGCGCTGCTCCCGAATCCACAAAAGCCTTGGCGGAAAATGTGGACAGGGAGCAGATCAGAGTAATTGCCAGAAGAAACTTAGGTTGAACACCACCAACAGAAAACGTGTGTGCAAAGCGTTTCTCTCGTTTAGGACAAACAGAAATAATATGCGAGGCATCTCCACAGAAAAAACACAGCTTATTACGCCTTCTGAACTCCTGACGTTGCGCCTTAGGCAAAACTCTATCACATTGCATAGGTTCAGACGTCTGTTCAACCGGTGGCAACACCTCGTGTGCAATCCTGCGTTCACGTAAACGCCGATCAACCTGAATGGCTAATGACATAGAATCGTCCAGACCAGAGGGAACAGGAAATCCCACCATAATAATAATAATAATCTTTATTTTTATATAGCACTAACATATTCCGCAGCGCTTTACAGTTTGCACACATCATCATCACTGTCCCCGATGGGGCTCACAATCTAAATTCCCTATCAGTATGTCTTTGGAGTGTGGGAGGAAACCGGAGTACCCGGAGGAAACCCACGCAAACACGGGGAGAACATACAAACTCCTTGCAGATGTTGTCCTTGGTGGGATTCGAACCCAGGACCCCAGCCACCATGCTGCCGTAGTATCACCATAGTATCTTTTACGGCTTCTGACAAACCCTTCCGAAAGAGAGCAGCCAAGGCATTATCATTCCAGGTAGTAAGGACCGCCCACTTTCGGAACTTTTGACAGTACAACTCTGCAGAATCTCGACCCTGGTTCAATGCCGACAGGGTCTTTTCAGCCTGATCAATAGCATTAGGTTCGTCATACAACAACCCCAAAGCTTGAAAGAATGCGTTCACATTAGTCAGAATAGGATCATCTGGTTTCAAAGAAAACGCCCAATCCTGGGGATCGCCACGCAGCAAAGAGATGACAATTTTAACCTGCTGCGCGGAGCTCCCTGACGAGTTAGGCTTCAAGGCAAAAAATAATTTGGGGTCTTCTTTCTTTAGGCCTAGCTATTTCTCCGGCTGTGATCGAGGGGTCTAGGGCATCGTAGGAACCCCCCACGGCTACTGCTAGTTGTGTTGATAGGTTCAGGGGTCTGCAATCTGATAGTTGCCAACTTCTCTGGTTTTCTGGACGTAGCTTCTATTTTTGTGTCTGCCTCCTACCGTGACTCAATCATAACACCCAACCTCAACCCACCCCTAACCCTAATCTTAGCCCTAATTCTAACCCTAACCCTAATTACAACCCTAAACCGAATCCCAACCCTATTTCCAACCCGAACCCTAATTCCAACCCTAGTGGAAAAATAAAAATATTTTCTTTATTTTATTATTTGTCCCTACCTATGGGGGTGATAAGGGGGGGTTTATTTACTTTTTTTATTTTGATCACTGTGAGAGCTTATCACATTGATCAAAATAAATGATTGAATCTTCAGCCAGCAGATTCCAGCAGGAGCACTGTGCATGCGCCCGTCATTTTCCAAGATGGCGGCGCCCATGATCTGGGACGGCGGGACACTGGGAGCCACAGTGGGACTCGGAGGGTACCGGGTGGGTAGGTGATCGGACTGCAGGGGGGGAGCAGAGGGAAGGGGAGGGGGAGCAGATCGTGATGGTGGCGACCGATTGCTGCCGTCCGTCAGTGGCCTATCGCCCCCGCCAGCCGGTGTGGGGGGTCTGACCGCGGTCTCTAGCCATGTCCGATGCTACTGCAGCATCGGCCATGGCTGGATTGTAATATTTCATCAAATTTAATTGATGAAATATTACTATCGCTCTGATTGGCTGTTGAAAGTGAAACAGCCAATCAGAGCGATCGTAGCCATGGGGGGCTAAGACACCCCCCTGTGGTGAAACACAAAGTGTCCTGTGCCTGCGGGTCAGGTGACCTTTCATTGACCCCAGTCTCCCAACCCACAGGAGGGTGATTTATACCATGAGGCCTGCGTAGGCGTCATGGGTCGGGAAGGGGTTAAGGACTCTTATAGTGTGTGACACCAGCACCTCATTTCCTGAGACTGAATGTACACCAATATATCTTACCTATTATCCCAGATTTAAACAGCAGAAACAAATATGTTCTACTAATCAGAACTTAAAGGTTGGTGTAAAGAAGTGGAGGGGTCAATATCACAATTATTTTGCAGTAAAGATACAGTTGGGAGGTAATAGTTCTCCTGTTAGTGTTCCTCTGCAGTATGTGTATTATGTACATATAGCTTTAGAACAAGTATATTATGTACACTTTTTGCAGCGCACATATTTACACAGCTCTGCTGTTTATGCACAAACATAGCTCTGCTACATACACACAGCTCTGCTACGTCCACACAGTGGTGCTGCATGTGCACACACATGTGCATACAAACATACTGCTCTTACACTTATACACTCATACACTTATATTACATATGGACAAACACAAACAGAGCTCTCCTACATACACATAAATCTTTAAAATCAACACATAGGTAGCTCTGCAACATCAACATGCACACACTCACACTCCTGAGCTGCACACTATTTATACACTACCACATTTGGAAGTTCCATCCAGGCAGTTAGAAATCTGCTGGTCCTTGATAGCTTTTGTGGCATTGCTAAATCAGACTGATCTTTGTCGCTTTATAGGTCTCTTAATAATCGGAAAGGGCACTGTGTCGGCGTTGTCCTCAATCATAGGAAGCTGCCTTTGGACACTTTTAGCAAGACTTTTTCTTGCTTAACCCCTTTACCCCCGAGAATGGTTTGCTCCTTATTGACCAGTCCTATTTTTACAATTCTGACTACTGTCACTTTATGGCTGGAGTCACACTAACCTGCGCAAAATACGGTCCGTAGTTTACATGTGTAATACGGATGAATGACCCCTAAATAGTGCTCCGTAGGTCATCCGTAAGCCAGGTGAGGTCGCGTATTTTGCGCATGTCTGCATCCGTATGTAATCCGTGTGGCATCCGTATGGCGAGATTTTCTCGCAGCCTTGCAAAATGGACATTTAACGGTTTTGAGGCCTGCAAGCAATTTAAATCATTAGCCTGCACCCTATTTATACACTCAGAAACAGGTGGCTGCCTCCATTCTGTCCATTTGTGACCTTGCTTTCACGAGGTGTGTTGGTGTTCTTTGTGCAACATGGCAGAGGGTCTGAGATTCAATACAACTGAGCAGGTTCTCTTTACCTGGATTTTGTCACGGCGCTTTGGGCAACCATACCTAGTGATAGTGGATCCGCGGAGGAGGAGATGTATGTGGGTACATCCACTTTTGAGGCAACGACTCACAAGAGGTCATTTTCACCGCCTCTATTCTTCTCTGCGGGAGCATCCGGAGAAATTTTACCAGTACTGTCGCATGAGCATTTCCACATTTGATCGACTCTTGGAGACAGTGCGCCCTGGGATAACCTTTCAGGACACAAGGATGCACAAAGCGATATCTGCAGAGGAGCGACTTCTACTCACAATACGGTATGTACTACATAACCACATTCTCTATGTTCATAATGTGCGTGCTAAATTATGTTTTTTGGCCTTCTTGGACAAAGTTTAATGCCCTCATCTTACTCCAAATATGTTTCAACTTACACACCAGAATGTTAGATCTAATATGTCCTGCATATCACTTAGTCATTGTGCCACCAAATATGTGTGTGTTATTCTATCTCAATTCCTACCAAGTTTGGTCAGCATGTAACTGATTTTTTTGAACTTTAGGCATTCTAAACTTAACAATTTCTGTTGTTCTACAGCTTCCTGTCCACTGGCCTGTCTTATGCCGCCCTCCACCATGAGTTTCTCATTGGAAAGTCAACCATTTCAGGCATAGTGAGGTCTACATGTACAGAAATTTGGACAAGACTCCATCAAGTGGTCATGCCCGAGCTCAGGATGGAAGACTGGTTGAGGATATCAAGGGACTTTGAGGAGGACTGCCAGTTTCCAAATTGTATTGGGGCCCTGGATGGCAAACATATCAGGGTGCGTAAGCCGCCGAACTCTGGCTCCCAATTCTTCAATTATAAACAATACTTTTCTGTTGTATTGTTGGCTCTGGTAGACCCTCAATACAAGTTTATAATTGTTGACATTGGGGCCTATGGATGGACGGGAGACTCTAGAGTCTTCAATACTTCCATAATGGCTCGGCGGCTACGCACCAACCAGTTGGATCTACCACCACGCCAGCTACTAGGCTCCACTGAAGAATCAGTCCCTTATGTCCTTGTGGCAGATGAGGCCTTTCAGTTATCGCGCAATGTCATGAGGCCATATCCCGAGCGCAACCTTGACCACAGGCGCAGAATTTTTAACTTGCGCCTATCACGTGCTAGGCGACTGGTGGAGTGTTCCTTTGGGATTCTTTGTGCCAAATGGCGGGTACTCCAGTCTGCCATTCAGTTGAGTGAGCAAAATGTGAATGAAGTTGTGAAAACCTGTGTTGTTCTGCATAACTTCACCAGGATACATGATTGTTCCTCCTCTGATGGTGTTGTGCGTAGGCCGGACAATGCGCAGGGTGAGACCACCTATGAACCCTCAACGTAGACCGCTCTCTGGCCTAAAAGTGCGTGATATTTTCACTAATTACTTTATCTCACCTGAGGGGGCAACTTCTTGGCAAGAGCATGCTGTGTCTATGTTATAATTTGTTTCTTTAATTGTGTCTAAATATATATTACTCAACCTCTTATGATTTCATTGCTTTGGTTAGTGTATGTTAGTATGTTGTGAGGGATTGTGAAAAATCACACAGAGACGTTAACTAGAGTAGACAAATTTTTAGTTTTGCCTTTTTTTTTTGGTTTGCTTAAAGGCAAACATAATATTGCCATAAGAACATTTTGGCAATGGGCAAAATGACCCTTTGTGCCTTCTTTAACTTTTTTGAAAAGTAACATTACATAACAAAACACAAAAAAAGATTAGGCAATAACAACATTGCTGCATGACAAGATTCAACTAGATTTGCCAAAAAAAGGTGAGCTTCATCACCAAAATAAATGCTAAAAGATAACACTCACCTTTGCTCATAATGTTTTCCAATTATAGAAAGATTCCACCATGAAAGGCAAGGCTACCTCACGGCTTTCAGACAGATATTACCTGTCTGTAGAACAGAGAATATTTAACCATGCTATACTTGAAAGGATGAAAAAACAAAACTCACTTATTAAGACATAGAGAGAGCATGATATTCTGAATGCTGGTCGCCTTGAATTGTTTTACTAGAGATTGCAAGCAAAAAAGGTGACTACTTCACTAAGGCCAGCACGCCTTTCCTAGGCATTAGCAAGTGAGTAGTGTCTTTTCATCCTTTCATTTTACAGTATAGCGCGTTGAAATATTCTCTTTTGCACACACATGTAATATCTGTCTAAAAGGAGTGAGGTAGCCTTGCCTGTCATGATGGATTGTTTCATTTGTTTGGAAAACATTGTTTAAAAATTAGAATGTTAAATTATGTGCAAAATGTTGGTGATGGAGAACACCTGTTTTTTCCTTTCTATTTGGAGCACCAGTTAAAACGCACTGGACATCTCCCGCCATCAGAATCATAAATCCTCATAGGTTGGGGAAGGGGAACCTGGAAGAACAGCCTGTGGGTGCTGCTGGACACTGTGGCCAACATCGCCCTGTGTGGGGCCATACTGTTGCCCATGATGCTGGAATTGTCCTGCCTCCTGGGACTGTTGGGGATACTGGCCAGAGTAATGATGATGGTGAGGGGCTTCTTGTTGGCTGTGGTAGGCACGTGGCTCATACCCACCAAGATAGCCAGATCGTCCCCAACCAGGTTGGGACCAGCCTCCAACACTGGGTGGGTACAAGTGGCCATATTGGTGGGGTTGGCTTGAGGCTGACATTTGGGGCTTCGGAATAGAAGGTTGGGTAGGGGGAGGAAGGGGTTGAGGTGTTGGCCCATGTATTAGGGGCTGTTCGGACCCTGCTTGAGCAAGCATCTGTGTGGATGGTCTCATGCGCATTAGATTTCGTGGTGAGAGCTGCCACCTCTCCAGAAATTCAAAAACCTCATATGGGGTATTGGGGGGGTTGCTTGCATCAAGCAGGATCTGAATACATCCCCTAATACGGAGCCTGACCTCACGAGTAAGGGCACGGAGATAAAGGGTGAGGCTATGTGCATAGGCCTCCTCCCCATCATCTGTAGTTACTCTAGATAAATAATTGAGCACCCCTGTGTCCACATTGGTCCTGCTCTCTTGAATAGTGACCTGGCGCCTTCTTGTTCGCCGTGATGTAAGAGCAGCCTGTGGGGAGGCCCTGATCTGGGCAGCTGGGCAGTTGGGCTGCTGCTCAAGTTGCCCGGCTCTTCCAGGATGGGTGATGGGGCAGCAGCAGACCGTCCTGGTGGTGTTGTGTGTAGGCCAGCCATTGTGTTGTCCTGTGATGCCTCATCTTCAGCCATCCTTCTTGTAGGGGGAGAAGATGGGCCAGCCACCTAATCCCATACAGGATCTATAATGGGCTCTGCCTCTGAGGTCGTTCCTCGATCCGTAAGGTTGGATTGAGTTCTGTTATGAAATAGAACAGAGGCAAAAATACATCAATATTTTTGTCCCTGTAAAGTATTTGTGTAATGTATTTGTGTAATGTGGTGTGAGGTATTTACTTATGGTCTCAGATCCAGAATTGGGGCGAGGAAGGACAGCCAGTCATAGTATATGTACTTCCTTTTTACATATCCAGCATCCCGACTCCTGGACCGCTGCTGGCGTTCCCGGCGGAACTGGTCCCGGATGCTTCGCCAGCGTTTCATCACATCTTCCACCGCAATGTGACAGGAAATATTGTAAAATTCACATATTTGAGAGGTCACATTTTCTACCAGTAGTCTAGGCATGGGGCCTTCTGGGGTGTGCTTTCTACCCATGGTGGCATATGTAATTGGGCAGATACACAGGGTCTCATTAGCTACACTTAAAATAATTTGTTTGGCTAGGAGGATGAGGAGCTTGTGGCCTAACCCCAAATTATGGCTGTGTGAAGCCACGTGTCACATCCAAATGTAACAGCCTCATGAGGCTAAAAGTACATGCACAGGAAGGGGGGTGCTGATTCTAGATTCCTTTTTTCTTGCGCGCTAAGGTTATTGATGCTTTGCGTTGCACTTACGAATTTTATGCTGCTCATCACGTGGTCGGTCACCAAAGTCATGGTACATCTGGCGACAGATGCGCCTCCATGACGCCTCCTTTCTTGCCCGGTTAGCATAATTTGCATTGCGTGGGTCCCATATTTCGGGACGCTCCTGCACCAGGACAATGAGCATCTCCACATTTATGTACGTGGACGCCATGCTGCTGCTGTACTCCGTGGAGGCGTACTTCCTGGATGTCTGGAGCGCTTTTTGAGCTCATTTGCATGTCTAGGCTTCCTGATGATGGATTGGCCCATTTCCTGTCACCAGCCAAAAGACCTGCGTATTGCTCGCAGGTCACACATGTGGTCCGTGTGTAATCCGTATTTTTTGCGCACCCATAGACTTGCATTGGTGTACTACGGGCGTAGTACGCTGACAATCGCAGCATGCTGCGATTGGCACGGAGCGTAGGATACGGATGAGAAATATACGCCTGGTGCGAATGACCCCATAGAGAATCATTTGTCCGTGTCTAATGCGTGCTTTTAGCGCCTCTCACTCGGCCGTATTCCTCGCCAGTGTGACTCCGGCCTTTGAGGTAATCACTCTGGAACACTTCAACGGATCCTGGTGATTCTGAGATTGTTATTTCATGACATATTGTACGTCATGATAATGGTAAAATTTCTTTGATATGCATTTATTTGTGGAAAAAATGGAAATTTGATGAAAATTTTGAAAATTTCACAATTTTCCAAATTTGAATTTTCATGCCCTTAAATCACAGAGATAATTCATGCAAAATACTAAGTAAGTAACATTTCCCCCATGTCTACTTTACATCAGCACAATTTTGGAACCAAATTTTATTTTGTTAGGAAGTTATAAGGGTTAAAAGTTGACCAGCGATTTCTCATTTTTACAACAAAATTTACAAAACCATTTTTTTAGGGACCACCTCACATTTGAAGTCCATTTGAGGGGTCTATATGATAGAAGATACCCAAAAATGACACCATTCTAAAAACTACAGCTCTCAAGGTACTCAAAACCACATTCAAGAAGTTTATTAACCCTTCAGGTGCTTCACAGGAATTTTTTGAATGTGGAAAAAAAAAATGAACATTTAACTTTTTTCACAAAAAAATTACTTCAGATCCATTTTTTTATTTTGACAAGGGTAACAGGAAAAAATGGACCCCAAAATTTGTTGTGTAATTTCTCTTGAGAACGCCGATACCCCATAAGAGGGAGAAAATCACTGTTTGGGCGCACAGCAGGTCTTGAAAGGGAAGGACCATCATTTGACTTTTTGAATGCAAAATTTGCTGGAACAATTGACGGACACCATGTCGCATTTGGAGAGCCTCTGATGTGCCTAAACTGTAAAAAAAACCCCCACAAGTGACACTATTTTGGAAATTAGACCCTTCATGGAACTGATCTAGATGTGTGGTGAGCACATTGAACCCTCAGATGCTTCACAGAAGTTTATAACGGGCTGTGAAAATTAAAAAAAAAAAAAATCAAATTTTCCCCACAAATATGATTTTAGCACAAAATATTGCATAAGGGTAAAAGGAGAAATTGCACCATACAATTTGTTGTGCAATTTCTCCTAACTGCACTGATACCCAATATGATGGAGAAAACTACTGTTTGGGCACACGGTGAAGCTCGGAAGGGTATGAGCATGATTTGACTTTTTGAATGTAAAATTTCCTGGAATCATTAGCGTACGTCATGTCCCATTTGGAGAGCCCCTGATGTGTCTAAAAGTGGAAACCCCCACAAGTGATCCCATTTTGGAAACTAGACCCTTCAAGCAAAGTATTTAGATGTGTGGTGAGCACCTTGAACCCCCAGGAGCCTCACAGAAGCTTATAAGGTTGAGCAGTGAAAATAAAAAAAAATCACATTTTCACCACAAAAAAGCTATTTTGGAGCCAAATTTTGCATTTTCATAAGGGTAACAAGAAAAATTGCACAATACAATTTGTTGTACAATTTCTCCTGAGTACATCGATACACCGTATGTGGGGGAATACTACTTCTGAGACACAGTTCAAAGCTCAGAAGGGAAGAGGCACCATATTAGAGTTCAGATTTTGCTGGAAGGTTTGAGGGTGCATGTCACATTGGCAGAGCCCCTGAGGTGCCAGAACAACAGAAACCCCTGATAAGTGAACTCATTTTGCAAACTACACTCCCCAATTAATTAATCTAGTGGTGCAGTGATCATATTGACACCACATGTGCCTCACAGAATTTTATACCACTGAGGGGTGAAGAAAGAATGAATTACATTTTTACCACTAAAATGTTGTTTTAGCCCCAAGTTTTTAATTTTTATAAGGGCTGATAGGATTTTTTTTAACAATAAACTGAGGTACATTTTTTCCTCAGTGCACCAACTCCCTACATTTAATTGGGAAATATTTTTCAGGCATAGTGCAAAGCTCAGAAGGCAAGGAGCACTAGATTTTACTGCTATGGTTTGAAGGTGCCATGACCCACTGGAAAGCCCATGAGGTAACAGAACAAGCGAACCCCTATAAGTCACCCCATTTTACAAACTAAACCTCTCAATGAATTCATCTAGGGTGCAGTGATCATATTGACACTATGAGTGTGTCACAGAATTTTATACCATTGGACAGTGAAGAAAAAATAACTACATTTTAACCACCAAAATTTAGTTTTAACCCCAGATTTTACATTTTTACACAAGTGGGTAAAAATAGCACCCAACTTTGTCCCACAATTTCTACTGTGGTGATACAGTACTACTTAGCATTTCAGAGAGACTAGAATGGAGCGCTATTTGCCTCCTGGAGCATAGATTTTCCTAGAACAGTTTGCAGACTCCATATACAGAGCCCCTAATTGCTAGAAGAGCTGAATCCCCCCTCAAGTAATCCCATTTTGGAAATTATACCCCTTCGGTAATTTACCTACAGGTGTAGTGCCGATTTTGACTCCATGGGTGTTTGCCAGAAACAAGCAGCAATGAATGTTGCCAAGTGAAAATTGCAAACTGCCGTTGTAGTGACCAGTACGCTGTAGTGACCAGTACGATGTAGTCATCAGTACGTTATGCCTAGTCCGTGCTTCTGGAGGCATGCACACATAAGTTAGGCGGGCTTTCATCGCTTCAAAAATTCCAAATGTGGACACAATATGTGATTTAGGTACACTGTGGGGATCAGAAGGGAGAGGGGCATTTGGATTTTAGAACGGAGAATTTGCTGAGTTTCATTTGGCGGATGAGGAGCCATTTAGCTTTTTCAGAGCCTTTGTGCTAATAGTAACGTGGAAGCCCCTTATTTTTCTGTTAACAGATGACAGATCTGAGTGAGGGATTGCTTTTTTGCGGATTGAGTTGAAGCTTATATTGGGAACATTTTACATAACAATTTGGTTCACATTTATCCAGTGCTCTACGCTGACCACTTACTTTAAATCTCTGATTGATGTGATTGAGACGCAACCCCCTTGCACTTTTCTGCAATCCTAAAAAATGGACACCGCCAGATCACAGGTCAGAGGTTCTGTCTGAATCATGTATTTCAGAGATTTACATGGAATCCCCGATGCAAGTGTTCAGCGCAATGTGAGCCGAGCGTTATTGCGATCTTTGGGAGGTAGAATGAAAAAATCAACAGCAGGCGAAGAATTTATTTTATTTATTTTTTACCCCATTCCTCATACAGTATAAATTATTACGCTACTTTATTCTTTGGGTCGGTGTGTCGGGTTTTATGTTTGGCTGCTGTCACACACTAAAAGAAGCTTTTTATTGCAAAAATTAGTTTTTGCATCACCACATTTTGAGAGCTATAATTTTTCCATATTTTGGCCCACAGAGTCATGTGAGGGCTTGTTTTTTGCAGAACAAGTGGATGCTTTTATTGGTACCATATTCGAGCACATGACATTTTTTGATCACTTTTTATTCTGATTTTTGGGAGGCAGTGTAAGGGGTTGCACGAGGACTGGTCTGTGCCCCACTCTCCTTTCTCATAAGTCTGACGTCCCTGACTAATGCTGGTTCATGTTATATGTATAATTTATTGATAAGCAATGTGTATGTTTTCTATTGTACAGATAGGGAAAGTGTGGTATGTAGATTAGCCACTAGAGGGGGTATATTAGAATACAACAGGATAAGATAGAGTAATAGGAATTAGTTAAGATTGGAGGGGCCAGCTGGGATAAGATAGTAAGTTTTCTGTTTTTAGTCAGTAGGGCCTGGGAGCCCGGACAGGGCAGTTGGCAATGTAATGTTAAGCAAGTAGCCCTGTCGTCAAGGGCCTGTGGGCCACAGGTCACAGCAGTAAAGGAATGTAGAGCAGCTCCAAAATGTGGCAGCTAACTATGTGGGCTGATAGATGCCCTTATGTCTGGGGCGAAACAGACAGGGGAACTGCTGAAGTAAGTGAGACTGACCAGAAGGAACACTGCGGTACCGGACGAGTTGGTACAACCCTGGGACATTCCAGAAGAAGTGAGGGAAAGCAAAGGGAAGGAAAAGGATGTACTCCGTGATGAACCCTATGTTGCTTCTGTGACTGAGCTGGACGTACTGAGATTGGAACCTAGTAAAATTGTTTATTTTAAGTTGGAACCGAACTCTGTCTCTCTTTGTATGAAACTGTCAGAAGAAAATACTCAGCAGATCAAAGGGGACCCTGATGGATCTGAAAATGGGAAGAAAGGTATGCTACAAAGGGGACATCGTGTATATGTGGCGAGAGACTAGGGTGTGACAGAGCAAGCACCATCAGCCACGACTACCTCCCTGGTCCCCGTTACAGCAGAATGAACAAAAAACAGCTATTTAGGAATTTTTTGGGGGTGGTTTAAGCCGTTCTGTGTATGGTAAAATTGATATGCCAATTTTATTCTTCAGGTTAGTACGATTACAGCGATACCTCATTTATTTTTTTTTATGTTTGGCACTTTATTTTATTATTATTATTATAATACATTTTTATAGCGCCATTTATTCCATGGCGCATTACAGGTGAAAGGGGCAAATATAGACAAGTAGGGTAAACATGGTCAAAAACAAGGCACACACAAGTACAGAAAAAGAGAGGACCCTGCCCGTGAGGGCTCACAGTCTATTTATTTTTCCACTGATGGAGCTGTATGGCAGCTTGTTTTTTTGTGAGACAAGAAGACATTTTTAGCGGTACTATGTTTATTTATATCTGTCTTTTTTATTGCATTTTATTCCACTTTTTGTTCGGCAGTATGATGATAAAGCATTGTTTTTTTGCCTTGTTTTTTATTTTTTTATGGTGTTTGCTAACATTTTTGTAGGTCAGGTCATTGCTGACGTGGCAATACCAAATATGTGTATTTTTATTCTTTAAATTTTATTTTTTCATGCAAATATTTATTGATAGATACAATATCTTTTGATTTTTTATGATTATTTTTGATTTTTTAAAAATATTTTTACAATTATTGAACAAATTTTTTTTTCTTTTTTTTAACTTTTTTACTTTGTCCTACTATGGGACAATCATTTTTGGCAGGCTAATCGTTTGTACAGCATGGAGATGCAGCAGCCTTCCCATGCTATTGAAACCGTCAGCTCTGCACTGATTTGACTCATACTCACTTGCGAGAAAACCCGGCACTGCCGCCGGCACTCGGACCGGAGCGTGCTGCTACATGTATTTCTATGTAGCCGCACTCTCTGGTCCGAATGCCGGCGGCAGTGCCGAGTATTCATGCGAGAGACTCGCAAGTGAGTATGAGCCCGTAGAGAAAGTTACTGGTCATGCACTGTGCATGATCAGCAAGTTTCCTAGCTCTTGTGACCAGGATGTTGTCATGATGATCGTCATGATGTCATCTCCGATCCAAAGACAGAGTGGCTGTCAGACCTCTTCCAGCTCCTGGATTGTTGCGATCTTGTTCGATCGCAGCATTTCGGGGGTTAAAGTGCAAGGACTGGTGTGTGACCGCTCCTGGCACTTAGTGTCAGCTGACACCCAGCGGCAATCGCCCGTGCACCACACGTGTGCGCGGGCTATTGAAATAATGTAATAATCCGTCCTTGGTGAAATAGGCCCAGTGCACATGGATGGATTATTACGTCTAATGTCAGAGAGGGGTTAAAAGTGAGTATTATAGTCTTAAAAATATGGTAAACTATAAATACATCTGCATCATTTATTTTGTACTAATCGTGTATTACAGCGTCATTCTAAAATGTGTCACCAGTGCAGGCTATTTTTTCTAATATACTTGCTACAATATGAAAAACAAGGCAGCAAGTACATGCTGAAGTCTTCAGGGAGCCAGAAAAAACTATGCCCTTTATGTAAAATGAGTTTTCAAGACTGATTGGCAAAGTGGGACCTAGTGCCGCATTCACTAGCCTCCACTGCATGGACACTCAATTAAAATCATATGTCCTTTCAGTAAGGCTGGAGTCAGATACAACGTATAAAAATACGGACCGTATTTTACGGTCGTAATACACAGAAATGTTCCCTAAACAGTGATCCGTATGTCATCCGTTGTCAAGGTGTGGCTGCGTTTTTTGCTCTTGTAAGCATCCGTATGACATCCGTATGACATCTGTATGGCATCCATATGCCGAGATTTTCTCGCCGGCTTGCTAAATGGACATATAATGGAGCCCAATGACAGGTTTTTAACCACAAATGAAAGAATAGATATATACACATAGAATACATATACATACATGTCATTGAGACACACACACACACATATATATATATATTTCATAGAGTTCTACATAGTCTAATACATAGTTCTGTAAAATTATTACAAAACCCGACATGAAATGACACATGGTTTACATACAATAAACCATTTTATTTCATTTATTTTTTATATGTCTTTGACTAATAATTAGATTAGGATATGTGTGTAAAATTTGGGACATGTATGTGTTAAATTAAGGGGTTAATTCGTTGCAAAATATTGTGTGGGCTCCAGTGGTAATTTCTCAACCAGAGAGGGAAAGCCAGTCAGTGAGGGCAGATATTAATAGCCTTGAGAGGGACCAATGTTTTTACCCACCCCGGTTACAAAAATCTGCCCTCAGCCACCCCAGAAAAGGCGCATCTACAAGATGCACCTTTTCTGGCACTTAGCCTCTCTATTCCCATTGCCCTGTAGCGGTGGCTAAAGGGTTAATAATAATGGGTTAATGTCACCTTGCTATTGGAAGGTGACATTAAGCCTGGTTAATAATGGAGAGGTGTCAATAAGACACCTCTCCATTATTAACCCTAGCATAGGAAAGGGTTAAAAACACACAATATATAACAACAATATACATACCTCTCCGCTGTTCAGTCAGGTCCCCCCCGCTGCAATCCATCAGAAGGGGTTAACTGGTTTACAATGGAGAGCAGTGCTAATGTGATCGGCTCCACTGTAAACCACTGCAGAATGAAATAGTTAATCTCTGTGCAGCCTCCCCGGCTGACCGGACATGAACTAATGAGCGTGGGAAAGTTTCTGAACTTTTTACCACGCTCATTAGTTCACCTCAGGTCAGCCAGGGGACTCCTGCTGACGTCACTGATGCTGTAGATGCGCCTTTTCTGGAGTGTCTGGGGGCAGATTTTTGTAGCTGGGGGCAACAATGATTCCTCTCAAGGCTATTAATATCTGCCCTCACTAACTGGTTTTCCCATTCTGGTTGAGAAATTACGGCGGGAGCCCTCACAATTTTTTTTAACGAATTAACCCCTTAATTTAACACCTACATATCCCAAATTTTACACACATACCCTCATCCATTCAACTTTCCTGCATTGTGTATGTATATGAATTGCATATAATCCTACCCTGGTATTGCACTGCTTTTGTATCCATAATGTATTCATTCCTCTTGTATCTTCCATGCATACCTGAGTAGTCAATCCCTTCCCCCTTTTTTATCACCTCTCTTTGAGTCAGAACATGTGGTCTGGGCAATCATGCCCACAACCCCCTCACAGCTGACTCCTCTCAGTTGCACATATATTCAGGGCCATGCGTCTGACCAGACATGTCTGATCATGCATATTTCAAAATCCATATTTCAAATTACAGATTTCTAATTACACTACTGTGAATTAGACTAGAATTGGACTGGAATTTGACTGTAAGCTAAAGGAATCTTTAACCACCACAATGTTTCGGTTTCTTCTCACTTTCACCCCCATACTTCTCTAATTTGTCCGATCTCCTGTAATCCCCCCACCTAGTAAGGAACTTGTCATTTCCCCCTCCATCCTCCCCAGCCACCTAACCTTCTCCTCAGAACTGTTCCTCCACATACAATCCTTTTTCTCCAGACTCACATGGCCACATCATGTCCTATCCTGCTCCCACCTTCTAATGCTCTGTCTGTTACTCCTCATTGCTGGCGACATATCCCCAAATCCTGGCCCTCCTCAACACATCCCCACACTCATTTCTAACATCCTGCCACGATCCTCTACACGTTTTTGCAACCATGATAACCTCATACCTATTCATCCAGCCCCCACTCTCCCGGTCGTCTTACCTGGCGCCTTATGGAACACACGCTCTGTCTGCAACAAGCTGTTGGTTATCCATGAACTCTTTATCACCAACAAACTCTGCTTCCTTGCCATCACTGAAACCTGGCTCACTCCCTCTGACACAGCCTCTCCAGCTGCGCTTTCCTATGGCGGATTCCATCTCTCTCACACCCCTCACCCCAGCAACAAACGCGGTGGAGGAGTTGGCTTGTTCCTGTCTGATACCTGCTCCTTTACCCCAATTCAACTTCCACCCTCCGCTACTCTTCCCTCGTTCGAGGTGCACTCCGTCCACATCTATTCCCCCTCCAACCTCCAACAGACTGTCATCTACTGCCCCCCAGAACTAGCCATCTCCACCTTTCTAGATCACTTCACCACCTGGCTTCTCCATTTCCTCTCTGCTGACATCCCCACCATCATCATGGGCGTTTTCAACATCCCCATTGACACTTCCACCTCAGCTGCCTCTAAACTTTTATCACTGACTGCCTCCTTTGGCCTCACTCAATGGTCCTCTGCGGCCACTCACAAAGATGGTCACACGCTGGACGTTATCTTCACCCGTCTCTGTTCCCTCACTAATCTCACTAACTCACCCTTCCCCCTGTCCGACCACAACCTACTGACATTCTCTTCCCTCTCCTCTCCGACGGCGCAACCCCCACTCCACAAACTTGCTCACCCTAGCAGAAATCTCAAACACCTCAATTTACAATCACTCTCTGAGTCCCTTCTCCCTCTCACAGACATAGCTTCCCTTCATGACACAGATGCTGCTGCCACCTTTTATAACACCACAATAACAGCAACACTTGATTCAGTTGCCCCCTCACTCAGAGCAAAACTCGTACAATCAACAGGCAGCTCTGGCTGACCAGCCTGACCAAAGAACTGAGACGGGATTCCAGGGCCGCTGAGCGGAGATGGAAGAGAACCCATTCTACCGAGCACTTCAATGCATACAAGTAGTCCTGTTATGAATGGGTCACCGAGGAGGAGAGCGCAATAGGCTATGCCACCAGAACACCAGAGAGGTTGGTCACTCAGCGGATTGCAAACCCCTGGTCTTAACAAAACAACTAGCTGTAGCCGTGGAGCTTTCCTACGCTGCCCTAGACACCTCATCACAGTTGGAGGACCACCTAAACCCAAAGACAGAGAGGTGAAATCTAAACTGCCCTGGAGCAGATCCCCAAAGGAACAGACAGCCCCCAAACATATATTGTCGGTGAGACAAGATGAAGCACAAATACTGACAGAAAATAGACTGAGCAAATGATGGGGCCCACACTGACTAGATAGGACAGGACAGAAAAGGCACTGTCTGCAATCACGCAAAAACCCTAATAATTCCAACACGACTGATGTACAAAAATACTGAGGTTTGAACAACCTTGCCCCCACTATATCAGCAATCAGGTGTGAACTGGCAGCTAGCAACAGGCTAATACAGCAGGGGACTGAGCAAACAAACACAAGATACAAAAATACAGGGCAGGAGCCAGCAGCCCCAGGGGGAGCAAGCTGACCCCTGACAGCAAGGCAAAAACAGATACAAAGGGTTAAGCAAATGACACTTAGCTGAAAAAATGCAGGATCAGGCAGCAAACAGAAATCCTCAGTAAGCAAAGAAAGGAGTATCACCGGCAGTCACTGAGAGAAGTCTGCTCGCTTATGTAGTCCCAGTCACTACCACCAGTCCTCCAATTAACTTCTGCAGCTGTTGGGTTAACATCATGTTGACCAGCACCACTACCAGCAGTATCCACCAGAGGGAGCATTGCCTCAAAAGTTGGATCAAGAGAGCTCACAACAGTACCCCCCATGAGGAGGGGTCACCGAACCCTCATCCACACCACCAGGCCGAACAGGATGGGCCCGGTGGAAAGCATGAACCAATCTCTCGGCATGAATATCGGAAGCAGAGACCCAAGAATTATCCTTCTGGCCATAACCTTTCCACTTTTTAGACTATGGTGTCACTTCTATTATCGCACTGAATGCGATTAACTACTATACTGTAGTGTTGAGCGACTTTTGGTTTTTAGAGTCGAGTTTTGTTTCATGAAACCCGACTTTTCCAAAAGTCGGGTCGAGCAAAATCGGCCGACTATAGGGAAAAGTCAATGGAGAATTAAAGTCGGCAGTGAGAGGAGGACAGGAAACACACCAACAGTGCCCATTTGAATGCCAAAAGCATAAATTCTTGTTACTGAAGCTTGTCAACCTTAATTAACTTCATAATACTAGTTACGCACTGAAAAATGGGGGTTATTTGGCTACAGTTGTGGGGGGGGGCTGGCTCCAGGTTTTCGTGGGCCCAGGGCCAAAGAGCGCCCCTTTAACACATACCACAACTCATGATGCTCCGATACGGCAGAGAAATAGCAGTATAGTACAATGAAAAATACTTCACTTCTTACATCTCATGACTGATATCCATTTTAAATTCTCCAATACCTCCAAAAACGGACAGTATATAACTCCATACAGTATTATGGCCAGCGCTTAGTGCGCAATACAGAGTAATGAGGCCCATATATTTCTCCATACGGAATCATTATTCCCATATAATGTTTCAAACTGTATATGATGAGCTCCACATAATGCTACAGTATATGTTGGTCCCAATGGATGAAGCTCCACTGTCTTATGGACCCAAATAATGCTCCATATATAATGGGCCCCATTTCTACTGCTCTAGTGTATAATGGGCCCTGTAAATGCTGCTCCAGTGTCTGATGTTCACCTTTGGAATGCTCCAGTGTATGGTGGGCCCCATATATCATTCACCAGCGTATAGTGCTCCCCAAAAATTGCTGTCCCAACATTGAAAACAGTTACATAAGTCTCCTTGCTAGGGAATCCCTGCACTACTCTGAACTCCTTGTCGTCCCCATCTTCCATCTCACTGCACTTGGCTGTTTAGGCCCTCCCACCGGCAGAGACACTTTTGCGTACTATGCGGTGCCCTGTGCCCTGTGCCAGTGCCATCGCCCATGAGTGTGCCCCCCACCTGCTCAAGGAACCTGCACTTTCATCTGCACCTTCCTCTTTGTCACCGTGTAAGGTGGTATAGTATGCGGGAAGGGGAACCTGAGTTTCCTCTGGGTCAGATTCTGGCTGTGTAGAGTGCGAGGGGAATGTAGTGGTCTGGGTCAATGTACCAGCAGCATCATCCAGCAGTGGCTGGGCCTCAGTGCACTTGTGGCATCCCCAAGAGTACGGTCGCCACTGTGGCATTGCCTTCCTCCTAGGGAGTGTGTTGTCAAGCTTGGGAGCAACGAAGGATCTCTCTAGCAGTGAAACCAACACACAACACATTTCCCTCTCCAGGCCAGCAGGGAGACCTCTGAACCTGACTGCTGAGGAGCTGCTCTCTGTGGTCGGGAGGAGGTAAGTTAGGGCACTCTGTGCAGGGAAGGGGAAGTGTGTGGACGTGAGAAGGGGAGCTGGAGGATGAGCAGAGTTAAGGCTCACTCCTAGCTGGAGCGCATGGTCCGGATTCCGGTCTCCGAGTTTGTAGGGACACTGACGTTCCTGCAGCAGAAACCGGGGGAAGTAGCAGCTATAAATGCTCTGTGCCCAACTAAGGCTCGGAGGCCCCAGCATCGACGTGTGTGAGGCAGAAGGAAAAGGCTACAGCTGTCTGCCATACAAGTAAAGTCTGAGGAACATCTGTTAGACAGGAACCACGGTCCTGTGAGTGCTTCCCCCACAAGCGCTAGAAAGGAGACGTTCACGAAGGTACATGTTGGCGGAGTGTTGGAAGGGAGCTTTCCATTCTGGTCCCGGAGGTTGGCAGAGGTCCTGACCCGGAGGACACAGCACGGAGGCAGGCATCTGTGTAACCTGCAGACTGTGAGTAAAGCTTTGGAACTGCACGCTCTGGTGTCCTACAGTTATTCCAGCACCGCTACATCTGGGTACCAGCACCTACACCGCCTGTGCCTTTCCCCCATCACTACATCTACACTTCCCTGGGACTCCAGCTCCACCTGTGGGGAGCTTCACCATCTTTGCTGCACAACACCATCAGTCCCAGAGGATCTGCATGCAGCGTCGGCCTAACATCTATGTTGCCGAACACCACAGGTGGCATCAAACTATCTATATAAACTCTTTACCATTATACCACGCCATTTACATGGGCGCCCAGGGCCACCGTCCGGGTCACTGCTGCTGTGACACATCCCACTGACACCGGCCCGGGACCGAGTACCCCACAGCCCTGGGAGGGCGACCCATATGCCGACTGCTGATCGGGCGGCGTTATTCCCACGAACCTCCAAACAGCGTCCCTGAAGGCAAAGTTTTTGGTTTCCGGGGGCAGTATGATTGCAAAGCTGAACCTTAAAGGAATGTCCAAAAGGGCACCACCAGGAGTGGAGCCTGTGGCTTAATTGGACTGCACCCGGGAAACCACTACCATACAAGCTACAGAAAAGATGGACAGATTGCAAGCTTTGTCGATTCTGTGTGTGGTGTGGTATGTCCGTTTGTAGTTGTGCTAGCGATTTCTCAGCTTTATTCCGTTAACGAACGAGACTCCGGCATGGCCCCACGGTATGCGTCAAGCTTACTAGAGGGATACGCGAGGCTGTGGCACGTGAGATCGAGCAATAACAGGTCTAGCATTCCAGTACATGTCCGGGGCTGCATGCACGCTACACTGAAAGGACCAGCTTTTGTCACTTACAGGTGCAGATAACCTGCTGAACTCCGTTAGTGATGGGGATCTGGGATTCAGATTATTCCCCGCGAACGATGATTTCCCAGTAAGTTCCGGTCAACCGCAATTCCGGAGTTAGGCCTAACCGTCATTCCTGAAAAAATTACGTGTCCAAACCACAGGTGCTGTAGCTTGCTTAACAGCTCGGCAGCCGTTCTCAGGCCCAGTATGGATTCAACAACATTGTAGAAAGTTGATAAAGGGTACAGTTTCACCGGATAACACGTATATATGTAGCCTAGTTTACACATTAAAAATATATGTCTATAGATCAGGAGGCAGACTCAGATGTTCTCAGGCCCAGTATGGATTTGACCAGATTGTACAAAGTTGAGAAAGGGTACTTTATCACTGGATAGCAGGTATATATAGCATAGTTTAAACATGTAAAATCTCCGTGTTCTCAGTATGGATTACACAGCAATCTAAAAAGTGCAAAAAAGGAAATGCATTTGAGGCGTACACAACTATATACTTTTGGTGTTATTTTTAAATCTTCATATATATTTCTCCCTCAGTAATACAGTCCAGCCTCTCCGCAATAGGAAATGAGATGCATACAATTAGTGACATAAAGGCTATAGATTGCAGAAATCTAGGAATTATAATTCACGGGAAAAACTTCCGTCACAATTCTCATAGGCGATGCTGACCCTCATTTAATTTGTGTGTTGAGACAGTGAAAACATTTTTTTGTGAATAAAGTCTTGCTGTATTGCACTTCCGTTGATTCCATCACTGTTACTCATCTCAATCCAATTTTTATCACAGGTAGCGATGTAAACATGGTGCTCACTGGCTATCATGATCTGTCACGTAACTTTGGAGTGCAAAAGACAGAAGCCAAAGGCCGTAGGCAATTCTATTTGATTGGCATGAGAGGGCACATTTTGAAATGTGCGCCGGAATGTCACACGTTTGTGAGTAGGAAAACTGTGAAAGCTGATGATAAACCACCACTGCATGTAATTGTGAGTCGACATCCATAAGAAATGGAAGCCACTGATCATCTGGAGCTAGAGCCCGGCCAGCAGGACAGGGCATAGCTACATCTTAACCATCATCTTTCAGTTCAATCAATTTGTAGTGGCAGTCCCAGTGAAGGATTTGACAGCCCAGACTACACAGCGGAGGAGCAGGGAGAGGTAAACATTGCAAATGCTGGGGCCCTGCCCAAGCAAGGGGGGCACACTCGTGGGCGTCGGTACTGGCACTGGGCCCCTCATAGTACGGCGGTGTGTCTGACAGCGTGTGTGCACCACCACTGTCAGAGACACTTGATTGCACTATGAGGGACCCTATGCCAGTGCCCGCGCCCAAGAGTCGGCCTACCCACCTGTCCAGGGCAACGGCACTCGCAAGGTTTTGTGCGCTAGGTGGTGACCTCGGTCATGGGGGGGCCGCCCACTTAGGGAGGTTTACAAAGTGGCATATGTAGATGTGGGTCATTCAGCTGCTGCAAAAGGCGAAATAGGTCAAGTTCACGGAATAGGAGGAGGACCAAAGCAAGCCATTTTTCTGGCAACCTATGTGTCATCAAGGGAAGTTGGGACAAAATCCTTGGAAACCCATGCATGGTTCATTTTAATGAAGGTCAGATCATCCACATTTTGGGTTGACAGACGGGTCCTTTTTTCTGTCAGGATTGATCCAGCTGCACTGAAGACTCTTTCCGATAGGACACTTGCAGCTGGGCAAGCGAGCTCCTGTAAGGCATATTGTGCCAATTCAGGCCAGGTGTCCAGTTTAGCGGCCCAATTGTCAAAGGGGAATGACCTGTGTGGGAGAACATCGATATGGGAGGAAAAGTAGTTGTTAACCATAGTTGACAACTGCTGTCTCCTGTCACTTTCCATCGATGCAGTATTACCAGTTGTGTGAGCGGTCCGTGAAAAATCAGTCCACAACATTGTCATGAAACCCCTGTCTCCAACGCCACTTCTGCTGTGTGCACCACGAACACCTCTGCCAAGCTGCCCCCGGCCCGTACGGCTCGTGTGAGAACCATCACCGCTGCTGTGTGCTGGGAATGCCTTTTTAGGATCTGCAAGGCATAATCTGACATGTGGGCCAATGTTCCCGGTGTCAATGATGCACTGCGAGTGCTGGGTGGAGGAGCACTTTCTGGCAAATCCACATCCCTCCAGTCACGCACAAACCCTGTACCAGACCTTGCCACACCAACATTTTCACTTGCCCCACGAGATGCATCCTCCTCCCCTAAGTAATCATCCCCATCATCATCCTCCTCCTCCTCTTCTTCCTCCACCTCGTCCAGGAGAGGTCCCTGAGCAGACAATGGCTGAATGTCATCAAGGATTCCCTCCACCTCTTCCTCCTCATCAACATTGGCTGCAGACGCCTTCTCCTTAAGGTGCATCAAAGTTTGCATGAGCAGACGTGTAAGTGGGATGCTCATGCTTAGGATGGCGTCGTCTGCGCTTACCAGCCATGTGCATTCCTCAAAACACTGAAGGACTTTACAGAGGTCTTTCAGCTTCAACCACTGCACACCTGTCAACTCCATGTCTGCTCTCAAAGTGCCTGGCCGTGTATCCTCCCACAAATGCATTATGGCCTGCCTCTGCTCGCACAGCCGCTCAACCATGTGCAGGGTGGAGTTCCACCTTGTTGCAATGTCGATAATGAGGCGGTGGTTGGGAACGTGGAGCAATCGTTGCAGCTTCTGCATACGAATGGAGTGTACAGGCGACCGGCGGATGTGCGCGCACAGTCTTCGCACCTTCTGGAGCAGGGCTGTTAACTCCAGATAATTATTGAGGAAGCACTGCACCACCAGGTTCAAGGTGTAAGCCAAGCAAGGTATGTGGCTGAGTTTTGAAAGGGCTATGGCTGCCACAAAATTACGGCCGTTATCACTAACTACCTTGCCTGCATCAAGATGTACACTGCCCAGCCATGACTCAGTTTGTTGCTGAAAGTACTCGGCCAGCACCTCGGCGGTGTGTCTGTCGCCCAAACACATCATCTGCAACACAGCCTGCTGACGCTTTCCACTAGCTGCTCGATAGGGGGACACCTCGTGTGCAACAGTGGCAGCTGCAGATGGAGTGCTCGTACGACTGCGCTCTGTGGACGAGCTTTCGCTTCTGGAGGAGGAGGAGGGTCGAACGCCTACAGCCAACTGTTTCCTATACCGTGGGCTAGGCAGCACTGTCCCACCACCGCTGTCCCCTGTGGACCCTGCATCCACCACATTAACCCAGTGCGCAGTGATGGACACGTAACGGCCCTGGCCATGCCGACTGGACCATGCATCAGTTGTGAGGTGCACCTTTCCACTCACTGACTGCTTGAGTGCATGGACAATGCGGTCTTTCACATGATGGTGGAGGGCTGGGATGGCTTTGCGAGAGAAGAAGTGACGACTGGGTAGGTCATAGCGTGGTACTGCATAGGCCATGAGTTCGCGGAAAGCTGCGCTTTCCACCAACCGATAGGGCATCATCTCTAACGAGATTAGTTTAGCAATGTGGGCGTTCAAACCCAGTGTACGCGGATGAGAGACTGAGTACTTTCTTGACCTACTCATAGTGTCTGGGAGGGTGAGCTGGACTTGAGAGCTGCATATGGTGGAAGTAGCGGTGGACAGGGCGGACTGAGAGAGGGTTGATGATGGTGATGGAGTTGGTGTTCTTTCTGATGGCCTAGATTCAGTCTTTCGTTGATATAACAGTGGGATTCCCTGACTGCTGTGGCCTTGCAACGACACCTCAACATTTGCTGCTGTGCTAACCGGTGGGCTTACAGTGGGGGAAACAATGTAGCGTTGCTGACTACCTTCTTTGTGATCAGTTGCACATGTGGTACTTGAGGTTTGGTGTTGTGTCCACGCTTGCAAGTGCATGCTGGTTAAATGTCTAAGCATGCAACTGGTATTCAAATTTTTCAGATTTTTCCCTCGGCTAAAGGTCTTTGCGCACTTCTTACAGATAACCTTGGCCTGATCATGAGGATTTTGTTCAAAAAAGTGCCACACTGCACTCTTCCTACTTTGGCAGATATTTTGCGGCCTAGCACGCTGTGATATTTTGACCCTCTGGACAAGCTGTCCAGCAACTCTTTTGATTTTTGGAACCTGTCTTTGGAGTGCTCCGGGCCTGCCAGATAACAGCTGTTGCAATGTCGATGTCTGCTGTGGATGCTCCTCCTCCTCATCTGAGCTATTGGAAGCAGCACCCTCTTCCCCCAATGGATGCCAATCTGGGTCAACAACTGGGTCATCCTTCACCTCCTCTTCAATGTCATGTGCACCTTCCTCTGTGTCACCGTGTATGGTGGTATAGTGTGCGGGAAGGGGCACCTGAGTCTCATCAGGGTCAGAATCTGGCTCTGTACTGCTCTGAGTGAATGTACCAGCAGAATCATCTATCAGTGGCTGTGCATCAGTGCACTCCATGTCAGATTCATCTTGGCCTGGGTAATTCACCATTTCACTTGATAATCCAGGCATGGTATGTGAAAACAGCTCCATGGAGTAATCAGTAGTATGGCCTGCGTCATCCTTCAATCTTGGTTGGGGGAAGGACACAAGGAAAGGTGTGGTTCATGAACATGAGCCTCCAATGACGACTCAGTGCTTTCATTTTTTACAACTTCAGAAGAGGAGGCGATAGAGCTGGAGGCTGAGTCAGCAATGTAAGACAAAACTTTTACCTGAAGCTCTGGCTTTAAAAGCGGTTTGCCAACTCCTAGAAAACTAAGCCTTCGAGGCCTTGTGGAGCCAGATGATGACGCAGGCTCAACACCTCCTGCATTCGGTCCTATTTTGCTTTTGCCACTACCATCAGATCCACCACCAACACCATCATTACCAGCTGCCAACCCCCGCCCAATTCCACGGCCTCTTCCACCAGCCTTCCTCATTTTTGGTAGAAATGTAGAAAAAATCCAACAAACTATATAGTAATGTAAAACAAGGTACAAGGTGTCTATAGGATAGGGGAGATTTTGAATTTCTGGACACACTTGTGGACACTGGACAATTTTGGATTGTGTGAGGCCCACTGAATATCACAGCGCTATGTCACAGGCTCGATGTCGCAGGTGTGAAAAATGTCACTAGAGGATAACGGAGATTTTGAATTTCTGCAAACACTTGTGGACACTGGACACTTTTGGATTGTGTGAGGCCCACTGAATATCACAGCGCTATGTCACAGGCTCGATGTCGCAGATGTGAAAAATGTCACTAGAGGATAACGGAGATTTTGAATTTCTGCACACACTTGTGGACACTGGACACTTTTGGATTGTGTGAGGCCCACTGAATATCACAGCGCTTTGTCACAGGCTCGATGTCGCAGGTGTGAAAAATGTGACTAGAGGATAACGGAGATTTTGAATTTCTGCACACACTTGTGGACACTGGACACTTTTGGATTGTGTGAGGCCCACTGAATATCACAGCGCTATGTCACAGGCTCGATGTCGCAGGTGTGAAAAATGTGACTAGAGGATAACGGAGATTTTGAATTTCTGCACACACTTGTGGACACTGGACACTTTTGGATTGTGTGAGGCACACTGAATATCACAGCACTATGTCAAAGGCTCAATGTCGCAGGTGTGAAAAATGTCAGTAGAGGATAACGGAGATTTTGAATTTCTGCACAGACTTGTGGACACTGGACACTTTTGGATTGTGTGAGGCCCACTGAATATCACAGCGCTATGTCACAGGCTCGATGTCGCAGGTGTGAAAAATGTCACTAGAGGATAACGGAGATTTTGAATTTCTGCACACACTTGTGGACACTGGACACTTTTGGATTGTGTGAGGCCCACTGAATATCACAGCGCTATGTCACAGGCTCGATGTCGCAGGTGTGAAAAATGTCACTAGAGGATAACGGAGATTTTGAATTTCTGCACACACTTGTGGACACTGGACACTTTTGGATTGTGTGAGGCCCACTGAATATCACAGCGCTATGTCACAGGCTCGATGTCGCAGGTGTGAAAAATGTCACTAGAGGAAAACGGAGATTTTGAATTTCTGCACACACTTGTGGACACTGGACACTTTTGGATTGTGTGAGGCCCACTGAATATCACAGCGCTATGTCACAGGCTCAATGTCGCAGGTGTGAAAAATGTCACTAGAGGATAACGGAGATTTTGAATTTCTGCACACACTTGTGGACACTGGACACTTTTGGATTGTGTGACGCCCACTGAATATCACAGCGCTATGTCACAGGCTCGAAGTCGCAGGTGTGAAAAATGTCACTAGAGGATAATGGAGATTTTGAATTTCAGCACACAGTTGTGGACGCTGGACACTTTTGGATTGTGTGAGGCACACTGAATATCACAGCGCTATGTCACAGGCTCGATGTCGCAGGTGTGAAAAATGTCACTAGAGGATAACGGAGATTTTGAATTTCTGCACACACTTGTGGACACTGGACACTTTTGGATTGTGAGGCCCACTGAATATCACAGCGCTATGTCACAGGCTCGATGTTGCAGGTGTGAAAAATGTCAATAGAGGATAACGGAGATTTTGAATTTCTGCACACACTTGTGGACACTGGACACTTTTGGATTGTGTGAGGCCCAATGAATATCACAGCGCGATGTCGCAGGTGTGAAAAATGTCACTAGATGATAACGGAGATTTTGAATTTCTGCACACTTGTGGACACTGGACACTTTTGGATTGTGTGAGGCCCACTGAATATCACAGGGCTATGTCACAGGCTCGATGTCCCAGGTGTGAAAAATGTCACTAGATGATAACGGAGATTTTGAATTTCTGCACACACTTGTGGACACTGGACACTTTTGGATTGTGAGGCCCACTGAATATCACAGCGCTATGTCAAAGGCTCAATGTCGCAGGTGTGAAAAATGTCAGTAGAGGATAACGGAGATTTTGAATTTCTGCACAGACTTGTGGACACTGGACACTTTTGGATTGTGTGAGGCCCACTGAATATCACAGCGATATGTCACAGGCTCGATGTCGCAGGTGTGAAAAATGTCACTAGAGGATAACGGAGATTTTGAATTTCTGTACACTTGTGGACACTGGACACTTTTGGATTGTGTGAGGCCCACTGAATATCACAGCGCTATGTCACAGGCTCGATGTCGCAGGTGTGAAAAATGTCACTAGAGGATAACGGAGATTTTGAATTTCTGCACACACTTGTGGACACTGGACACTTTTGTATTGTGTGAGGCCCACTGAATATCACAGCGCTATGTCACAGGCTCGATGTCGCAGGTGTGAAAAATGTCACTAGAGGGAAACGGAGATTTTGAATTTCTGCACACACTTGTGGACGCTGGACACTTTTGGAATGTGTGAGGCCCACTGAATATCACAGCGCTATGAAACAGGCTCAATGTCGCAGGTGTGAAAAATGTCACTAGAGGATAACGGAGATTTTGAATTTCTGCACACACTTGTGGACACTGGACACTTTTGGATTGTGTGAGGCCCACTGAATATCACAGCGCTATGTCACAGGCTCGATGTCGCAGTTGTGAAAAATGTCACTAGAGGTTAACAGAGATTTTGAATTTCAGCACACAGTTGTGGACACTGGACACTTTTGGATTGTGTGAGGCCAACTGAATATCACAGCGCTATGTCACAGGCTCGATGTCGCAGGTGTGAAAAATGTCACTAGAGAATAACGGAGATTTTGAATTTCTGCACACACTTGTGGACACTGGACACTTTTTGATTGTGAGGCCCACTGAATATCACAGCGCTATGTCACAGGCTCGATGTTGCAGGTGTGAAAAATGTCACTAGAGGATAACGGAGATTTTGAATTTCTGGACACACTTGTGGACACTGGACACTTTTGGATTGTGTGAGGCCCACTGAATATCACAGCGCTATGTCACAGGCTCGATGTCGCAGGTGTGAAAAATGTCACTAGAGGTTAACAGAGATTTTGAATTTCAGCACACAGTTGTGGACACTGGACACTTTTGGATTGTGTGAGGCACACTGAATATCACAGCGCTATGTCACAGGCTCGATGTCGCAGGTGTGAAAAATGTCACTAGAGAATAACGGAGATTTTGAATTTCTGCACACACTTGTGGACACTGGACACTTTTGGATTGTGTGAGGCCCACTGAATATCACAGCGCGATGTCGCAGGTGTGAAAAATGTCACTAGATGATAACGGAGATTTTGAATTTCTGCACACTTGTGGACACTGGACACTTTTGGATTGTGTGAGGCCCACTGAATATCACAGGGCTATGTCACAGGCTCGATGTCCCAGGTGTGAAAAATGTCACTAGATGATAACGGAGATTTTGAATTTCTGCACACACTTGTGGACACTGGACACTTTTGGATTGTGAGGCCCACTGAATATCACAGCGCTATGTCAAAGGCTCAATATCGCAGGTGTGAAAAATGTCAGTAGAGGATAACGGAGATTTTGCATTTCTGCACACACTTGTGGACACTGGACACTTTTGGATTGTGTGAGGCCCACTGAATATCACAGCGCTATGTCACAGGCTCGATGTCGCAGGTGTGAAAAATGTCACTAGAGGATAACGGAGATTTTGAATTTCTGCACACTTGTGGACACTGGACACTTTTGGATTGTGTGAGGCCCACTGAATATCACAGCGCTATGTCACAGGCTCGATGTCGCAGGTGTGAAAAATGTCACTAGAGGGAAACGGAGATTTTGAATTTCTGCACACACTTGTGGACACTGGACACTTTTGGAATGTGTGAGGCCCACTGAATATCACAGCGCTATGAAACAGGCTCAATGTCGCAGGTGTGAAAAATGTCACTAGAGGATAACGGAGATTTTGAATTTCTGCACACACTTGTGGACACTGGACACTTTTGGATTGTGTGAGGCCCACTGAATATCACAGCGCTATGTCACAGGCACGATGTCGCAGGTGTGAAAAATGTCACTAGAGGTTAACAGAGATTTTGAATTTCAGCACACAGTTGTGGACACTGGACACTTTTGGATTGTGTGAGGCCAACTGAATATCACAGCGCTATGTCACAGGCTCGATGTCGCAGGTGTGAAAAATGTCACTAGAGAATAACGGAGATTTTGAATTTCTGCACACACTTGTGGACACTGGACACTTTTTGATTGTGAGGCCCACTGAATATCACAGCGCTATGTCACAGGCTCGATGTTGCAGGTGTGAAAAATGTCACTAGAGGATAACGGAGATTTTGAATTTCTGCACACACTTGTGGACACTGGACACTTTTGGATTGTGTGAGGCCCACTGAATATCACAGCGCTATGTCACAGGCTCGATGTCGCAGGTGTGAAAAATGTGACTTGAGGATAACGGAGATTTTGAATTTCTGCACACAC
The DNA here is from genome assembly GCF_039654945.1 of Dendrobates tinctorius. Classification (NCBI taxonomy): domain Eukaryota; kingdom Metazoa; phylum Chordata; class Amphibia; order Anura; family Dendrobatidae; genus Dendrobates; species Dendrobates tinctorius. The sequence goes on along the minus strand of NW_027361676.1, from coordinate 35,900,140 downwards.
TTGTGGACACTGGACACTTTTGGATTGTGTGAGGCCCACTGAATATCACAGCGCTATGTCACAGGCTCGATGTCGCAGGTGTGAAAAATGTCACTAGAGGATAATGGAGATTTTGAATTTCTGGACACACTTGTGGACACTGGACACTTTTGGATTGTGTGAGGCCCACTGAATATCACAGCGCTATGTCACAGGCTCGATGTCGCAGGTGTGAAAAATGTCACTAGAGGTTAACAGAGATTTTGAATTTCAGCACACAGTTGTGGACACTGGACACTTTTGGATTGTGTGAGGCACACTGAATATCACAGCGCTATGTCACAGGCTCGATGTCGCAGGTGTGAAAAATGTCACTAGAGGATAACGGAGATTTTGAATTTCTGCACACACTTGTGGACACTGGACACTTTTTGATTGTGAGGCCCACTGAATATCACAGCGCTATGTCACAGGCTCGATGTTGCAGGTGTGAAAAATGTCACTAGAGGATAATGGAGATTTTGAATTTCTGCACACACTTGTGGACACTGGACACTTTTGGATTGTGTGAGGCCCACTGAATATCACAGGGCTATGTCACAGGCTCGATGTCGCAGGTGTGAAAAATGTCACTAGAGGATAACGGAGATTTTGAATTTCTGCACACACTTGTGGACACTGGACACTTTTGGATTGTGTGAGGCCCACTGAATATCACAGTGCTATGTCACAGGCTCGATGTCGCAGGTGTGAAAAATGTCACTAGAGGATAACGGAGATTTTGAATTTCTTCACACACTTGTGGACACTGGACACTTTTGGATTGTGTGAGGCACACTGAATATCACAGCACTATGTCAAAGGCTCAATGTAGCAGGTGTGAAAAATGTCAGTAGAGGATAACGGAGATTTTGAATTTCTGCACAGACTTGTGGACACTGGACACTTTTGGATTGTGTGAGGCCCACTGAATATCACAGCGCTATGTCACAGGCTCGATGTCGCAGGTGTGAAAAATGTCACTAGAGGATAACGGAGATTTTGAATTTCTGCACACACTTGTGGACACTGGACACTTTTGGATTGTGTGAGGCCCACTGAATATCACAGCGCTATGTCACAGGCTCGATGTCGCAGGTGTGAAAAATGTCACTAGAGGATAACGGAGATTTTGAATTTCTGCACACACTTGTGGACACTGGACACTTTTGGATTGTGTGAGGCCCACAGAATATCACAGCGCTATGTCACAGGCTCGATGTCGCAGGTGTGAAAAATGTCACTAGAGGAAAACGGAGATTTTGAATTTCTGAACACACTTGTGGATACTGGACACTTTTGGATTGTGTGAGGCCCACTGAATATCACAGCGCTATGTCACAGGCTCAATGTCGCAGGTGTGAAAAATGTCACTAGAGGATAACGGAGATTTTGAATTTCTGCACACACTTGTGGACACTGGACACTTTTGGATTGTGTGAGGCCCACTGAATATCACAGCGCTATGTCACAGGCTCGATGTCGCAGGTGTGAAAAATGTCACTAGAGGATAACGGAGATTTTGAATTTCAGCACACAGTTGTGGACACTGGACACTTTTGGATTGTGTGAGGCACACTGAATATCACAGCGCTATGTCACAGGCTCGATGTCACTAGAGGATAACGGAGATTTTGAATTTCTGCACACACTTGTGGACACTGGACACTTTTTGATTGTGAGGCCCACTGAAAATCACAGCGCTATGTCACAGGCTCGATGTTGCAGGTGTGAAAAATGTCACTAGAGGATAATGGAGATTTTGAATATCTGCACACACTTGTGGACACTGGACACTTTTGGATTGTGTGAGGCCCACTGAATATCACAGCGCGATGTCGCAGGTGTGAAAAATGTCACTAGATGATAACAGAGATTTTGAATTTCTGCACACACTTGTGGACACTGGACACTTTTGGATTGTGTTAGGCCCACTGAATATCACAGCGCTATGTCACAGGCTCGATGTCGCAGATGTGAAAAATGTCACTAGAGGATAACGGAGATTTTGAATTTCTGCACACACTTGTGGACACTGGACACTTTTGGATTGTGTGAAGCCCACTGAATATCACAGCGCGAGGTCGCAGGTGTGAAAAATGTCACTAGAGGATAACGGAGATTTTGAATTTCTGCACACACTTGTGGACACTGGACACTTTTGGATTGTGAGGCCCACTGAATATCACAGCGGTATGTCAAAGGCTCAATGTCGCAGGTGTGAAAAATGTCAGTAGAGGATAACGGAGATTTTGAATTTCTGCACAGACTTGTGGACACTGGACACTTTTGGATTGTGTGAGGCCCACTGAATATCACAGCGCTATGTCACAGGCTCGATGTCGCAGGTGTGAAAAATGTCACTAGAGGATAATGGAGATTTTGAATTTCTGCACACTTGTGGACACTGGACACTTTTGGATTGTGTGAGGCCCACTGAATATCACAGCGCTATGTCACAGGCTCAATGTCGCAGGTGTGAAAAATGTCACTAGAGGATAACGGAGATTTTGAATTTCTGCACACACTTGTGGACACTGGACACTTTTGGATTGTGTGAGGCCCACTGAATATCACAGCGCTATGTCACAGGCTCGAAGTCGCAGGTGTGAAAAATGTCACTAGAGGATAATGGAGATTTTGAATTTCAGCACACAGTTGTGGACGCTGGACACTTTTGGATTGTGTGAGGCACACTGAATATCACAGCGCTATGTCACAGGCTCGATGTCGCAGGTGTGAAAAATGTCTCTAGAGGATAACGGAGATTTTGAATTTCTGCACACACTTGTGGACACTGGACACTTTTGGATTGTGAGGCCCACTGAATATCACAGCGCTATGTCACAGGCTCGATGTTGCAGGTGTGAAAAATGTCAATAGAGGATAACGGAGATTTTGAATTTCTGCACACACTTGTGGACACTGGACACTTTTGGATTGTGTGAGGCCCACTGAATATCACAGCGCGATGTCGCAGGTGTGAAAAATGTCACTAGATGATAACGGAGATTTTGAATTTCTGCACACTTGTGGACACTGGACACTTTTGGATTGTGTGAGGCCCACTGAATATCACAGGGCTATGTCACAGGCTCGATGTCCCAGGTGTGAAAAATGTCACTAGATGATAACGGAGATTTTGAATTTCTGCACACACTTGTGGACACTGGACACTTTTGGATTGTGAGGCCCACTGAATATCACAGCGCTATGTCAAAGGCTCAATGTCGCAGGTGTGAAAAATGTCAGTAGAGGATAACGGAGATTTTGAATTTCTGCACAGACTTGTGGACACTGGACACTTTTGGATTGTGTGAGGCCCACTGAATATCACAGCGATATGTCACAGGCTCGATGTCGCAGGTGTGAAAAATGTCACTAGAGGATAACGGAGATTTTGAATTTCTGTACACTTGTGGACACTGGACACTTTTGGATTGTGTGAGGCCCACTGAATATCACAGCGCTATGTCACAGGCTCGATGTCGCAGGTGTGAAAAATGTCACTAGAGGATAACGGAGATTTTGAATTTCTGCACACACTTGTGGACACTGGACACTTTTGTATTGTGTGAGGTCCACTGAATATCACAGCGCTATGTCACAGGCTCGATGTCGCAGGTGTGAAAAATGTCACTAGAGGGAAACGGAGATTTTGAATTTCTGCACACACTTGTGGACGCTGGACACTTTTGGAATGTGTGAGGCCCACTGAATATCACAGCGCTATGAAACAGGCTCAATGTCGCAGGTGTGAAAAATGTCACTAGAGGATAACGGAGATTTTGAATTTCTGCACACACTTGTGGACACTGGACACTTTTGGATTGTGTGAGGCCCACTGAATATCACAGCGCTATGTCACAGGCTCGATGTCGCAGTTGTGAAAAATGTCACTAGAGGTTAACAGAGATTTTGAATTTCAGCACACAGTTGTGGACACTGGACACTTTTGGATTGTGTGAGGCCAACTGAATATCACAGCGCTATGTCACAGGCTCGATGTCGCAGGTGTGAAAAATGTCACTAGAGAATAACAGAGATTTTGAATTTCTGCACACACTTGTGGACACTGGACACTTTTTGATTGTGAGGCCCACTGAATATCACAGCGCTATGTCACAGGCTCGATGTTGCAGGTGTGAAAAATGTCACTAGAGGATAACGGAGATTTTGAATTTCTGGACACACTTGTGGACACTGGACACTTTTGGATTGTGTGAGGCCCACTGAATATCACAGCGCTATGTCACAGGCTCGATGTCGCAGGTGTGAAAAATGTCACTAGAGGTTAACAGAGATTTTGAATTTCAGCACACAGTTGTGGACACTGGACACTTTTGGATTGTGTGAGGCACACTGAATATCACAGCGCTATGTCACAGGCTCGATGTCGCAGGTGTGAAAAATGTCACTAGAGAATAACGGAGATTTTGAATTTCTGCACACACTTGTGGACACTGGACACTTTTGGATTGTGTGAGGCCCACTGAATATCACAGCGCGATGTCGCAGGTGTGAAAAATGTCACTAGATGATAACGGAGATTTTGAATTTCTGCACACTTGTGGACACTGGACACTTTTGGATTGTGTGAGGCCCACTGAATATCACAGGGCTATGTCACAGGCTCGATGTCCCAGGTGTGAAAAATGTCACTAGATGATAACGGAGATTTTGAATTTCTGCACACACTTGTGGACACTGGACACTTTTGGATTGTGAGGCCCACTGAATATCACAGCGCTATGTCAAAGGCTCAATATCGCAGGTGTGAAAAATGTCAGTAGAGGATAACGGAGATTTTGCATTTCTGCACACACTTGTGGACACTGGACACTTTTGGATTGTGTGAGGCCCACTGAATATCACAGCGCTATGTCACAGGCTCGATGTCGCAGGTGTGAAAAATGTCACTAGAGGATAACGGAGATTTTGAATTTCTGCACACTTGTGGACACTGGACACTTTTGGATTGTGTGAGGCCCACTGAATATCACAGCGCTATGTCACAGGCTCGATGTCGCAGGTGTGAAAAATGTCACTAGAGGGAAACGGAGATTTTGAATTTCTGCACACACTTGTGGACACTGGACACTTTTGGAATGTGTGAGGCCCACTGAATATCACAGCGCTATGAAACAGGCTCAATGTCGCAGGTGTGAAAAATGTCACTAGAGGATAACGGAGATTTTGAATTTCTGCACACACTTGTGGACACTGGACACTTTTGGATTGTGTGAGGCCCACTGAATATCACAGCGCTATGTCACAGGCACGATGTCGCAGGTGTGAAAAATGTCACTAGAGGTTAACAGAGATTTTGAATTTCAGCACACAGTTGTGGACACTGGACACTTTTGGATTGTGTGAGGCCAACTGAATATTACAGCGCTATGTCACAGGCTCGATGTCGCAGGTGTGAAAAATGTCACTAGAGAATAACGGAGATTTTGAATTTCTGCACACACTTGTGGACACTGGACACTTTTTGATTGTGAGGCCCACTGAATATCACAGCGCTATGTCACAGGCTCGATGTTGCAGGTGTGAAAAATGTCACTAGAGGATAACGGAGATTTTGAATTTCTGCACACACTTGTGGACACTGGACACTTTTGGATTGTGTGAGGCCCACTGAATATCACAGCGCTATGTCACAGGCTCGATGTCGCAGGTGTGAAAAATGTGACTTGAGGATAACGGAGATTTTGAATTTCTGCACACACTTGTGGACACTGGACACTTTTGGATTGTGTGAGGCCCACTGAATATCACAGCGCTATGTCACAGGCTCGATGTCGCAGGTGTGAAAAATGTCACTAGAGGATAATGGAGATTTTGAATTTCTGGACACACTTGTGGACACTGGACACTTTTGGATTGTGTGAGGCCCACTGAATATCACAGCGCTATGTCACAGGCTCGATGTCGCAGGTGTGAAAAATGTCACTAGAGGTTAACAGAGATTTTGAATTTCAGCACACAGTTGTGGACACTGGACACTTTTGGATTGTGTGAGGCACACTGAATATCACAGCGCTATGTCACAGGCTCGATGTCGCAGGTGTGAAAAATGTCACTAGAGGATAACGGAGATTTTGAATTTCTGCACACACTTGTGGACACTGGACACTTTTTGATTGTGAGGCCCACTGAATATCACAGCGCTATGTCACAGGCTCGATGTTGCAGGTGTGAAAAATGTCACTAGAGGATAATGGAGATTTTGAATTTCTGCACACACTTGTGGACACTGGACACTTTTGGATTGTGTGAGGCCCACTGAATATCACAGGGCTATGTCACAGGCTCGATGTCGCAGGTGTGAAAAATGTCACTAGAGGATAACGGAGATTTTGAATTTCTGCACACACTTGTGGACACTGGACACTTTTGGATTGTGTGAGGCCCACTGAATATCACAGTGCTATGTCACAGGCTCGATGTCGCAGGTGTGAAAAATGTCACTAGAGGATAACGGAGATTTTGAATTTCTTCACACACTTGTGGACACTGGACACTTTTGGATTGTGTGAGGCACACTGAATATCACAGCACTATGTCAAAGGCTCAATGTAGCAGGTGTGAAAAATGTCAGTAGAGGATAACGGAGATTTTGAATTTCTGCACAGACTTGTGGACACTGGACACTTTTGGATTGTGTGAGGCCCACTGAATATCACAGCGCTATGTCACAGGCTCGATGTCGCAGGTGTGAAAAATGTCACTAGAGGATAACGGAGATTTTGAATTTCTGCACACACTTGTGGACACTGGACACTTTTGGATTGTGTGAGGCCCACTGAATATCACAGCGCTATGTCACAGGCTCGATGTCGCAGGTGTGAAAAATGTCACTAGAGGATAACGGAGATTTTGAATTTCTGCACACACTTGTGGACACTGGACACTTTTGGATTGTGTGAGGCCCACAGAATATCACAGCGCTATGTCACAGGCTCGATGTCGCAGGTGTGAAAAATGTCACTAGAGGAAAACGGAGATTTTGAATTTCTGAACACACTTGTGGATACTGGACACTTTTGGATTGTGTGAGGCCCACTGAATATCACAGCGCTATGTCACAGGCTCAATGTCGCAGGTGTGAAAAATGTCACTAGAGGATAACGGAGATTTTGAATTTCTGCACACACTTGTGGACACTGGACACTTTTGGATTGTGTGAGGCCCACTGAATATCACAGCGCTATGTCACAGGCTCGATGTCGCAGGTGTGAAAAATGTCACTAGAGGATAACGGAGATTTTGAATTTCAGCACACAGTTGTGGACACTGGACACTTTTGGATTGTGTGAGGCACACTGAATATCACAGCGCTATGTCACAGGCTCGATGTCACTAGAGGATAACGGAGATTTTGAATTTCTGCACACACTTGTGGACACTGGACACTTTTTGATTGTGAGGCCCACTGAAAATCACAGCGCTATGTCACAGGCTCGATGTTGCAGGTGTGAAAAATGTCACTAGAGGATAATGGAGATTTTGAATATCTGCACACACTTGTGGACACTGGACACTTTTGGATTGTGTGAGGCCCACTGAATATCACAGCGCGATGTCGCAGGTGTGAAAAATGTCACTAGATGATAACAGAGATTTTGAATTTCTGCACACACTTGTGGACACTGGACACTTTTGGATTGTGTTAGGCCCACTGAATATCACAGCGCTATGTCACAGGCTCGATGTCGCAGATGTGAAAAATGTCACTAGAGGATAACGGAGATTTTGAATTTCTGCACACACTTGTGGACACTGGACACTTTTGGATTGTGTGAAGCCCACTGAATATCACAGCGCGAGGTCGCAGGTGTGAAAAATGTCACTAGAGGATAACGGAGATTTTGAATTTCTGCACACACTTGTGGACACTGGACACTTTTGGATTGTGAGGCCCACTGAATATCACAGCGGTATGTCAAAGGCTCAATGTCGCAGGTGTGAAAAATGTCAGTAGAGGATAACGGAGATTTTGAATTTCTGCACAGACTTGTGGACACTGGACACTTTTGGATTGTGTGAGGCCCACTGAATATCACAGCGCTATGTCACAGGCTCGATGTCGCAGGTGTGAAAAATGTCACTAGAGGATAATGGAGATTTTGAATTTCTGCACACTTGTGGACACTGGACACTTTTGGATTGTGTGAGGCCCACTGAATATCACAGCGCTATGTCACAGGCTCGATGTCGCTGGTGTGAAAAATGTCACTAGAGAATAACGGAGATTTTGAATTTCTGCACACACTTGTGGACACTGGACACTTTTTGATTGTGAGGCCCACTGAATATCATAGCGCTATGTCACAGGCTCGATGTTGCATGTGTGAAAAATGTCACTAGAGGATAACGGAGATTTTAATTTCTGCACACACTTGTGGACACTGGACACTTTTGGATTGTGTGAGGCCCACTGAATATCACAGCGCGATGTCGCAGGTGTGAAAAATGTGACTAGAGGATAACGGAGATTTTGAATTTCTGCACACACTTGTGGACACTGGACACTTTTGGATTGTGTTAGGCCCACTGAATATCACAGCGCTATGTCACAGGCTCGATGTCGCAGGTGTGAAAAATGTCACTAGAGGATAACGGAGATTTTGAATTTCTGCACACACTTGTGGACACTGGACACTTTTGGATTGTGTGAAGCCCACTGAATATCACAGCGTGAGGTCGCAGGTGTGAAAAATGTCACTAGAGGATAACGGAGATTTTGAATTTCTGCACACACTTGTGGACACTGGACACTTTTGGATTGTGTGAGGCCCACTGAATATCACAGGGCTATGTCACAGGCTCGATGTCGCAGGTGTGAAAAATGTCACTAGAGGATAACGGAGATTTTGAATTTCTGCACACACTTGTGGACACTGGACACTTTTGGATTGTGAGGCCCACTGAATATCACAGCGGTATGTCAAAGGCTCAATGTCGCAGGTGTGAAAAATGTCAGTAGAGGATAACGGAGATTTTGAATTTCTGCACAGACTTGTGGACACTGGACACTTTTGGATTGTGTGAGGCCCACTGAATATCACAGCGCTATGTCACAGGCTCGATGTCGCAGGTGTGAAAAATGTCACTAGAGGATAATGGAGATTTTGAATTTCTGCACAATTGTGGACACTGGACACTTTTGGATTGTGTGAGGCCCACTGAATATCACAGCGCTATGTCACAGGCTCGATGTCGCAGGTGTGAAATATGTCACTAGAGGAAAACGGAGATTTTGAATTTCTGCACACACTTGTGGACACTGGACACTTTTGGATTGTGTGAGGCCCACTGAATATCACAGCGCTATGTCACAGGCTCAATGTCGCAGGTGTGAAAAATGTCACTAGAGGATAACGGAGATTTTGAATTTCTGCACACACTTGTGGACACTGGACACTTTTGGATTGTGTGAGGCCCACTGAATATCACAGCGCTATGTCACAGGCTCGAAGTCGCAGGTGTGAAAAATGTCACTAGAGGATAATGGAGATTTTGAATTTCAGCACACAGTTGTGGACACTGGACACTTTTGGATTGTGTGAGGCACACTGAATATCACAGCGCTATGTCACAGGCTCGATGTCGCAGGTGTGAAAAATGTCACTAGAGGATAACGGAGATTTTGAATTTCTGCACACACTTGTGGACACTGGAAACTTTTTCATTGTGAGGCCCACTGAATATCACAGCGCTATGTCACAGGCTCGATGTTGCAGGTGTGAAAAATGTCACTAGAGGATAACGGAGATTTTGAATTTCTGCACACACTTGTGGACACTGGACACTTTTGGATTGTGTGAGGCCCACTGAATATCACAGCGCGATGTCGCAGGTGTGAAAAATGTCACTAGATGAAAACGGAGATTTTGAATTTCTGCACACTTGTGGACACTGGACACTTTTGGATTGTGTGAGGCCCACTGAATATCACAGGGCTATGTCACAGGCTCGATGTCCCAGGTGTGAAAAATGTCACTAGATGATAACGGAGATTTTGAATTTCTGCACACACTTGTGGACACTGGACACTTTTGGATTGTGAGGCCCACTGAATATCACAGCGCTATGTCAAAGGCTCAATGTCGCAGGTGTGAAAAATGTCAGTAGAGGATAACGGAGATTTTGAATTTCTGCACAGACTTGTGGACACTGGACACTTTTGGATTGTGTGAGGCCCACTGAATATCACAGCGCTATGTCACAGGCTCGATGTCGCAGGTGTGAAAAATGTCACTAGAGGATAACGGAGATTTTGAATTTCTGCACACTTGTGGACACTGGACACTTTTGGATTGTGTGAGGCCCACTGAATATCACAGCGCTATGTCACAGGCTCGATGTCGCAGGTGTGAAAAATGTCACTAGAGGATAACGGAGATTTTGAATTTCTGCACACACTTGTGGACACTGGACACTTTTGTATTGTGTGAGGCCCACTGAATATCACAGCGCTATGTCACAGGCTCGATGTCGCAGGTGTGAAAAATGTCACTAGAGGAAAACGGAGATTTTGAATTTCTTCACACACTTGTGGACACAGGACACTTTTGGAATGTGTGAGGCCCACTGAATATCACAGCGCTATGTCACAGGCTCAATGTCGCAGGTGTGAAAAATGTCACTAGACGATAACGGAGATTTTGAATTTCTGCACACACTTGTGGACACTGGACACTTTTGGATTGTGTGAGGCCCACTGAATATCACAGCGCTATGTCACAGGCTCGATGTCGCAGGTGTGAAAAATGTCACTAGAGGTTAACAGAGATTTTGAATTTCAGCACACAGTTGTGGACACTGGACACTTTTGGATTGTGTGAGGCCAACTGAATATCACAGCGCTATGTCACAGGCTCGATGTCGCAGGTGTGAAAAATGTCAGTAGAGAATAACGGAGATTTTGAATTTCTGCACTCACTTGTGGACACTGGACACTTTTGGATTGTGTGAGGCCCACTGAATATCACAGTGCTATGTCACAGGCTCAATGTCGCAGGTGTGAAAAATGTCACTAGAGGATAACAGAGATTTTGAATTTCAGCACACAGTTGTGGACACTGGACACTTTTGGATTGTGTGAGGCACACTGAATATCACAGCGCTATGTCACAGGCTCGATGTCGCAGGTGTGAAAAATGTCACTAGAGGATAATGGAGATTTTGAATTTCTGCACACACTTGTGGACACTGGACACTTTTTGATTGTGTGAGGCCCACTGAATATCACAGCGCTATGTCACAGGCTCGATGTCGCAGGTGTGAAAAATGTCACTAGAGGATAACGGAGATTTTGAATTTCTGCACACACTTGTGGACACTGGACACTTTTGGATTGTGTGAAGCCCACTGAATATCACAGCGCGAGGTCGCAGGTGTGAAAAATGTCACTAGAGGATAACGGAGATTTTGAATTTCTGCACACACTTGTGGACACTGGACACTTTTGGATTGTGTGAGGCCCACTGAATATCACAGGGCTATGTCACAGGCTCGATGTCGCAGGTGTGAAAAATGTCACTAGAGGATAACGGAGATTTTGAATTTCTGCACACACTTGTGGACACTGGACACTTTTGGATTGTGAGGCCCACTGAATATCACAGCGCTATGTCACAGGCTCGATGTTGCAGGTGTGAAAAATGTCACTAGAGGATAACGGAGATTTTGAATTTCTGCACACACTTGTGGACACTGGACACTTTTGGATTGTGTGATGCCCGCTGAATATCACAGCGCTATGTCACAGGCTCGATGTCGCAGGTGTGGCAAATGTAACTAGAGGATAACGGAGATTTTGAATTTCTGCACACACTTGTGGACACTGGACACTTTTGGATTGTGTGAGGCCCTCTGAATATCACAGCGCGATGACGCAGGTGTGAAAAATGTCACTAGATGATAACAGAGATTTTGAATTTCTGCACACACTTGTGGACACTGGACACTTTTGGATTGTGTGAGGCCAACTGAATATCACAGGGCTATGTCACAGGCTCGATGTCGCAGGTGTGAAAAATGTCACTAGATGATAACGGAGATTTTGAATTTCTGCACACACTTGTGGACACTGGACACTTTTGGATTGTGTTAGGCCCACTGAATATCACAGCGCTATGTCACAGGCTCGATGTCGCAGGTGTGAAAAATGTCACTAGAGGATAACAGAGATTTTGAATTTCTGCACACACTTGTGGACACTGGACACTTTTGGATTGTGTGAAGCCCACTGAATATCACAGCGTGAGGTCGCAGGTGTGAAAAATGTCACTAGAGGATAACGGAGATTTTAAATTTCTGCACACACTTGTGGACACTGGACACTTTTGGATTGTGAGGCCCACTGAATATCACAGCGGTATGTCAAATGCTCAATGTCGCAGGTGTGAAAAATGTCAGTAGAGGATAACAGAGATTTTGAATTTCTGCACAGACTTGTGGACACTGGACACTTTTGGATTGTGTGAGGCCCACTGAATATCACAGCGCTATGTCACAGGCTCGATGTCGCAGGTGTGAAAAATGTCACTAGAGGATAATGGAGATTTTGAATTTCTGCACATACTTGTGGACACTGGACACTTTTGGATTGTGTGAGGCCCACTGAATATCACAGCGCTATGTCACAGGCTCGATGTCGCAGATGTGAAAAATGTCACTAGAGGATAACGGAGATTTTGAATTTCTGCACACACTTGTGGACACTGGACACTTTTGGATTGTGTGAAGCCCACTGAATATCACAGCGCGAGGTCGCAGGTGTGAAAAATGTCACTAGAGGATAATGGAGATTTTGAATTTCTGCACACACTTGTGGACACTGGACACTTTTGGATTGTGTGAGGCCCACTGAATATCACAGCGCTGTGTCACAGGCTCGATGTCGCAGGTGTGAAAAATGTCACTAGAAGTTAATGGAGATTTTGAATTTCTGCACACTTGTGGACACTGGACACTTTTGGATTGTGTGAGGCCCACTGAATATCACAGCGCTATGTCACAGGCTCGATGTCGCTGGTGTGAAAAATGTCACTAGAGAATAACGGAGATTTTGAATTTCTGCACACACTTGTGGACACTGGACACTTTTTGATTGTGAGGCCCACTGAATATCATAGCGCTATGTCACAGGCTCGATGTTGCATGTGTGAAAAATGTCACTAGAGGATAACGGAGATTTTGAATTTCTGCACACACTTGTGGACACTGGACACTTTTGGATTGTGTGAGGCCCACTGAATATCACAGCGCGATGTCGCAGGTGTGAAAAATGTGACTAGAGGATAACGGAGATTTTGAATTTCTGCACACACTTGTGGACACTGGACACTTTTGGATTGTGTGAGGCCCACTGAATATCACAGGGCTATGTCACAGGCTCGATGTCGCAGGTGTGAAAAATGTCACTAGAGGATAATGGAGATTTTCAATTTCTGCACACACTTGTGGACACTGGACACTTTTGGATTGTGTGAGGCCCACTGAATATAACAGCGCTATGTCACAGGCTCGATGACGCAGGTGTGAAAAATGTCACTAGAGGATAACGGAGATTTTGAATTTCTTCACACACTTGTGGACACTGGACACTTTTGGATTGTGTGAGGCCCACTGAATATCACAGCGCTATGTCACAGGCTCGATGTCGCAGATGTGAAAAATGTCACTAGAGGATAACGGAGATTTTGAATTTCTGCACACACTTGTGGACACTGGACACTTTTGGATTGTGTGAGGCCCACTGAATATCACAGCGCTATGTCACAGACTCGATGTCGCAGGTGTGCAAAATGTGACTTTAGGATAATGGAGATTTTGAATTTCTGCACACACTTGTGGACACTGGACACTTTTGGATTGTGTGAGGCCCACTGAATATCACAGCGCTATGTCACAGGCTCGATGTCGCAGGTGTGAAAAATGTGACTAGAGGATAACGGAGATTTTGAATTTCTGCACACACTTGTGGACACTGGACACTTTTGGATTGTGTGAGGCACACTGAATATCACAGCACTATGTCAAAGGCTCAATGTCGCAGGTGTGAAAAATGTCAGTAGAGGATAACGGAGATTTTGAATTTCTGCACAGACTTGTGGACACTGGACACTTTTGGATTGTGTGAGGCCCACTGAATATCACAGCGCTATGTCACAGGCTCGATGTCGCAGGTATGAAAAATGTCACTAGAGGATAACGGAGATTTTGAATTTCTGCACACACTTGTGGACACTGGACACTTTTGGATTGTGTGAGGCCCACTGAATATCACAGCGCTATGTCACAGGCTCGATGTCGCAGGTGTGAAAAATGTCACTAGAGGAAAACGGAGATTTTGAATTTCTGCACACAGTTGTGGACACTGGACACTTTTGGATTGTGTGAGGCACACTGAATATCACAGCGCTATGTCACAGGCTCGATGTCGCAGGTGTGAAAAATGTCACTAGAGGATAACGGAGATTTTGAATTTCTGCACACACTTGTGGACACTGGACACTTTTTGATTGTGAGGCCCACTGAATATCACAGCGCTATGTCACAGGCTCGATGTTGCAGGTGTGAAAAATGTCACTAGAGGATAACGGAGATTTTGAATTTCTGCACACACTTGTGGACACTGGACACTTTTGGATTGTGTGAGGCCCACTGAATATCACAGCTCGATGACGCAGGTGTGAAAAATGTCACTAGATGATAACAGAGATTTTGAATTTCTGCACACACTTGTGGACACTGGACACTTTTGGATTGTGTGAGGCCAACTGAATATCACAGGGCTATGTCACAGGCTCGATGTCGCAGGTGTGAAAAATGTCACTAGATGATAACGGAGATTTTGAATTTCTGCACACACTTGTGGACACTGGACACTTTTGGATTGTGTGAGGCCCACTGAATATCACAGCGCTATGTCACAGGCTCGATGTCGCAGGTGTGAAAAATGTCACTAGAGGATAACGGAGATTTTGAATTTCTGCACACACTTGTGGACACTGGACACTTTTGGATTGTGTGAAGCCCACTGAATATCACAGCGTGAGGTCGCAGGTGTGAAAAATGTCACTAGAGGATAACGGAGATTTTGAATTTCTGCACACACTTGTGGACACTGGACACTTTTGGATTGTGTGAGGCCCACTGAATATCACAGGGCTATGTCACAGGCTCGATGTCGCAGGTGTGAAAAATGTCAGTAGAGGATAACGGAGATTTTGAATTTCTGCACAGACTTGTGGACACTGGACACTTTTGGATTGTGTGAGGCCCACTGAATATCACAGCGCTATGTCACAGGCTCAATGTCGCAGGTGTGAAAAATGTCACTAGAGGATAATGGAGATTTTGAATTTCTGCACACTTGTGGACACTGGACACTTTTGGATTGTGTGAGGCCCACTGAATATCACAGCGCTATGTCACAGGCTCGATGTCGCTGGTGTGAAAAATGTCACTAGAGAATAACGGAGATTTTGAATTTCTGCACACACTTGTGGACACTGGACACTTTTTGATTGTGAGGCCCACTGAATATCATAGCGCTATGTCACAGGCTCGATGTTGCATGTGTGAAAAATGTCACTAGAGGATAACGGAGATTTTGAATTTCTGCACATACTTGTGGACACTGGACACTTTTGGATTGTGTGAGGCCCACTGAATATCACAGCGCGATGTCGCAGGTGTGAAAAATGTGACTAGAGGATAACGGAGATTTTGAATTTCTGCACACACTTGTGGACACTGGACACTTTTGGATTGTGTGAGGCCCACTGAATATCACAGGGCTATGTCACAGGCTCGATGTCGCAGGTGTGAAAAATGTCACTAGAGGATAATGGAGATTTTGAATTTCTGCACACACTTGTGGACACTGGACACTTTTGGATTGTGTGAGGCCCACTGAATATAACAGCGCTATGTCACAGGCTCGATGACGCAGGTGTGAAAAATGTCACTAGAGGATAACGGAGATTTTGAATTTCTTCACACACTTGTGGACACTGGACACTTTTGGATTGTGTGAGGCCCACTGAATATCACAGCGCTATGTCACAGGCTCGATATCGCAGATGTGAGAAATGTCACTAGAGGATAATGGAGATTTTGAATTTCTGCACACACTTGTGGACACTGGACACTTTTGGATTGTGTGAGGCCCACTGAATATCACAGCGCTATGTCACAGACTCGATGTCGCAGGTGTGAAAAATGTGACTTTAGGATAATGGAGATTTTGAATTTCTGCACACACTTGTGGACACTGGACACTTTTGGATTGTGTGAGGCCCACTGAATATCACAGCGCTATGTCACAGGCTCGATGTCGCAGGTGTGAAAAATGTGACTAGAGGATAGCGGAGATTTTGAATTTCTGCACACACTTGTGGACACTGGACACTTTTGGATTGTGTGAGGCACACTGAATATCACAGCACTATGTCAAAGGCTCAATGTCGCAGGTGTGAAAAATGTCAGTAGAGGATAACGGAGATTTTGAATTTCTGCACACACTTGTGGACACTGGACACTTTTGGATTGTGTGAGGCCCACTGAATATCACAGCGCTATGTCACAGGCTCGATGTCGCAGGTGTGAATAATGTCACTAGAGGAAAACGGAGATTTTGAATTTCTGCACACACTTGTGGACACTGGACACTTTTGGATTGTGTGAGGCCCACTGAATATCACAGCGCTATGTCACAGGCTCAATGTCGCAGGTGTGAAAAATGTCACTAGAGGATAATGGAGATTTTGAATTTCTGCACACACTTGTGGACACAGGACACTTTTGGATTGTGTGAGGCCCACTGAATATCACAGCTCTATGTCACAGGCTCGATGTCGCACGTGTGAAAAGTGTCACTTGAGGATAACGGAGATTTTGAATTTCTGCACACACTTGTGGACACTGGACACTTTTTGATTGTGAGGCCCACTGAATACCACAGCGCTATGTCACAGGCTCGATGTTGCAGGTGTGAAAAATGTCACTAGACGATAACGGAGATTTTGAATTTCTGCACACACTTGTGGACACTGGACACTTTTGGATTGTGTGAGGCCCACTGAATATCACAGCGCGATGTCGCAGGTGTGAAAAATGTCACTAGATGATAGCAGAGATTTTGAATTTCTGCACACACTTGTGGACACTGGACACTTTTGGATTGTTTGAGGCCCACTGAATATCACAGGGCTATGTCACAGGCTCGATGTCGCAGGTGTGAAAAATGTCACTAGAGGATAATGGAGATTTTGAATTTCTGCACACACTTGTGGACACTGGACACTTTTGGATTGTGAGGCCCACTGAATATCACAGCGGTATGTCAAAGGCTCAATGTCGCAGGTGTGAAAAATGTCAGTAGAGGATAACGGAGATTTTGAATTTCTGCACAGACTTGTGGACACTGGACACTTTTGGATTGTGTGAGGCCCACTGAATATCACAGCGCTATGTCACAGGCTCGATGTCGCAGGTGTGAAAAATGTCACTAGAGGATAATGGAGATTTTGAATTTCTGCACACTTGTGGATACTGGACACTTTTGGATTGTGTGAGGCCCACTGAATATCACAGCGCTATGTCACAGGCTCGATGTCACAGGTGTGAAAAATGTCACTAGAGGATAACGGAGATTTTGAATTTCTGCACACACTTGTGGACACTGGACACTTTTGGATTGTGTGAGGCCCACTGAATATCACAGCGCTATGTCACAGGCTCGATGTCGCAGGTGTGAATAATGTCACTAGAGGAAAACGGAGATTTTGAATTTCTGCACACACTTGTGGACACTGGACACTTTTGGATTGTGTGAGGCCCACTGAATATCACAGCGCTATGTCACAGGCTCGATGTTGCAGGTGTGAAAAATGTCACTAGAGGATAACGGAGATTTTGAATTTCTGCACACACTTGTGGACACTGGACACTTTTGGATTGTGTGAAGCCCACTGAATATCACAGCGCGATGTCGCAGGTGTGAAAAATGTCACTAGAGGATAACGGAGATTTTGAATTTCTGCACACACTTGTGGACACTGGACACTTTTGGATTGTGTGAGGCCCACTGAATATCACAGGGCTATGTCACAGGCTCGATGTCGCAGGTGTGAAAAATGTCACTAGAGGATAACGGAGATTTTGAATTTCTGCACACACTTGTGGACACTGGACACTTTTGGATTGTGAGGCCCACTGAATATCACAGCGCTATGTCACAGGCTCGATGTTGCAGGTGTGAAAAATGTCACTAGAGTTTAACGGAGATTTTGAATTTCTGCACACACTTGTGGACACTGGACACTTTTGGATTGTGTGATGCCCGCTGAATATCACAGCGCTATGTCACAGGCTCGATGTCGCAGGTGTGGCAAATGTAACTAGAGGATAACGGAGATTTTGAATTTCTGCACACACTTGTGGACACTGGACACTTTTGGATTGTGTGAGGCCCACTGAATATAACAGCGCTATGTCACAGGCTCGATGTCGCAGGTGTGAAAAATGTCACTACAGGATAACGGAGATTTTGAATTTCTGCACAGACTTGTGGACATTGGACACTTTTGGATTGTGTGAGGCCCACTGAATATCACAGCGCTATGTCACAGGCTTAATGTCCCAGGTGTGAAAAATGTGACTAAAGGATAACGGAGATTTTGAATTTCAGCACACACTTGTGGACACTGGACTCTTTTGGATTGTGTGAGGCCCAGTGAATATCACAGCGCTATGTCACAGGCAGAAATTGGCTAGTGTATGACAAACTACAAAGTGTATATAGAATTGAGCAGAATAGGAATCTCCCTAGAGTGTAGGTCTGTAAGAATGGAACAAGTCCTCGACTTATCCTTACAGAGTGACACACAGATAGCTTCACTGTGGCCGTGATAACAGCCGTTACACGGTACTGATAGAGGAGCGTGCACGTACACGGCTGTCCGGTGTACGTAAAATTGTCAAGCTCCGTGTTTTTTAAGTATACGGACTGACACACGCTGTCTCTCTATAGTTTTGAATGTGATCAAACAGCAAATATATTTAACTGTTTGAAAACTAGACAAAACTAGAAGGTGCAGGTCTGTAAGAACGGAACATGTCCTCGACTTATCCTTACAGAGCGACACACAGATAGCTTCACTGTGGCCGTGATAACAGCCGTTACATGGTACTGAGAGAGGAGCGTGCACGTACACGGCTGTCCGGTGTACGTAAAATTGTCAAGCTCCGTGTTTTTTAAGTATACGGACTGACACAAGCTGTCTCTCTATAGTTTTGAATGTGATCAAACAGCAAATATATTTAACTGTTTGAAAGCTAGACAAAACTAGAAGGTGCAGGTCTGTAAGAACGGAACATGTCCTCGACTGATCCTTACAGAGTGACACACAGATAGCTTTACTGTGGCCGTGATAACAGCCGTTACACGGTACTGTGTGAGGAGTGTGCACCGCTGTATGGTGTGAAAAAATGCACGCTCAGTACCTCACCAGGACAAAAAAAAAAATTAGGATTGCTTTTAAAAAAGCAGTTTGCAGAGCAGTGGGTAAACAGCAATGCAGCCGTCAGGAAGCCTTAGAAGGCAGCCTAACAACCAACACCACTGATCCAGCAAAATATAGCCTCCACTTGCACTGCACACACAGTGACTGGTGTGTTGTACAGGCAAAATCGCTAGCAACAGAAGCAGTTTTTGGTGTCTTCTTCCCTGCCTAACGCTCTCCCTACAAAATCATCAGCAGCAGCAGCTCTCCCTATTCTGAGATCAGCATGAGTAACATGGCGGTCGGCGTGCACGCCCTTTTATACCCCCTGTGACGCCTACCAAAGCAAGCCAATCACTTGCATGCCCTTCTGAAAGATGGTGGTGACCCCTGCCTATGTCATCACGTTGCCCACAGTGTCCGTGGATCCTGATTGGCTGAAAAAAAGCGCAAAACAAACTTTTGAAAAGCGACTTTGGCGCTTAAGTCGCCGACCTCGTGGCCGACCTCATCCTAGGGTCGGGTTTCGTTTCATGAAACCCGACTTTGCGAAAAGTCGGCGACTTTTGAAATTTTTCGACCTGTTTCGCTCAACTCTACTATACTGCAGTCTGGTATGTCTCTTTTTTTTTTTTTGTGCAATGTAATGGTAGTTTAATGCCACATTAAGCGTATCTGACTGTACAATTCTGAAATGACCTTATATCTAGATATTACCTTGTCATTCTAGATTGCCCAATCCTGTATATACTTCATTTTATTTGTTTTTGCTCTAATTTTCATTGATATATTCTCATTGTCAATTATATGCTGTATATATTTTTTTCACTTATAGTTACTGATGAAGGCCAGTGAGGCCGAAACGTCTATTATTTTCTGGCTGCATTAAAAAATCTCAAAAAATATTCTAGAAGTTGAGTGCCAAGTTTTCTTTATTATTCATGTATGGTGTGCGGCCCAACTTGAGCACCTTCTGAAGTTGTGCATACGCTGTTTTTCCTATAACCTTTCCACTTGACCAAGTACTGGAGTCTCCGTCTAGCCAGACAAGAGTCCAATATTTTCTCTACCTCATACTCCAAATTACCCTCAACCAATACAGAGTCAGGGGGTGCTGCCACAGGGACTACTGGCTCCAAAAACCTTTTCAACAATGATTTGTGAAAAACATTATGAATCTTGAACCTACCTGGAAGAGCCAAACGGAAAGAAACGGGGTTAAGGATTTCCAAAATCTTATAAGGTCGAATGAACCTTGGCTTGAATTTTGGAGACGCAACCGTCATCGGAATATTTTTTGAGGACAACCAAACCATATCACCCACTTTGAACCGGGGACCAAACGTCCTATGCCGGTTGGAAAACCTTTGGGCCATTTCCTGAGAGTGGGACAACTAGTCCACTACTTGGTCCCAAATCTGCTGCATTATGTCCACCACAGAATCCACACTTGGGCAAGCAGAAGCCTCCACCTGCCCCGAAGAAAATCGAGGATGAAAACCAAAATTACAGAAAAACGGAGACATCAAAGTGGCGGAACTAGCTCTATTGTTTAGAGCGAATTCGGCCAATGGCAGAAATGAGATCCAGTCATCCTGATAAGCAGATATAAAACATCTCAAATAGGATTCCAAAGTCTGGTTTGTTCTCTCAGTTTGTCCATTGGTCTGAGGATGAAATGCAGAGGAGAAAGATAACTGAATTCCCAGTTTAGAACAAAATGCCCTCCAAAATCTGGAAACAAACTGGTCTCATCTGTCTGACACAATGTTCTCAGGAATCCCGTGCAAACGAACCGCCTGTTGTTAAAACAGGGGAACCAACTCAGAAGAAGATGACAACTTCGGGAGTGGTACAAGATGGACCATCTTGGAAAATCTATCACAAATCACCCAGATAACAGTCATTCTTTGAGAGACCGGGAGATCAGAAATAAAATCCATTGATATATGGGTCCATGGCCTGCTGGGCACCGGAAGGGGCATCAACAAACCACTAGAACGAGAACAGGACTTTGACCTGGAACAAGTCCCACAGGGCTGCACAAAATTCCTGACATCACGAGATAAGGCAAGCCACGAAAAAGACTGACTCACCAAATCTCTGGTACCAAAAATACCCGGATGACCAGCCAGCGCAGAGCAATGAATTTCAGTCATCACTCTTTCCCTCCACTGGTCAGGGACATACAATTTCCCCACAGGGCATCGTTCAGGCTTGTCCTCCTGAAATTCCTCCAGGGCAAGTCTCAAATCGGGAGAAATGGCGGAAAGAACCACACCCTCACCCAGAATGGTAGTAGGCTCGGTCACATCAAGAGAATCCGCAAATAAACTCCTAGAAAGGGTGTCCGCCTTAACATTCTTAGTGCTAGGAAGAAAGGTGACCACAAAATTAAAATGCGTGAAAAACAAGGCCCACCTAGCTTGTCTAGGATTGAAGCGCTTGGCTAATTCAAGATAAATCAAATTCTTGTGGTCGGTAAGGACTACAACTTGATGTCTAGCTCCTTCCAACCAATGTCTCCACTCTTCAAATGCCCACTTCATGGTCAGCAACTCTCAATTCCCCATGTCATAGTTACGTTCAGATGGGGAAAATTTTCGAGAAAAGAAGGCACAGGGATTCATCTTATAAGTTACCGGATCCCTCTGAGACAAAGCGGCTCCTGCACCAATCTCAGAAGCATCTACCTCCACCTGAAATGGGAGTGAAGCATCAGGTTGCTGCAGAACCGGAGCAGAAGTGAATCTCCGCTTAAGCTCCTGAAATGCCGAGACTGCCTGTGGAGGCCAATTCACCACATTAGCGCCTTTTTTGGTAAAATCCGTCAGTGGTTTCAAAATACCAGAAAAATTACTTATAAATTTATGATAGAAATTAGAAAAACCCCAAAACTTCTGAAGAGCCTTCAGAGAAGTGGGCTGAACCCAATCATAGATGGCCTGTACCTTGGCCAGGTCCATTTCAATAACAGATGAATCCAATAACAAAATGAATCCCAAAAACAAAATCCTCTGTACACCAAATAGACATTTCGATCCCTTAACATACAGAGTATTTTCTCTCAAGATCCGGAACATAGTCTGAACATGTTCCACATGAGAATCACAATCACTGGAAAAAATAAAAATATCATCCAGATAAATGATCAAAAACTTATCCACAAAGTCCTGGAAAATATCATTCATAAAAGACTGGAAGACGGAAGGGGCATTAGTGAGCCCAAAAGGCATCACAAGGTACTCAAAATGTCCCTCCGGAGTATTAAAAGCCATCTTCCATTCATCCCCGTGCTTGATGCGAATAAGATTTTACACACCCCCCTAAGGTCAAGTTTGGTAAACCAGCAAGCACTTTTGACCCTGGAAAATAAATCAGAAATCAGGGGCAACGGGTACTGATATTTTACAGTGATCTTATTAAGGGAGCGATAGTCAATACACGGTCTTAATGAGCCATCTTTCTTGGCCATAAAAAACCCCCTAGCACCTAAAGGTGAAGAGGATGGTCTTATATGACCCTTCTCTAATGACTCCTTAATATAAGATCGCATAGCATCATTTTCAGGTACCGATAAGTTGAAAAGCCGACCTTTGGGAAATTTACACCCGGGAATCAACTCAATTGCGCAATCATAACTCCTATGAGGAGGCAAAGACGCGGACTTACTCTCACTAAATACATCAGAAAAATGAGCCAAATAGTCAGGAACATCTTGAGAATGGGGAGGGGTGGAGAAAACAGGAGTGTCACCAAGAGCACATTGACAACCCCAACTCACCACAAACACAGATTTCCAATCCAACACAGGATTATGGGTCTGCAACCACGGAAAACCTAGTACAATAATATCATGTAAATTGTGCAACACCAAAAATTTTGGTGGTCCGGGGCGACCTGCATAATCACCTGAGTCCAAAACTGGGGTTTATTCTTCGCCAAAGGGGCAGCATCAATACCCCTCAAAGGAATAGGGGTTCAAAGGGGCCCCATAGGAAAACCACAACGCTTAGCGAAGTCAAAATACATCAGATTCAAAGCTGCTCCTGAATCCACAAATGCCTTAGCGGAAAATGTAGACAAGGAGCAGATCGAGGTAACAGCCAAAATGAACTTAGGCTGCACACTGCCCATCGCAAATGAGTGAGCAAAACGTTTCTCTCGTTTAGGGCAGGCTGAAATAGCATGAGAAGCATCTCCACCAAAGAAGCATAACTTATTATGCCTTCTAAACTCTTGACGTTGCGCCCTAGACAAACCCCTATCACATTGCATCGGTTCAGAGGTTTGTTCGAAAGGCAGCACCACCTCTAGCGTAGTTTTACGTTCTCGTAAACGTTGATCAACTTGAATGGCCAATGACAGAGAGTCGTCAAGACCAGAAGGAACAGGGAGTCCCACCATAACATCCTATATGGATTCTGCCAGACCTTTCCAAAAGAGAGCTGCTAGGGCATCATCATTCCATTTAGTAAGGACCGCCCACTTTCGGAATTTTTGACAATATAACAGCATCATCTTGACCCTGTTTTAATGCCAATAAGGTTTTCTCAGCTTGATCAACAGCATTAGGCTCATCATACAATAACCCCAGGGCTTGAAAAAACGCATCTACATTAGCCAGAATAGGATCTCCAGGTGTCAGAGAAAAAGCCCAGTCCTGGGGATTGCCGCGCAGCAGGGAAATGACAATTTGAACCTGCTGCACCGAGCTCCCCGAGGAGTTAGGCTTCAAAGCAAGAAATAGTTTACAATTATTCTTAAAGTTCAGAAATTTTGACTGATCCCCAGAAAGCACATCAGGAGTAGGGATGTGTGGTTCTACAACAGATGATTGGGCGAGAAAAGCAGAAATTTTCCGCACTTCAGCCGCGAGCTGCTCAACACGATCAGACAATTGCCTAGTCTCCATTAAGTAAAAAATCCTCCTACGTCCCCAGAGAAACAGGAGGAAAAAATATATAAAAAATTCTGACACCTTTTTTTTTGCAATTCTTTCCTTCTTTTGAGTACCCTAGAATCTACAGTTTGGCCGGTGATTCTGTTATGAATGGGAGGAGAGCGCAATAGGCTATGCCACCAGAACACCAGAGAGGTTGGTCGCTCAGCGGATTGCAGACCCCTGGTCTTAACAACACAACTAGCAGTAGCCGTGGAGCATTCCTACGTTGCCCTAGATGCCTCGTCACAGCCGGAGGACCAACCAAGCCCAAAGACAGAAAGGTGAAATCTAAACTGCCCCGGAGCAGATCCTCAAAGGAATAGACAGCCCCCAAACATATATTGTCGGTGAGACAAGATGAAGCACAAACACTGACAGAAAATAGACACTGACTAGATAGGACAGGACAGAAAAGGCACTGTCTGCAAAAACCCTAATAATTCCAACACGACTGATGTACAAAAATACTGAGGTTTGAACAACCTCGCCCCCACGATATCAGCACTCAGGTGTGAACTGGTGCTAACAACAGGCTAATACAGCAGGGGACTGAGCAAACCATCACAAGATACAAAACTACAGGGCAGGAGCCAGCAGCCCCAGGGGAGGCAAGCTGACCCCTGACAGCAAGGCAAAAACAGATACAAAGGGTTTAGCAAATGACACTTAGCTGAAAAAATGCAGGATCAGGCAGCAAACAGAAATCCTCAGTAAGCAGTATCACCGGCAGTCACTGAGAGAAGTGTTATGACTGAGTCACCGTAGGAGGCAAACACAAAAATAGAAGCTACGTCCAGAAAACCAGAGAAGTTGGCAACTATCAGATTGCAGACCCCTGAACCTATCAACACAACTAGCAGTAGCCGTGGGGGGTTCCTACGATGCCCTAGACCCCTCGATCACAGCCGGAGCGCTAAATAGCCTAAAGACAGAAAAGGAAATCTAAACTGCCCCAGAGCAGACCCCAAAGTAAAAGGCAGCCCCCAAAATATAATGACGGTGAAGCAAGATGAAAAAACACTCACACAGATAGAAAGATAGGCTGAGCAAACGATGGGGCCCAAGCTAACTAAACAGAAAAGGAAAGGAAGGTTGCTGTCTGCAATCTGCCAAAACCCTATCAAAGACATAAGCCAACAGCTGATATGGAAAAAGACCCTGAAGCAGCTAGGCTTCAAAAACTAAATCAGCACTCAGGTATTTTCAGAAGACAGAGCTAAAGGAATTCAGCTCACCCCAGCAGGGAATGGCAGAAATCCAGAAAAACAAAGCAAAACAGTCAAAGCACCAATGCAAAAAGCCGAGCAGAAAACTTAGCTTTAGAAGAGCAGGAATTCAGACTGGTCTCCAAGGATCCCACAGAGAAATCACCCGCAGGGCAGAAGGGCGTCGGCAGCCTTATATCCAGTTAGTAACTCCACTCAGCCAGTCATCATCATCAAACTCAGGTGTTTGATAATCAGGCTCACTACCTTTCTCTACCAGAAGAGGGAGTTCCTCGGGCCTCAGTAGTGAAGGGGAAAATGAACTCACAACAGTACCTCCCCCTTGAGGAGGGGTCACCGAATCCTCAACCACGCCACCAGGGCGATCAGGGTGAGCCCGATGAAAGGCACGCACCAATCTTTTGGCATGAATATCAGAGGCAGAGACCAAGGAATTATCCTCCTCACCATAACCCTTCCATTTAACCAAATACTGGAGTCTCCGTCTAGCCAGATGGGAATCCAGTACTTTCTCTACCTCATATTCCATGTTACCTTCAACCAATACGGGGTCTGGAGGTGCCACCCCCGGAACAACAGGTTCAACAAACCTCCTCAACAAAGATTTATGGAACACATTATGGATTTTAAATGTGACAGGAAGAGCCAAACGAAAAGAGACCGGATTAATAATCTCCAAAATCTTGTAAGTACCAATGAATCTAGGCTTAAACTTAGGAGAAGCCACCTTCATAGCAATATTTTTTGATGATAACCACACCATATCACCAACCTTAAACTGGGGACCAATGGTCCTATGTCGGTTGGAAAACTGCTGGGCCTTTTCCTGGGAGAGAGATAACTTATCCACCACTTGGTCCCAGATCTGGTGCATTCTCTCCACCACAGTGTCAACACCTGGGCAGGCAGAGGGCTCCACCTGCCCTGAAGAAAATCGAGGATGAAACCCAAAGTTACAAAAAAAAAGTGACATCAAGGTGGCAGAACTAGCTCTATTATTTAAACCAAATTCGGCCAAGGGCAAAAATGAAACCCAATCAACCTGATCAGCAGAAATAAAACATCTCAAATATGACTCCAAGGTCTGGTTTGTTCTCTCTGTCTGCCCATTGGTCTGAGGGTGAAAAGCAGAGGAGAAGGACAACTGAATTCCCAGCTTGGAACAGAAAGTTCTCCAAAATCTAGACACAAACTGGACTCCTCTGTCAGATACAATGTTCTCAGGAATCCCGTGCAAGCGAACCACCTGTTGTAAAAACATGGGCACCAACTCAGAGGAAGCCGGCAACTTAGGGAGTGGTACAAGATGAACCATCTTAGAGAACCTATCACAAATCACCCAAATAACAGTCATCCTTTGAGAGACAGATATCAGAGATGAAATCCATTGAAATATGGGTCCATGGCCTCTTGGAGACAGGCAAAGGCATCAACAACCCACTAGAGCGAGAACACGATTTAGACCGGGAGCACGTCCCACAGGACTGCACAAAATTCCTGACATCACGAGACAAGCAGGGCCACCAAAAAGACCGACTCACCAGATCTCTAGTACCAAAAATACCTGGATGACCAGCCAAAGCAGAGCAATGAACTTCAGACATCACTCTCTTCTTCCACTGGTGAGGAACATACAACTTTCCACTGGGACAACGCTCAGGTTTGTCCTCCTGGAACTCTTCCAGAGCACGTCTCAAATCGGGCGAGATGGCAGAAAGACCCACCTCTTCGCCTAAGATGGTAGCAGGCTTGGTCACCACAGGAGAATCAGCAAAGAAGCTCCTAGAGAGGGCGTCTGCCTTGACAATCTTAGTTCCAGGAAGAAAAGAAACCACAAAATAAAAACGTGTAAAAAACAAGGCCCACCTAGCCTGTCTAGGGTTCAAGCGCTTAGCCGACTCTAGGTAAATCAAATTCTTGTGGTCAGTGAGGACCACGACTTGATGCTTAGCTCCCTCCAACCAATGTCTCCACTCCTCAAATGCCCATTTCATGGCCAACAGTTCCCGATTCCCCACATCATAGTTACGTTCAGATGGAGAGAACTTTCGGGAAAAGAAAGCACAGGGATTCATTTTAGATGTTACAGGATCCTTTTGGGACAAAACAGCTCCTGCCCCAATCTCAGAAGCATCCACCTCTACCTGGAACGGAAGTGAGACATCAGGTTGCCGCAAAACCGGGGCGGAGGTGAATCTTCGCTTCAGCTCCTGAAAGGAAGAAACAGCCTCCGGAGACCAATTTAACACATCAGCACCCTTCTTAGTCAAATCAGTCAATGGCTTGGCAATACTAGAAAATTTTGCTATAAATTTCCGATAAAAATTAGCAAAACCCAAAAACTTCTGGAGGGCCTTCAAAGAAGTGGGCTGAACCCAATCGTAAATGGCCTGTACCTTGGCCGGGCCCATTTCAATAATAGACGGGGACAAAATAAATCCCAAAAAAGAAATCCTCTGTACTCCAAAAAGGCATTTAGATCCTTTGACATACAGGGAATTCTCCCTCATGATCCGGAACACAGTCCGAATATGTTCCACATGAGAATCCCAATCCTTGGAGAAGATCAAAATATCATCCAGATAGATAATCAAAAATTTATCGACAAAATCTCGGAAAATATCGTTCATGAAGCACTGGAAGACAGAAGGGGCATTAGTGAGCCCAAAAGGCATCACCAGGTACTCAAAATGTCCCTCCGGAGTATTAAACGCTGTCTTCCATTCATCCCCATGCTTAATGCGAATAAGATTATACGCCCCCCTGAGGTCAAGCTTGGTAAACCAGCAAGCACCTTTAACTCTGGAGAATAGATCAGAAATCAGGGGTAACGGATACTGATATTTAACAGTAATTTTGTTGAGGGCACGATAATCAATACAAGGTCTTAATGATCCATTCTTTTTGGCTACGAAAAAAACCCGGCACCTAAGGGTGACGAGGTTGGTCTAATATGACCCTTCTCCAACGTCTCCTTAATATAGGATCGCATAGCCTCGTGCTCGGGTACAGATAAATTGAAGAGCCGACCCTTGGGAGATTTACACCCCGGGCTCAGTTCAATTGCACAGTCATAACTCCTATGAGGAGGCAGAGACGCAGACTCATTCTCACTAAATACATCATAAAAGTCCGCCAAATAATCAGGAACATCATGCGACTGAGGAGAGGTGGAAAACACCGGAGCTTCACTAAAGGCACACCGACAACCCCAACTTACCACAGACACAGATTTCCAATCCAAATCTGGATTATGAATTTGTAACCAGGGAAACCCCAGAACAATAGTATCATGCAGATTATGCAACACCAAAAATCTGCAATTTTCTTGATGGTCTGGGGCGACCCGCATTACCACCTGGGTCCAAAACTGAGGTTTATTTTTAGCCAAAGGAGTAGCATCAATCCCCCTCAAAGGGATAGGCGTCTGCAGAGGTGTCATCGGAAATCCACAACGTTTAGCAAAATCCAAGTCCATTAGGTTTAGGGCTGCTCCCGAATCCACAAAAGCCTTGGCGGAAAATGTGGACAGGGATCAGATCAGAGTAATAGCCAGAAGAAACTTAGGTTGAACACCACCAACAGAAAACGTGTGTGCAAAGCGTTTCACTCATTTAGGACAGACAGAAATAATATGCGAGGCATCTCCACAGAAAAAAAACAACTTATTATGCCTTCTGAACTCCTGACGCTGCTCTCTGGAAAAAACTCTATCACATTGCATAGGTTCAGACATTTGTTCAACAGGTGGCAACACCTCTCGTGCAGCTTTGCATCAGGTGTAGGAATCTTTGGTTCAGCAGCATGTGAATGAGCAAGGTAGGCGGAAATTCCCCGCACTTCCGCAGCGAGCTGCTCCACACGATCAGACAATTGCTTTATCTCCATTGAGAGAAAAAAAAAAAAAATTCCCGCTACGGCCTCAGAGATATAGAGGAAAAAATATACACTTTTTTTTTAAAATTCTTTCCTGCTATTGAGTACCCTAGGATCTGCGGTACGGCGGGTGATTCTGTTATGACTGAGTCACCGTAGGAGGCAGACACAAAAATAGAAGCTACGTCCAGAAAACCAGAGAAGTTGGCAACTATCAGATTGCAGACCCCTGAACCTATCAGCACAACTAGCAGTAGCCGTGCGGGGTTCCTACGATGCCCTAGACCCCTCGATCACAGCCGGAGAGCTAAATAGCCTAAAGACAGAAAAGGAAATCTAAACTGCCCCAGAGCAGACCCCAAAGTAAAAGGCAGCCCCCAACATATAATGACGGTGAAGCAAGATGAAAAAACACTCACACAGATAGAAAGATAGGCTGAGCAAACGATGGGGCCCAAGCTAACTAAACAGAAAAGGAAAGGAAGGTTGCTGTCTGCAATCTGCCAAAACCCTATCAAAGACATAAGCCAACAGCTGATATGGAAAAAGACCCTGAAGCAGCTAGGCTTCAAAAACTAAATCAGCACTCAGGTATTTTCAGAAGACAGAGCTAAAGGAATTCAGCTCACCCCAGCAGGTGTGATGGTTCCCAAGGGTGAACCCACTGGACCGTGGTAAGCGAACCTCCCCTGGGCGAGCGGGCCAGGTGGACCACCCCCTATACAGGGAGCGTTAGGGACAGGCCCAGGGGAAACTACTCACCACGGCAGCTGGTACCCGAGGGGGATGGAGGGCACGACAAGAGATGTAACAGGCAGGCAGATGGAAGAGCTGGACCGGAACCGGTAGGACTGGAACTCAGGAACGGAGGCTGGAGGATACTGGCAGACAAGGAAGGAACGGTGAAACACGGGTCAGACGAAGACACAGGCTGGAAGCGGACACGAGATGGGGGGCACTGGGAGGAACACAAGGACCAGGTTAAACAGGGAGCACGGGAAAAGGAAAGGAGAAACGGGAAACGACAGGCAGACTGAGAGTCAGAGTCACAGTAAGAGACACAAGTGACGATCAGGCAGTGATTCAGAGGAAGAGGCTGCCTCTTATGGAGACAAGAGTTCCGGGTCAGGTCAGCAGGGTCAGGAAGGTGGGGAGAAGGACTGGCTTGGCCTGTACTGGGATCTGAGGCGCAAGGCGCGCATGCGCCCCGGGGTAGACCACCGGGACTGAGCGCGGGCCAGAGGGCAGGAGTGCAGGCGAGCGCGCGCCTGCTGCAGGAGCGCGCCGAAGGCGGCGGGCGCTCCTGGAGGCCACGGGCGACACGGAGTCCGATAGGGAGGCGACAGCAGGAGCCGAACATGAGGTGGGGGCGGTGAGCGTGGAGCCAGTGGAGGCGGTAAGCGTGACAGTACCCCCCCTTTTACGCCCCTTCCTCCCAAGGCCGGAAAGAAACTTAGCTAAAATCTAGGGGGCTTGAATGTTCTCCCGGGGTTCCCAGGATCTCTCCTCTGGGCCAAAACCTTTCCAGTCAATTAAAAAAATGGTTTTACCGCTAGATCTTTTCATAGCAAGAATTTCCTTAACCTCAAAGACATCCTGTGCGGACACGGGTGCAGGAGTACTGCCAGTAGAAGCATGGAACTAGTTGAGTATGAGCGGTTTCAAGAGGGAAACATGAAATGAATTAGGGATCCGTAGAGAAGCGGGGAGTCTTAGCTTGTAGGCAACGTCATTGATACGAGCTAAAACCTCAAAGGGTCCGATGTAGCGGGGACCTAGTTTATAGGAGGGAATCTTGAGATGAACAAATTTTGAGGATAGCCAAACTTTATCACCAGGGCGGTACAACGGAGAATCCAGGCGTTTCTTATCGGCGTGCCTCTTGAACCCGTCACGTGCTCGCTTAAGTGCGGTTTTGGTCTCCTGCCAGACCCTGGAGAACTCCTCGGTCAGAAGATCGGCCGCCGGCACACCCGAGGTCGGGTGTACCGGCAGAGGTATACCAGGATGTTGACCGTAGACAGTAAAGAAAGGCGACTTGGCGGAGGATTCACTGATATGGTTGTTGTAAGCGAATTCGGCCCAAGGGAGCAAGCTGGACGAATTGTTCTGGTGGGGGTTGGAAAAATGTCGGAGGTATGTTACGAGGATCTGGTTCGTGCGTTCCGCTTGACCGTTGGATTGAGGGTGTTAAGCGGAGGAAAAGTCCAACGTTACTTCCATTAGCTTGCATAGGGCCCTCCAGAAACGCGAGGTAAACTGAACCCCTCTGTCCGAGACAATGTGCTTGGGGAAGCCATGAATCCGGAAGACATGAGATATAAAAATTCTCGCCATGTCAGGGGCGGAAGGTAAACCGGGCAGAGGGATGAAGTGGGCCATTTGGAGAAGCGGTCCACGACCACCAGAATGACCGTGTGACCTGAGGACCGAGGCAGATCCGTAATAAAATCCATCGCGATATGCTGCCAGGGAGCCGAGGGAACCGAAAGTGGATGCAGAAAACCGGAGGGTGGCTGTCGTGGGACCTTGTTCTTGGCACACGAAGGGCAGGAGAGGATGAAACTTCGGACATCTTGGGACAAAGAAGGCCACCAATAAAAGCGAGAGATGAGGAAGAGTGTTTTCTTGAGGCCGGCATGACCTGCTAACTTGGTAGCATGACCCCAATGTAGAACTCGCCTCCTGTCATCATCTTGGACAAAAGTCTTGCCGGGGGGCAGGGAAGTCAGGCTAACCGGTGCGACTACGATGAGCTTGTTTGGCTTCACAATGTGCGAAGGCTCCTCCTCGTTGTCGGTGACCAGAAAGGATCGGGATAGGGCATCCGATTTGAGATTCTTATCACCCGGACGGAAATGGAGCTCAAAATCGAACCAGTTAAAGAATAATGACCATCGAGCCTGCCGAGGATTAAGCCTTTGTGCTGATTGAATGTAGGCTAGATTCTTGTGGTCGGTGTAGATCTGGAGTGGGTGTACAGCTCCCTCCAGAAGATACCGCCACTCCTCCAAGACTAGCTTAATGGCAAGCAGCTCTCTGTCCCCGATGGTATAGTTTCTCTCCGAAGGGGAGAATGTCTTGGAGAAAAAGCCGCAGGTAACCAAGCGACCGGAAGGAGATTTCTGAGAGACAACCACACCGGCTCCGGTGGCAGAAGCGTCTACCTCTAGGGTGAATGGTTTGTTAGCCTCTGGACAGTGTAGCACCGGGGCTGTGGCAAAGGCTTGCCTCAAGGTTCGGAAGGCGTTCTCGGCCTCAGGAGGCCAGTGGTGAGGATCGGCTCCCTTTCGGATCAAAGCAGAGATGGGAGCGGTCAGAGAGGAAAAGTGCGGAATAAACTGCCGGTAATAGTTGGCGAATCCCAGGAACCGCTGGATTGCCTTAATTCCCTGAGGACGTGGCCAGTTGAGTACAGCAGACACTTTTCCCGGATCCATGCGCAAGCCAGAATCGGAAATGATGTAACCCAAGAACGGTAGAGATGACTGTTCGAAGGCGCATTTCTCCAGCTTGGCGTAGAGACAATGTGTTCTCAAACGAAGTAAAACTTGACGCACGTCTTTTCGGTGTGAGGACAAATCCGGGGAGAACACCAGAATGTCATCCAAGTAAACCACCATGCAGGAATAGAGAAGATCTCGGAATATGTCATTGACAAATTCTTGGAACACTGCAGGAGCATTGCATAAGCCGAAGGGCATAACCAGGTACTCATAATGGCCGTCACGGGTGTTGAAGGCGGTCTTCCATTCATCACCAGAGCGGATCCGGATCAGATTGTAGGCCCCTCGAAGATCTAATTTTGTGAAGATCCGTGCACCCCGTAGACGGTCAAATAGCTCCGGAATGAGGGGAAGAGGGTATTTGTTCTTGATGGTGATATCGTTGAGCCCTCTATAATCAATACAGGGACGCAGGGACCCATCCTTCTTCTTGACAAAAAAGAACCCAGCTCCTGCAGGTGAGGAAGACTTGCGAATAAAGCCTTTGGCCAAGTTTTCCTGTACGTATTCGGACATAGCCTGGGTCTCGGAGGGAGACAGCGGGTAGATCCGCCTCCGGGGAGCAGATCGATGGGGCAGCCATATGGACGATGCGGGGGCAGGGTCTCTGCTTCCTTCTTGTCGAAGACATCCAAAAAGGCCCTGTAGGCGGAGGGTAAATCGGTTGACACCAATGTTGAATGTGGGAATTTCGGCGGCTGTACAGGGAGTAAACACTTGTCTTGACAAAGTTGGCCCCACCGCAGAACGTCACCAGAGCGCCAATCCAGGATAGGCTCGTGGATCCTTAGCCAGGGGAGTCCCAGGAGGATGGCATGGGACAAAGAAGGCAGCATGTAGAATACTATCTTCTCCCGGTGTAAGGCTCCGACCTGAAGTTCCACCTCTTCGGTAACCTGAGTAACGGACTCCCGCAGGGGTTGACCGTCGACCGAAGCAATCTGCCGAGGGGTCTCCAGGGATCTGACAGGAATTCCAAGTCTCTTAACCGCCTCAAGTTGAATGAAGTTACCGGCCGCCCCAGAATATATATAGGCCCATTCAGAAAAACGTTTAGAACCCAGATGCAAAAGGACTGATAGAGTCAAGGATAGAGAGGAGTCAAAATTACCTAGGAAGACCTCTCTTACCTGTCCTAGGCGGAGGCGTTTTCCAGGCGAGTGGGGCAGGCACGAAGAAAGTGGGACGCACTCCCACAGTAGAAACAGAGCCCCTGTTCGACCCTCTCTCTCCGACGCTCCTCCACCGGTTTGAGGCGATCCACTTGCATGGGTTCCGGTAGCGGGAGCGTGGAAGCTGGTGTTGAGCGGACTCGAAGTGGACTCCGAGCGGCCGGAAGAGCGCGAGGGGGTCTCCTGTCCCTAGCGAGCTCTCGGGAACGTTCTTCAAAGCGGAGGTCAATGCGGGTAGCCAAAGAGATTAAATCCTCCAAGGAGGTGGGGGTATCACGACCCGCCAATTCGGCCTTGATTCGCCCCGAAAGACCCCGCCAAAAGGCTCCCACCAAGGCCTCATTGTTCCAACCCAACTCTGAGGACAGGGTGCAAAACCGAATGGCGTACTGACCTACTGAGAGCGAGCCCTGATGAAGATTGAACAACGCTTTGGTGGTGGAGGCAAGGCGACCGGGTTCATCAAACACCTTACGAAAGGTGTCTAGGAAAAAGGAGAGTTGGGTGACCAGGGGGTCGTCTCGTTCCCAGAGGGGATTAACCCAGGCTAGGGCCTCTCCTTCTAAGTGGGACACGATAAAGGCCACCTTGGCACGGTCGGTGGGGTACTGTTGTGGCAGCAACTCAAAATGTAGCTGGCATTGATTTAAAAACCCTCTACACGTCTTGGGGTCGCCACTATATCGCGGGGGTTTAGCCAAACGCGGGGATGGGGGCGGCACCGCAGGCTGTGCCGGAGCTGCAGCTGCGGTCTGGAGGGCCAGCAAGCGGTTGTCCACCGAGGCCATGTAGTTCAGGATATGAGCCTGAGTGTCGCGCTGCTGGGCAAGCTCCTGCTGGAGACCGGCGATCTGGGTGGCACTCCCTGGATCCGAGGCCTGTAATGACGAGAGACGAGACTCCATGGACTTGAGGAATGACATGATCCTCGCTTGGTTTTCCCGCAGGAACAGAAGTTCCTTTTGGGTCGGGGTCGAAGTACCAGCGGGGTCCATGGCCTGATCGTTCTGTGATGGTTCCCAAGGGTGAACCCACTGGACCGCGGTAAGCGAACCTCCCCTGGGCGAGCGGGCCAGGTGGACCACCCCCTATACAGGGAGCGTTAGGGACAGGCCCAGGGGAAACTACTCACCACGGCAGCTGGTACCCGAGGAGGATGGAGGGCACGACAAGAGATGTAACAGGCAGGCAGATGGAAGAGCTGGACCGGAACCGGTAGGACTGGAACTCAGGAACGGAGGCTGGAGGATACTGGCAGACAAGGAAGGAACGGTGAAACACGGGTCAGACGAAGACACAGGCTGGAAGCGGACACAAGATGGGGGGCACTGGGAGGAACACAAGGACCAGGTTAAACAGGGAGCACGGGAAAAGGAAAGGAGAAACGGGAAACGACAGGCAGACTGAGAGCCAGAGTCACAGTAAGAGACACAAGTGACGATCAGGCAGTGATTCAGAGGAAGAGGCTGCCTCTTATGGAGACAAGAGTTCTGGGTCAGGTCAGCAGGGTCAGGAAGGCGGGGAGAAGGACTGGCTTGGCCTGTACTGGGATCTGAGGCACAAGGCGCGCATGCGCCCCGGGTAGACCACCGGGACTGAGCGCGGGCCAGAGGGCAGGAGTGCAGGCGAGCGCGCGCCTGCTGCAGGAGCGCGCCGAAGGCGGCGGGCGCTCCCGGAGGCCACGGGCGACGCGGAGTCCGATAGGGAGGCGACAGCAGGAGCCGAACATGAGGTGGGGGCGGTGAGCGTGGAGCCAGCGGAGGCGGTAAGCGTGACAGCAGGGAATGGCAGAAATCCAGAAAAACAAAGCAAAACAAAGTCAAAGCACCAATGCAAAAAGCCGAGCAGAAAACTTAGCTTTAGAAGAGCAGGAATTCAGACTGGTCTCCAAGGATCCCACAGAGAAATCACCCGCAGGGCAGAAGGGCGTCGGCAGCCTTATATCCAGTCAGTAACTCCACTCAGCCAGTCATCATCATCAAACTCAGGTGTTTGATAATCAGGCTCACTACCTTTCTCTACCAGAAGAGGGAGTTCCTCGGGCCTCAGTAGTGAAGGGGAAAATGAACTCACAACAGAGAAGTCTGCTCGCTTATGTAGTCCCAGTCACTACCACCACTCCTCCAATTAACTTCTGCAGCTGTTGGGTTAACATCATGTTGACCAGCACCACTACCAGCAGTATCCACCAGAGGGAGCCTTGCCTCAAAAGTCGGATCAAGAGAGCTCTCAACACAGTCCCTTGCCAGCTTCAAGTACACGCTCTCTGCCACAAAACAAACTTATTTTGCATCCCTCATATCCTCATTGTCTCACAAACCTAAACAGCTTTTCAACACTTTCAACTCTCTACTCTGTCCCACAGCACTTCCTCCATCTCCTCTCATTTCTGCTGAAGACTTTGCCTCCTTCTTTAAGCAGAAGATCGATACAATCAGAGAAAGCTTTAGCCTGCAGCCCCCAATGCCCCTCTTAGCCACTCAGCCCTGTTCTTCCAAAACCAGCTTCTCCACTGTGGGAGGAACGGCCCCCATCGAATGTCCGGGCCAGAACCAAAGGAGCCGTCATCTGGGTTCCGGGGGAAACTGTCCCCGGGGGACAGAATTCAGGGACGGACCGTTCTGACAGACAGATGAGCTGGGGGAGGGACCAGTATAACGGAGGCCGTGAATTCCCCGGGCGATGAGTCAGCAGACCGGGACAGAGACTGCAGGAGAGCGTGGGAGTGACTGGAAGCTAGAGCGACCCACCAGGGCCAGAGAGGACGCTCTCCGAGGACTCCAGAGGGACGATGCCAAGGCGACCAGCCGAGACTTGCTGCCCCGCTCCAGCCCGCGGCCACTGCGGCCTCAGTTCAACCCGCGGCCACTGCCGCTTCCTCTCAGCCCGCGGCTGCAGCCTACCCGCGGTTACCCATGGCCGCTGCTGCCTCCCCTCAGCCTGCGGCTGCGGCCTGTTCCCCGCCACCAGCAGCTGCCCCACTCTTGCCCGTGGCCGTGGCAGGTACTGTGCCGTCGGCGACCACCACTGTCCCGCTCCGGACTGCGGACTCCCCGTTGCAGCCGCTAGCTGCGCAGGTGGCCTGTCATTCGCCACCACCCATCGCTACCGCTTGCCCCAGTCTGAGGCCTGCGGCCCACCCGTCCAAGGACTCCGCCGGGCCCTGTGGGGCTCCAGTGTCACCAGCACGCTGAAGGGTGCCAAGACTCTGTCAACGCCTCAGCAACTGGGCCCAGCAACTACTACGCCGAAAGACCACCAACCCGAACGGCGAGGGACGTCTAGACAGCTAAGTTGACTTTACAATTAAGGAGCGGTAGTTGGCTATACCACGGCCCTATAGTGACCGGCTATTGCCGGAAGTAGTCGTGTTCTACCCATTTGTGTTTGCTTGTCTAGAGCCCCTGCGAGGGTAACCCGTGTTACCCCTGTTGGTGATCAGGCCATGACTCAGGAAAGTTTCCTCTAGTCTTATAAATGTTATTTTAGAAAGCACCAAATTGTCTTGTGACTCGTCACTGCATCCTGCGTACCTGTGAATACATTTGGCGTAGTCGGCAGGATGCAGTCTCCGAGCGCAGACGGCGGTGCACCTGATCAGAGTGGGGCTGCGGGCTCGACGGATGATGGGGGTCCCCGCTCCAGCATCTCCCTGGGGGCTATGCTGAGTAACCTGCCCCGGTTTTATGGCTCCGATACGCTGTTGTGGAGCTGGACAGAACGTATGCGGGGCCTTTTCTGCATGCACCCCATGACCCCCGATTTAGAGGCTGAGGTGGCCCTTATGGCGCTAGATGGGGAGGCCCAGAAGTCGGTAATGTTGAGACCCCCGGGGCATCGTAACACCTTTACCAGGGTCCTACAGATCCTGGAAGAGACCCACGGGGATCTAACAGACGTGGGAGAGTTGAGAACCCGGTTGTTCAGCCGGATGCAGGGGGAGGGGGAGACCATCACCCAGTATATAAACGCCCTCCAGGAGCTACACACCGCCATAGGAAGGAAGGACGGAATAGACATTACCCTGCGTGACCTGCTAGTGACTGGACTCCGGGACCCGCTAATCAAGCAGGCATTGCGGGAACAGGTCCGAGTGAACCCACGTTTAGCCTTTTCCGAAGTGGGGAGTCAGGCCCAGGTGCGAGAGCAAGAGCAGGGGATGACGGCTCCTGTGGGGAAGGCCCAGAGCATGGAGTCCTCCGTAAGCGTTGTCGAAGAACCTCAATGGATTGAGGAAATGAGACAAGAACTGAAGAGTATCCGAGGCGAGCTGGCCGAAGTGAAGAAAGAACAGATCCCGCGCCCGGCCGACCTGGCTACAATTACGGGCCCTGGGTGGCCTCGCAATACCCAGGGTGGCCGAGCCTCACCGCCCCGGTGCTATGAGTGTGGAGAACTGGGCCACTTCGCACGGGAGTGTCCACGGCGTGGGAGATACCCACCCCGGCGGGCATTAAACTAGAGGGCTCTGGGCATGGGGGACGCCGCTCGGAGCCAGAAGCCACAACGAGGGGTGGTGGAAGTCCCGAAGAACTGGTCACTAAGTGCCCAATAGTATGGGCCGAAGTTGAGGGTCAAGCTGTGCGGTGCCTAGTGGATACGGGGTCGCAGGTAACGGCCATGCCGGCAACATACTTCCGGCAGCATTTCCCAGAAGCGGCAAGGCCCCAGTGGGGCCCATGATACGACTAGTGGCCGCAAACCAACTGCCGATACCTGTCACCGGGGTGGTGTGGCTTCAGATGACATTGTGTGGTAAATCCCTCGGTCGCCAGGGAGTGTTCCTGACTCAAGGAGAGACTAACGACCGTCATCTGATCATCTTGGGCATGAATGTACTGCGGGAGTTCGGCAATCTACACCTCAACGATTCCACGCAGGAGACCCTAAGTCAGTGGGGTTCTCGCAAGGCCCAGGGGCAGGTCTTCCAGAGGTTGGTGCGGGAGGTGCGAGTGCTAGAGGATTGTCAGGAGGGTGAGGCGCTGGGCAAGGTCATAGCGCCGGCGGTCCCCCCGCTCGTGCTTCCTCCGGGGCAGACGGTGGTGGCTCTGCCGATCCGCGCCCCGATACCCCTGGAGGGCGTGGAGGTGCAGGTGGAACCATGTTACTCAGAGCGCCTGCATCCTGGTGGCCCGCTCCCTGGCCACAGTGCGGGAGGGGACCGTCTTGGTACGTTGTGTCAACCTGGAAGATCAGGATATCACCCTGAAGCCCCGGGCCAAAATGGCCAAACTAGTAAGGCCTCTGGAGGAGCTGCTGCCGGACCCCGCAGTCCAGTTGCGGGTGCAACCCGAAGATCCCTGGGCAGTAACAGTACGAACCCAACAGGCTGCCACGTCCGCGGCCCAAGAAAAAGGTCGAGTCATTCTGGAGAGGATGCGGGCTGAACTTTCCGGCCTAGCACCAGCCCAGCTTCTCCAAGTAGAGACACTCCTTGGGCAATTTTACAGTGTCTTCGCCAGCCACGAAGACGACTTTGGATGTACCACGGCCATCACGCATGGGATCCCCACGGCAGGAGCGGCCCCCATCCGGGAGCGGTATCAGCAAATACCACCTCAGCTATATCAGGAAGTGAAAACTCTATTAGCCCAAATGCTCCAGAAGGGGGTCATACGAGAAAGCCAAAGCCCTTGGGCGGCCCCTATTGTCCTGGTTCGGAAGAAAGATGGTATTCT
Source organism: Dendrobates tinctorius (assembly GCF_039654945.1). Classification (NCBI taxonomy): domain Eukaryota; kingdom Metazoa; phylum Chordata; class Amphibia; order Anura; family Dendrobatidae; genus Dendrobates; species Dendrobates tinctorius. The sequence goes on along the minus strand of NW_027361676.1, from coordinate 35,860,193 downwards.
ACGTTTTTGCGTGGATTACCGGAAGTTGAACGCCTGCACCATCAAGGATTCGTATCCACTGCCCCGCATAGAAGAGTCTCTGTCCGCCCTGGGGAACGCAAAGTACTTTTCGACCCTTGACCTGGCCAGCGGGTACTGGCATGTGCCGATGTCGGAGGAGGACAGAGCCAAGACGGCATTCATCCTTCCCATGGGACTGTTCGAGTTCAATCGGATGCCGTTTGTGATGGCCAACGCCCCCGCAACTTTTCAGCGGTTGATGGAGCGGTGTCTAGGAGACCTTAACTTTGAAGCCACGTTGATATACCTGGACGATATCATTATCTATTCCGCCACGTTCGAGGATCACCTGAGGCGGTTGGGGCAGGTGCTCGGCCGGCTGCAGAAGTACGGGTTAAAGGTAAAGCCCCAGAAATACCACCTGTTCTGCACCCAGATCGAGTACCTGGGGCATACCGTCTCGGCAGAGGGCGTTCGACCATCCCTGGAAAAAGTCGCTGCCATCCAGGGGTGGCCTACTCCCGAGATGGTGAAGGACGTGCGGGCCTTCTTGGGGTTGGCCAGCTACTACCGTCGATTCGTGAAGAATTTTGCACGCCGAGCCCGAGCCCTGCAAGACCTGCTGAAGGGGACTCCCGCCGGGGCGAATGGATGGAAGATCCAGTGGCAGCAACCGCAAGAGGATGTTTTTCAAGACCTCAAAGCTGCTCTCTCGGACGCCCCGGTACTGGCATATGCGGATTTTTCGCAACCGTTCATCCTGCATACCGACGGGAGCCTCCAGGGACTAGGAGCTGTGTTGTCACAGGTGCAGGATGGCCGGGAGAAAGTGATCGCCTATAGTAGCCGGTCGCTGCACGACTCAGAACGCAACCCGGACAATTACAGCTCCTTTAAGCTTGAGCTCCTCGCCGTAGTGTGAGCAATGATGGAGCGATTCGCAGAGTATCTGGCGGGCTCCAAAGTAGTACTGCGGACCAATAACAACCTGTTGGCCCATTTGGAGAATGCCAAACTGGGGGCCCTCGAGCAGCGGTGGGTGGCTCGGATGGCCAAATTCAATTATAAAATCATCTACAAACGGGGAGCTGAAAACGTGCATGCCGACGCGCTCTCCAGAATCTGCCATACTACCCCAGGGAGAAACCAAGACGACGAATTAGAAGCAGATGAGACGCCGTTCGCCCTCACCATCGTCGCGCATACAGTCAACACGCAAGAAGTGCCTCATCCGGGACTCCTAGGAGGGATGCTGGGACAATCCCGCGACAAATGGATCCAGCAGCAACAAGAAGATACAGAAATTGGACTCCTGCGCCGATGGGTGGCCACCGGTAAATTGCCCACGGGCTCGCAGAGGCAGACTTTGACCCAAGATATGTTGCTGATGCTGCGCCAGTGGGAAAAACTAGTCATCAAAAAGGGACTTTTATATCGAAAGGCCATGTCACGAACCACGTCAGCTACGATATGGCAGGTGATCGTGCCCGGAGCCCATCTCAACCAACTGGCCTGGGAAGCCCATGAAAAAGGGGCTCACTTTGGTGCTCAAAAGACTTTACAATGGTTGCAGCAGATAGTGTACCACCCACGCTTGCACGCTGCCGTAGAAGAAGCTTGTCGAACCTGCCGCCCGTGCAAGCTCGCTAAATCCCCTGCGCAGTGAGCCCCGGTGCAAACGATTGTAACATCAGCCCCTCTGGAGCTTCTTACGGTGGATTATCTGACCATAGGTCCTGCCTATCAGGGGTATGAACATTGTCTCGTTATGGTGGACCATTTCACCAAGTTCGCCGTGGTCACCCCCACCCGAGACCAAACAGCGGAGTCGGCCGCCTATGCGATTTATAAGAACTTTATTCAAGTGTACAGCTGTCCACAACGAATACATTTGGACCAAGGAGTGTGCTTCCTAGGAAAAGTCATGGAAGAGCTACACCATCTTTACGATAAATCGCGGACTACGCTATACCACCCGCAGGGAAACGGAGCCTGCGAGCAATTCAATTGTATGCTAATCCAAATGCTGCGCACCCTGGAGAGTGACCGCAAGGCCCGCTGGCCTGAATATGTCCCCGAGCTAGTGTGGGTATATGACAATCGGGTGCAACAAGTGACTGGTTACACCCCCTACTCATCGCTGTTCAGATGAGAAGGCAAAGGAAATCCAGAGGTGGAATTGAACCTGGAGGAACCACAACCCTGGACCGGGGTATCCTCGTGGGTCCGAAATCACCGGCATCGGCTGCAGACCCTCCACCGTATCGTCCATACAAAGCTCCAGGATCTAGAACACCAAGGGGGGGCACTGCCCCCACCCATTGACTTTAAAGCTGGGGATCGGGTACTTATACTTGATCAACGCCCCCAAAACAAGTTAGAACCCCGGTGGAAGGTGAACCGGGGTTGCGCCGAATAAGCCCCGACGGGCCTGTGTACGAAATACAATCTGAAGGAAGCAACGCGCCTCTCCCTCGGGTTGTGCACCGTAACATGTTACGACCATGTACGTCTACCGATCCCCGCGGCCCGAACCAGCCCCCCAGGTCCCTGACCCCCTGCCTACGGTCTGGGACCTGGATGCCACAGAGGACTTCCCCGTCACATCTGCGTGGCACCCCAGTAGTGGCACTACAGTAGACCAGGAAATCCCACCAGAACCAACTAGTCGACCTCCCTCCACCACCCCAGAAGACTCCACTACACCCGAGCGTCGACGCTCCGAGCGGTCAAGAGCTGGGAAACCCCCTGAACGTTACGAACAGGACCAGTTCGTATGGCGAGAAGGACTGTCATCTCAAAAGACTAACCCCAGTCTACAAAAACCCTCGCCCGAGGACTGGCGAGCATACAGGGCGGGGGAGTGTGGGAGGAACGGCCCCCGTCGAGTGTCCAGGCCGGAACCAAAGGAGCCGTCATCTGATTTCCGGGGGAAACTGATCCCTGGGGACAGAATTCGGGGATGAACCGTTCTGACAGACAGATGAGCTGGGGGGAGGGACCAGTATAAATGAGGCAGGGAATTCCCCAGGTGATGAGTCAGCAGAACGGGACAGAGACAGCAGGAGAGCGTGGGAACGACTGGAAGCTAGAGCGACTCACCAGGGCCAGAGAGGATGCTCACCTAGGACTCCAGAGGGATGGTGCCAAGGCGACCGGCCGAGACTTGCTGCCCCGCTCCAGCCCGCCACCACTGCGGCCTCAGTTCAACCCGCGGCCACTGCCGCTTCCTCTCAGCCCGCGGCTGCAGCCTACCCGCGGTTGCTTGCGGCTGCTGCTGCCTCCCCTGCGGCCTGTTCCCCGCCACCCATAGCCGCCCCACTCTCTCCCGTGGCCGTGACAGGTGCCGTGCCGTCAGCGGCCACCACTGTCCTGCTCCGGACCGCAGCAGGGGCCGGGCCTCAGCTGACCGCAGACTCCCCGTCGCAGCCACTAGCTGCGCAGGTGGCCTGTCATTCGCCACCACCCATCGCTACCGCTTGCCCTAGTCCGAGGCCTGCGGCCACCCATCCAAGGACTTCGCCGGGGCCTGTGGGGCTCCAGTGTCACCAGCGCATGAAGGGTGCGAAGACTCCGTCAACGCCTCAGCAAATGGGCCCAGCAACAATTACACCGAAAGACGACCAACCCGAAAGGCGAGGGAAGTCTGGACAGCTAAGTTGACTTTACAATTATGGGCCCGTAGTCGGCCATACCGCGGCCCTATAGTGACCGGCTATTGCCGGAAGTAGTCGTGTTCTACCCATTTGTGTTTGCTTGTCTAGAGCCCCTGCGAGGGTAACCCGTTTTACCCCTGTTGGTGATCAGGCCGTGACTAAGGAAAGCTTCCTCTAGTCTTATAAGCGTTATTTTAGAAAGCAAAAAATTGTCTTGCGACTTGTCACTGCATCCTGCGCACCTGCGAATACCACACCGCCATGACAGAAGATCAGCTCTCCACCCTCCTGTCAAGATCACACCTCACCACTTGTACGCTTGACCCGCTCCCGTCCCACCTTATCCCTAACTTTGCCACAGTCTTCATCCCAACTCTAACACACCTCTTCAACCTTTCTTTTACAAATGGTGTCTTTCCCTCATCCTTCAAACATGCCTCTATCACACCCATCCTCGAAAAGCCCTCCCTCGACCCATCCTCTGTGTCTAACTATCGCCTGATATCTCTTCTCCCTTACGCCTCAAAACTACTGGAACAGCATGTATATCTTGAACTGTCCTCCCACCTCTCCTCCTGTTCTCTCTTTGACCGGTTACAATCTGACTTCCGACTGCATCACTCAACTTGAAACTGCCCTAACTAAAGTCACTAACGGCCTACTACCCGCCAAGAGCAAGCGACATTACTCTGTCCTTCTTCTCCTGGACCTGTCTTCTGCCTTCGACACCGTGGACCATTCCCTCCTGCTACAGATTCTCTCATCTCTTGGCATCACAGAATTGGCCCTATCCTGGATCTCATCATACCTAACAGACCGTGCATTTAGTGTCTCCCTCTCACACACCATCTCCTCACCTCACCCCTTGTCTGTCGGTGTTTCTCAAGGCTCAGTCCTCAGACCCCTACTCTTCTCCATCTACACCTTCGGCCTGGGACAGCTCATAGAATCCCACGGCTTGCAGTACCACCTCTACGCCGATGAAACGCAGATCTACCTATCTGGACCTGACCTCACCTCGTTACTGACCAAAATCCCAAAATGTCTGTCTGCTATTTCAGCCTTCTTTTCTGCTCGCTTTCTCAAACTGAACATGGACAAAACAGAATTCATCATCTTTCCCCATCTCACTCTACCCCTCCACCAGACCTATCCATCAATGTCAATGCCTGCTCGCTTTCCCCAGTCCCGCACGCTTGGTGCCTTGGGGTGATTCTCGACTCTGCCCTCTCTCACAAACCACATATCCAAGCCCTTGCCTCCTCCTGCCGCCTCAAACTCAAAACTATTTCCCGGATCCGCCATTTCTCAACTATGAAACCACAAAACCACTAGTGCACGCCCTTATCATCTTCCGCCTCGACTACTGCAACCTCCAACTCTCTGGCCTCCCCTCCAGCACTCTGGCACCACTCCAGTCCATCCTACACTCTGCTGCCCGACTAATCCACCTGTCTCCTCGCTATTCCCCAGCCTCCCCCCTATGCGAGGCCCTTCACTGGCTTCCTATTGTCCAGAGGCTCCAGTTCAAAACCCTAACCATAGGAAAAAACACCGTGTGCACAACTGTGGTGGTGCCAAGGTAGGTTCCCAAACCATATACAGTATAATGACCTGGTAACCTGGCACTCAACTTAAATGCTTAAATGGAACAGTTTATTTGTAGTACCAAACAAAATGTTTCGGTCAGTGCAGACCTTCATCAGTTAAGTGCTAAAAGATTGTCTGTACTTAGATTGGAGGGCGCTTTTTGTATGTCCCTGTAAAGCCAAATGTCAGTGTGCTGCTGGAGCGCAGTTAAGTCTTATCTGTCTGGCAGGGAAAGCACAAGCCTGGTCCTCCTGGACCTGGTGGTGCCCTTGTTGACATTCCTTTAAGGTTCAGCTTTGCAACCATACTGCCCCCGGAAACCAAACACTTTGTCTTCATAGACGCTTTTCAGAGGGTCGTGTGAATAATGCTGCCTGATCGGCAGTTGGCAAAATTTATGGTGGGAAGTCCAATGGTATATGATCGTCTTCGATTTTAGAATTTCAGATTTTTTTATTTTAGATTTTTATTCGAGCCTTTCTTGACTTTATAAGGGCATGACATGCCTATATCTGTGTCTCCTCCTCCTCCTTTTACTCCTCCACCTCTTTTCTATATGTAGTTGCCCTTTTCCATATGTTATTTGTGTCTTCTGAGCATTTTGTCGGCTTTGGGACACCTTTTAAGGTGTTTTGTAATTGTTTTCTATGTGTTTGTATGTGTTTGTGTTTGCCTGCCATTGTTTTCAATGGGGTTCGACGGTGTTCATCGAACGTTCGACGAACATTCGACGTGCTTGCCTCCTGTTCAATGAACCGAACCGAACTCGAACACTAGCGGGGTGGCTCAACACTACTCCTGATATATAGACATAAATTTTTAATGTTTAAACTATGCTATATATACCTGGTATCTGGTGATACTGTACCCTTTCTGCCAGGAAGTCCATCTCCATCCACCACTCTAAGTGTATCATTGACACCTGGAACATTGGCCCACATGTGTGAATATTTCTTGCGGATCATCTTTTTATATTGTGGTGTGATCCATCCTGAGCGTGTGAGAGTCTGTGGGTTACTCCTGCAATTTATATGTAGATTTAAAAATTACCCCAACACTGTATACAGCTCTATGCTTGTGATACATTACCCATTTACTGCTTTTTATATTCTGGTCTAATCCAAACTGACCATGTGAGAGTCTGTTTCTGACTGTGGAAATAAATACTGAGATTGACAATGACCCCCAAACTCTGTATACAGCTGTACGCTTCAGATCCATTACCGTTTTACGGCTTTTTATATTGTGTTGTAATCCATACTGAGCCTGAGAGCGTCTGTGTCTGCCTCCTGAAATATATACGGAGATTTAGAATGTTTAAACTATACTATATATACCTGCTATCTGATGATACTGTACCCTTTTTCTACTTTTTATATTCTTGTCTAATCCATACTGAGCCTGTGAGCGTCTCTGTGTGACTCATGAAATATATAGGGAGATTGACAATTATCCTTTGACTGTATAGAGCTGTACGCTTCTGATACATACCATATATCTGATGTTATTTTGGGTACATTTTCTCCAAAATTTGGAAGTATGGTGGAAGAGGCCGCGGACGTGGGCGTGGGAGGACCAGCTGGTACTGATGGTGATGGTGCATCTGCTGGTAGTGGCAAAAGCACAATAGCAGCTAAGGCAGGAGGTGTTGAGCCTTCATCATGGTATGGCTCTGGAACGCCTGGAAGGCTACCTTTTCTGGGAGTAGGTTAACCGCTTTTAAAGCCGGAGCATCAGGAACTGGTTTTGGCTTACATTGCCGAAATAGACTCCAGCTAATATGCCCTCCTCTTCTGAAGTTTCAAAAAATGCAAGCACTGAGTCGTCAAGTGCTGGCTCGTGGTCAGTAAGAACCCCTTTCCTTGTGTCCTTCACCCCCCCAAAAGTGAATGATGCAGCAGCCCACACTTCACATTAGTCCATGTAGCTCTTTCTCACATACCATGCCTGGGTTATCAAGTCAAATCGTGAATTCCCCAGTCCAAGATGAATCTGACATGGAGTGTGGGTGGCCAGCCAGGGCAGTGGGGTTAATCGGTACTGGGCCGGTGTCTCAGAGGGATGTGTCACAGTGGTGGTGACCCATTCCATGGCCCTGGGCGTCCATACAAAGGGGTGAATAATGTTTATAGGTGAATGATACGTGACGCCACCTGTGGTTTCTGATCAGATTGACCAGTGCTGCTGTGTCGCTTCTCTTGGACAGATGTTGTGGTGCAGCTAAGATGTAGAAGCCCTGCACAGGTAGGGCCGTAGTCACAGGGCAGATGAAAGAGTTGGTACATGGTGTGCAGTGCGGGATGTAGCAGAGCCATGCGCCAGGTGCAGGAGAAAGATGACAGACACAGTCATGCAGTTCCTTTACCTGTACTTGGTAAGTGCCGTACAGGACCCAGAGTACAGATGGAGAAGGAGTTGGTCAGCCTGGAAGTAAATTAGGAATTCTCTCTCTGCAGATAGGTAGTGTGGAGTGTGGCCTCCGTTCTAGCACTTATCTGAGGTACTCGCAGTACTGAGTTCACTGAAGTTCCCCCTGTTGACTCTCTTTTGAAACTTTCTCGTATGGCAGGCAGCCGTAGCCTTTTCCTTCTGGCTTACACAAGTCGCTGCTGGGGCCTCCGAGCCTTAGTTGGGAACAGAGCATTTACAGCTGCTACTTCCTCCGGTTTCTGCTGCAGGACCGTCAGTGTCCCTACAAACTCGGAGACCGGAATCCGGACCATGCGCTCCAGCTAGGAGTGAGCCTTAACTCTGCTCATCCTCCAGCTCCCCTTCTCATGTCCACACACTTCCCCTTCCCTTCACAGACTGCCCTAACTTCCCTCCTCCCGACCACAGAGAGCAGCTCCTCAGCAGTCAGGTTCAGAGGTCTCCCTGCTGGCCTGGAGTGGGAACTGTGTTGTGTGTTGGTTAAACTGCTAGAGAGATCCTTCGTTGCTCCCAACAATGACATCATACTCCCTATGAGGAAGGTAATGCCACTGTGGCGACCGTACTCCTGGGGGCGCAATAAGTGCACTGATGCCCAGCCACTGCAAGAAGATTCTGCTGGTACATTGACCCAGACCACTACATTTCCCTCGCACTCTACACAGCCAGAATCTGACCCTGATGAAACTCAGGTTCCCCTTCCCGCATACTATACCACTTTACACAGTGACAAAGAGGAAGGTGCAGATGAAAGTGCAGGTTCCTTGAGCAGGTGGGGGGCATACTCATGGGCGATGGCACTGGCACAGGGCCCCTCATAGTACGCAAAAATGTCTCTGCCGGTGGGACGGCCCACCCGCCGTCAGACACACCACCGTACTATGAGGGGCCCTGTGCCAGTGCCGTCGCCAACGAGTGGGCCCCCCCGCTTGCTCAGGATCACAGCACTTGCAAAGTTGAAATACTTACCTCTCCCTGCTCCACCGCTGTGACGTCTTCCGCATTTTCTGACAGTGGCATTTTGGTCAGAGAGCGCAATGACATCACGTCTCTACGCCCTCTGCCTAAACAGTCCAAGTGCAGAGAGATGGAAGTTGGGGACGATGAGGAGTCCAGATTAGTACAGGGATTCCCTAGCGAGGAGACTTATTTAATTGTTTTAAAGGTTGGGAGCAATTTTTGGGGAGCACTATACTCTGGTGAATGATATATGGGGCCCACCATACACTGGAGCATTCCAAAGGTGGACATCAGACACTGGAGCAGCATTTACAGGGCCCATTATACACTGGAGCATTAGAAATGGGGCCCATTATATATGGAGCATTATTTGGGCCCATAAGACAGTGGAGCTTCATCCATGGGGACCAACATATACTGTATTATTATGTGGAGCTCATCATATACTGTATCGAACATTATATGGGACCAATAATTCTGTATGGAGGGATATATGGGCCTCGTTAGTCTGTATAGCGCACTATGCGCTGGCCATAATACTGTATGGAGTAATATACTGTCCATTTTTGGAGCTATTGGAGAATTTAAAATGGATATCAGTCATGTGATATAAGAAGTGAAGTATTTTTCATTGTACTATACCGCTATTTCTCTGCCGTATCAGAGGATCATGAAATGTGGCATGTGTTACAGGAGCCCATTGACACTCTTTGGCCCTGGGCCCACGAAAATCTGGAGCCAGCCCTAACCCCCCCCCCACAACTTTAGCCAAATAACCCCCAGTTTTCAATGCGTAACTATTATTATAAAGTAAATTAAGGTTGACAAGCTTAAGTAATAAGAATTGATGTTTTTGGCATTAAAATGGGCACTGTAGGTGTGTTTCCTGTCCTCCACTCACTGCCGACTTTTCTTCCCCGTTGACTTGCATTGGGTTTCGTGTTTCAGTCAGCCTTCGACTTTTCACGATAATCGGCCGATTGCGTTCGACCCGACTTTTGCGAAAGTCGGGTTTCATGAAACCCGACTCGACCCGAAAAAAGGCAAAGTCGCTCATCTCTACCTATCACTAATGTTATCTGGAAAGCAGTTAGTAGCAGGCAACAGATGGAGATGTAGAAGTAATTAGTATATGTGGTGAGCAAAATATCGGATGTGATCACGATTCTTTCTATTATGTTATGTAAACTAAATAGCACAATTTTATTTTCCTAGAATGGAAAAATCTTGCAAAAAAAATCCTGATTTCTTCCATCCATTTGTGAGAGCAGCCAAATTAGGCCAAACTCAAATATTTAACCAAAGGGACGTCCATTAGCATGACATTAAATTTACTTTATACAACCTCAGCCTTATTGGAATCTCATGGGAACATCTCATGTGCTTTTAGACCCCCACAAACATGAACTCTATGTAAATTCTACCATATCAGGGGTCTACTGAACTCTTGACCTGGCTAATATTTACAGCTACATGGAAACATTTACATCCTCCTTAATTCTGCTCAAATAGAGTCCCATAGAAACACTCCTGGAAAGGGGGCAGACTTTCAATGTGGAGGTGTAAATTTGGTCTGACTTTCCCCAATAAATTATACTATGATTGACCCACTGGGTTTCCACAAACTAGAGCCGACCAGAGACGTAAAACGTTATATTATACAAACAATAGTGATCTCTCATCATGGTAATTACTCCAATACCCATTTATTATACCAAAATGACAGAATTACGTTTTCATATAGGTTTGTTAAAAATATTTTTATCTGTCAGCATTATTATATGGATGACCAGCCTATTACACCCATTTTATACCATTGTGATTGGAGACACTATAGGTCTGACTGGCTGACAAACACAAGTTGACCAATATGTACTATGGTAGATCGGCTCACTCAGTTGGACACATAGGTAGAAATGGAACACTGTCTCTTTAAGAACATGCTTGGTTTATTAAATGCAGCATAAACCAAGCTGGAAAAAAGTAAACATGGCCATCTGGGTAAAAGAGCAAAGCAAAACACAGTCCTTCTCCAAGTGGGGATCAGCCCGCTCAGGGTTAGCAATGTCCACAGTTCAGGTCCTTTAACACAGGCGCAAACACTTCCCTGGAGTGCTTCCTCTCCACTGAACACTGCTGTCTTTGGAGGTCAGCTACTTAAGCACCAGACCACACCTTGGGTTGGAGATAAAGTGGACATCCTCCCACCCGCTCTATGGATGTCCACATAAAAGCCAGCCCATTATGAAAATAACTTAACCCATCACAACACTTAGTGTGCTGCAAGAAAAACTCTGGGTTTTATATCATTGACACCATTAAGTGTAGTGAAACACATCACCCCTCCAGCACTTTACCAGTGACTTTGTCACAGTAGTAAGACTGCTTTACATTCTTATGGTGGCCATATACAATAAATCAACCCTTTAATGACCAGGTATTATTTTATTTTTTTCCTCTATTTGATCTAAAAGCCTTAAGTCTTTTTTTCTGTCATCATATAGTTGTATAATGCTTTGGTGGGAAAATTAGTAGTTTTGAATGACACCACTCATTTTATCAGAAATTGTGCTGGATAATGGTAAAAAAAAACCATTTCAAGTGTGGTGAAAATGCAAAAATATGCATTGATATTTGTGTTTTTTTTTACAGTGTCCTTTGGCAAAAAATTATTTAGCAACATGATTCTCTGTTTCAGTCCAATTACGATGATTCCAAACTTGTTCATTTTTTTTAAAAGTATCTTAGAATTTTGCAAAATAAATAAATAATAAATGAATTGGTTCTATTTTATTGTGTCCCGTTCCAATAATGTCATTTAAATTCCAGTGTCTAAAATTGACAGCGGTATCTAAATGGTTAAACTACAGCGAGATCGGAGCAAGCCCCAGTTCCAGGCAGATGACAGTGATCACATGCCCGATGTGACGGAGACTTGGCTCCTGAGGAAGCTTCATACTTCATGTATAGAAACTTATGATGGAAATATAGGTTATAGATCATTAACCAGTTAATATTGGTTGAATCAACTTTTTAGACAGGACTCTCAGTTCTGTACATTGATTGGTCCATTGGAATTTCAAATTCCCCGATCCCTTTCATCTCAATGAAAAAAGGCCATCGAGGGTGGGTTCTCCTGAGCGAATGCAAAATCGTTCAGTTTCATCTAGAAAGCTTGGTCACTTGTCTTCCGTGTGTCTCCGTACGGGATCCAATACACACACGCACGCGCGCACACACGCGCACACACACGCACACACACACACACCCCCCCCTCTAATTTAGCTTTATAATAAACTGAAGTAAGGGAACAGGGGCTTACTGAAACCTGAAAACCCTTTTAGGCTGGGATCACACATGCGAGGAATACGGCCGAGTCTCGCATGTTAATACCCGGCACTGCCACCGGCACTTGGATTGGAGCCGTTATTAACATGCGAGACTCAGCCATATTCCTCGCATGTGTGATCCCAGCCTTAAAAAAATATGCATTTTTCAAATTTTTCAAGCAGTAAGCTTTAAGTTATGTTCACACGTTATGTTTTTGCTGCGTGTTTTATGCAGATTTTCAGCTGCTTTTCACAGTACCAGCAAAGTATATGAGATTTTAGAAATCTCATGCACACAGTTTTTTTTTTTTTCCTCACTGTTTTGTCAAAGTGCTGCGTTATTGGAAAATTCAGCATGTCACTTCTCTTAGAATTTTTGCATTGTTTTTCTCAATGGGTGGTGCAAAAAAATGCTGCGAAAAAACCTCAGGTATACGATTTTGCTGCGTTTTTGGTGCCAAAACCTGATGAAGTTGAATCAGATTATTTTTTATGCACTAAACTTTTATCAGCATGCACAAGAGACAAATGTACCCTGACGAAAACACAGCAAAAACGTAACAAAAAACGAATAAAAAAGCAACAAGTAGTATGCAAAAGCTTTGCTTACAAAAAAAAAAAAAAAAAAGCGCAGCACAAATGCAACGTGTGAACATAGTCTTAAAGTTTACTGCGGTTTCTGCCAGAACCAGGCATAGTCTGTATAGTAATTGTGAGTCAGTGAGTTCAGTAAGGCTCATATTAATCGTTTTATAATACTTTTATATCTTTTATAAGCAAACCTCCAGAGAAACACTCATGCCAGGGCGAAAGGGTGAAAGACAATTACAATAATTCAATTGATATCTTTTTTTTCTTAACAGGCAGTTTAGCAGAAAAACAGACACCAGTGAGGAATTATGCAGGGATAATGGGATGACCTAACACTGTTTATTCTGCAATGTATCTTCAGGACACGACATTTGTGCCGTTTTTATCTCTGTTCGCAGAGTAACAAGATATACCGGTAGATGTATGCAATATACAGAACGATTCCCCAGTGAATCTTTTTGTGATTTATATTATCAGAAGTAATGTTGCCTTTCAAGTCATGCTTTTACTTTATACAGTTATGTGCATTTTTCACTTACTTTGTCACAGCTTGGTCTTATTAGACCAGATCCTGACCTGAAATGCCGCATTCAGAAATGTGTTGTTGATCACCAGCATTATCTTGGGCTTGAAAGACATTAATGATGTTCGTGCCTTCTTTGGTGATATGCAATGCCCCAAAAGGCTTTGACTAAATACATCAAAGGATTGATTAACTTTTTTATTGATGAGCGAGTATATTCGTTGCTCGGGTGTCCTCCGAGTATTTTGGCGTGCTCGGAGATTTCGTTTTCATCGCCTCAGGCTAGTTTCACACTAGCGTACTTTCCATGCAGCGCACGGCGCCGCTAAGCCCCGTCCCCTGCGGCTCCCTGCCCGCCCCATCCGGTCATCGCCGCCTACTATCGCTCACGGCCGCATGCGATCTGCGCACCCTATCTTTAGCATAGGGTGCGCAGACCGTGCGCTGGCCGTGCGCTAGTAGGATTTTTGCTTGCGCTGCGCACTTTTGAAGGTGCGCCCGTGTGCGCCGAACGCACCATGTTGCATTTTGGCGCACTCGGCGCACCTTCAAAAGTGCGCAGCGCACGCTAAAATCCTACTAGCGCACGGCCAGCGCACGATCTGCGCACCCTATGCTAAAGATAGGGTGCGCAGATCGTATGCGGCCATGTGCGATAGTAGGCGGCGATGACCGGATGGGGAGGGCGGGGAGCCGGCAGGGGGCGGGGCTTAGCGGCACCGTGCGCTGCATGGAAAATACACTAGTGTGAAACTAGCCTCAGCTGCATGATTTGCGGCTTCTGGACAGGCTGAATACATATGTGGAATTCCTAACAAACAGGCATTCCCCACATGTATTCAGCCCTTCCAGTAGCCGCAAATCATGCTGCTGCGTCAACAGAAACTAAATCTCCGAGCACACCAAAATACTCGGAGGACATCTGAGCATGCTCAGGGAGATCAGAGCAATGAGTATACTCGCTCATCACTACTTTTGATTTATATACTTTTTATGCATTTAAGCTTGTTTTACTTTCCTATATTATTTCTTGTTAATTTTCTTATTTTTACATGTATTATCTTATTTCTGTGCACCACCAAGCAGTGGCATTTCTATTTGTCCAAGCAAGTGAGAATGTGCGAATATCAATACTTGCAATACTGGCTGCACATCCAGTTGGGAGAATGTCTCAAGTGGGGTACCACAGGGCTCTGTCTTGGGCCCTGTATTGTTATCAACTATTTAGATGAAGGAATTGAGGGTAAACTGATTAAATTTGCTGATGACACAAAGCTAGGAGGGATAGCTAATACTAGAGAAGAGAGAGAGAGGATTCAAAAATATATAAATAAACTGGAGAAGTGGGCAGCAACTAACAAAATAGTTTTTAACAGGGAGAAATGCAAAGTACTACATCTGGGCAATAAAAATGAAAAAAGCATATACAGAATGGGAGGAATAGGGCTAAATGACAGCACATGTGAAAAAGACTTGGGTATACTAATAGATCACAGACTGAATATGAGTCAACAGTGTGATGCAGCAGCAAAAAAGGCAAATGCAATTCTAGGATGTATTAACAGAAGCATACAGTCTAGATCACGTGAAGTCATTATTTCCCTCTACTCCTCTTTGGTCAGACCTCATCTGGAATATTGTGTCCAGTTTTGGGCACCACATTTTAAAAAAGACATCAACAAACTGGAGCAAGTTCAGAAAAGAGCGACCAGAATGGTGACCGGTCTGCAAACCCTGTCTTATGAGGAAAGGTTGCAGGATTTGGGAATGTTTAGTTTGCAAAAGAGAGGACTGAGAGGAGACTTAATAGCTGTCTACAAATATCTAAAGGGCTGTCACATTGTAGAAGGATCAACTTTATTCTCATTTGCACAAGGAAAGACTAGAAGCAATGGGATGAAACTGAATGGGAGGAGACACAGATTAGATATTAGAAAAAACTTTTTGACAGTTAGAGTGATCAATGAGTGGAACAGGCTGCCACGAGAAGTGGTGAGTTCTCCTTCAATGGAAGTCTTCAAACAGAGGCTGGACAGACACCTGACTGGGATGATTTAGCGAATCCTGCTTTGAGCAGGGGGTTGGACCAGATGGCCCAGGAGGTCCCTTCCAACTCTATGATTCTATGAATTGTATTGTTGCATATGCATTCAGGCACATTGAAGGTTGTGAGCTTGAAAGCTTACAAGAGCGGATGTGTGTAACCAAGCTTATTAGGCTATGTTCACATGATGCGTCTTTTATGCAAATTTTAAGCTGTGTTTTATCGTGCCAGCAAAGTCAATAAGATTTCAGAAATCTCATACACACAAATTGGTTTATTTTCCTGACTTATTTGGAAAACTGGTGCGTTTTTGCAACCTACAGCAAATTGCTTCTTTCAGTGTTTTTTTCTGAGTTTTTGGAGCGTTTTTTCACCCAAGAAACAAGCTGCAAGTGTAAAGACGCAGAAAAAACCCAGGTATCATTTTTTGCTGCAAAAACCTAAGGGAGTTAAATCATGCTTATCTTTGGGCCAATAAATACTGCCAAGAGATAAGAAAAATGCAGCGAAAAAAGCAGCAAAAACTCAGCAAAACTTGCTTTTCTTAAGCAGCTTCTTTACTGCCAAGAGAGCAGGTTGGCTGCGGAAAAAAGCGCAGCAAAAGGCAATGTGTGAACATAACCTAAAAGCTAGTTTATAAATGAGCACATGGAAAGTTGCCTGTGTTCAGGGCTTGTTTTAGACAAAGTTTAGCCAAAGCAAATACAAAATGTAAGCCCCAAATGCTAAAACATTGTACAATCATACACAAACATGTGGGTGCATTTTATACTTCAAATCTTTGGACGCTAGCTTACCGGACACTTACAGCTACATTTACCCTGAAAGATAATCATGAGCAATCGTTCTTAAAAATGCTAATTTTTAATGCAGTGCAAAAATAATCATCGATGGATTGCAGAGTCGTATCTAGGGGGCAGGTGGAGCATTTCCCCAGGTGTAGGCAACGGTCTAAAGACTTTCCCCTGGTGACTTTTTGCCATCCCCCGGACTGGGAGTTAAGGCCCCATCTCACATAGCGAGATTGTTAGCGAGATCGCTGAAACGTCACAGATTTTGTGACGCAACAGCGACCTCGCCAGCGATCTCGCTACATGTGGCAATGTGGGGAGGAGGACTCCCAGACAGTGACCGGGCCGCCATCAGGGTTCCTGAGGGAACAATACTGGGAGAACAGTAAAGGGAGAGACATGACCGAAGTTGTCAGGGAAACAGGGGCAGGGCGAGGATAAAAGGAGCAGGGGGTGCGCTCAGTTGGCAGTTGGGAGAGAGTGTGACAGGATGCAGGAAGCCGGGTGACTGTAGGGGACACCGACAGGAGCCTGTGAGGAGGATACTGCGCACTCACCGACAAGTGAGACGTGAGAGACTTTTACCGGAGGCCGCTTCCCGCCCACTTTCTCAGAGAGCCACGCCTGCCGTCCCCTGCCCTTGTGGGACAGATCCTTTACCTCAGGTCACGGCTGCAACTACACATAAAACGGCCACAGAGGCCTGGACACTGCCCCCCGGCCTTCTCCCACCGTGGCGACCCTGTCATCACCGGCCTCAGGGGACACCACTTCGCCATAGGCGATGTTAGAGGCACATGTCCCGGTTACAGAGGAACCCTTAGCGGAGGACGGTCACCGGTCATTTGGGGGACCTGCATCATTACCGCGCCCCACCAGCATCGTTTCTTCAGGGCCTGTTGTGCCACACCGACACCACTTCTACAGGGCCTGTTACGCCCCACTGGCACCGTTTCTTCAGGGCCTGTTGCGCCCCACCGGCACCGTTTCTTCAGAGCCTGTTGTGCCCCACCGGCATCACTTCTTCAGGGCCTGTTGCGCCCCACCTGCACCGTTTCTTCAGGGCCTGTTGCTCCCCACCGGCATCACTTCTTCAGGGCCTGTTGCGCCCCACCGGCATCGCTTCTTCATGGCCTGTTGCGCCCCACCGGCATTGTTTCTTCAGGGCCTGTTGCGCCCCACCGGCATCGTCTCTTCAGGGCCTGTTGCGCCCCACCGGCACCGTTTCTTCAGGGCCCGTCGAGCCTAAATCTTCCCGAAATATCGAGGCGTCAAGGCCGCCGCATCAACGATCTCTAAGCAGCCGCATCTGCGATCCCGAGTGACGCAATAAGTGCCATAGTTTGGCCATATTCCGGCCTTCGACACCTGGACTAGCCGGGTTACTCCCAGTTACTTAGAAAAGTATTGTTTATTTTATTGAGTCCCTGCGAGAACAGATTTGTGTTACCCTTTTTGCCTGTTCAGCATAGCCCTAGTGGCTCCAATTTATAAAAGTTTATTATACAAGTCATACCCTGTCTCGTGTCTCATCACTGCATCCTGAGGACCTGCTCGACCCTACAACACATAGCGGCGAATGGCCCCCCCCGTGGCGATCTCGCTGATTGTGCTCGAATGTCCTGGGCCATTTTTTGATCTCTGGTGTCCCGCTGGCCAGCATGCATTTTTGTGTTTGACGCCGACCTCATTGGCGAATCAGAACTCATGGACGCAGGCGGGAGTCATCAGAATAGTTGCTGTGTGACAAGGTACCAACGACTGCTGAGGTCGTTATATGGATCGCCAGATCGTTGCTGCATCACTGAGTAGATCTGTCTGTTTGACAGCTTACTAGCGACCATTTAGCGACATGGCAGCGATCCTTACCAGGTCGTATCGCTGTCGGGATCGCTGGTGCGTCACATAGTGTAACGGTACCCTTAGTTGTATGAGATTCAATGGCTAGCACACGATAGGTACGGGGTATGGTGCTAGTGAAGGAGGCTCATGAGTCCCACATAAATGTCTATTAGAATCACTGCACACATACACTTAAGGAGTATTTTCTTATTAGTGAAATTTATTGAAAGCAAGTGCTCTTATAGTGATTGCGACAGAATGACGTTTCGGTCATTCAAAACCTTGATCACATAAGTCGCCGTAGTAGTTCTGAACTAAGGGCTGTCCTGAATTAGGTAATGGTCACTTAAGCCTTTAGGTTAGCCAGGGTCAGAGCGGTCGCTCTATGTGGGGTGGTGGCGAGACAGTGGAGTGTGTTAACACTCAGTTGTAGCGAGGACTCCCATTGACCAATTTAGACACGAGCATAATTGAAGCTCTGATCAGCAGCGAGATGAGGTTTTGTGATCATACTTCTGATGTCACTCGCCAGTGCTGAAAAGACGTGCATTGGTGCTAAGTGCTCCAGAGCTCAAGACACCAAAGATTCAGTGTAACGTGGGGGCATTTAATGTGTGAAGGACATTTAGCATGTGTGTGGGTATTTAGTGTGAGGGGGTATTTAGTGCCTGGGGATATTTAGTGTGTGGGAGGAGATTTAGTGTGGATGGGAGGAGTGGGAGAGATTTAGTGTGAGCTGGAGGAGATGTATTGTGTGGGGAGTGAGGGAGATTGTGTGTTAGGGATATTTACTGTGGGGGAAGGTTGGGAAAGATTTAGTGTAATGGGGAAGATTTGAGGACACAGTTTGGGGAAAAAGAAAGGAACTGGTGCAGACACAATATGAGTGGCGGGTTAAATGTGAAAACACTGTAAAAGTAGCAAGGGGTGAGATAGGGGGCATGAAGAAACAGTATTGGTCCCTCCCAGGAGCAAGGGGACCAGGGTCAGGTGGACCCCTTTGAGCGAGAGACTGAGACTCTTTTATTCGCTTTGACTGAAGTATGTTACCCTGATGTATTTATTATATATTGTTTTACCCATGCAAACGTCATTATGTTCGGGGACAACCATGTTTTAGGGGGAGGGGTGTAATGAGGTGACAGAGACCCTCATCTGCCTCCCCTCTTTCCTTCCTGGTATATGGTTATTTATGTGTGCTGTACTGTAATGTTTGCTATGTATATTAATGTATGTGCTGTGTTTGCCTTGTTTTATTGTGTTACCATTGTACCATGTAATATATGTATGTGAGCTTAGGGATAGGAACTGGCTAATTCAAGGGGGGTTGGGCCAGCAGCCTAAAAGGATGCAGGAAGCTCCTGCTTCCAGCTCAGTGCCCGGGCTGACTGTCCCATGGCTTGATGTGCTCCCCTGCTGGAAGCTGGCCATACCCCTGGAGGTAAGCCAAGCTGCCAGTGGACTATCGGGCAGCAGGCACAGGGACTGTACATGTGCCCACCGAGAAACTTTCAACTCCTGGGAGCCGACTTGGAGCTACTGCCTTTGCTGATGCAGCCGTTGCTGTGAATAGGGCCAGTTCAGGAATTGTTACCTTTCCTTCTCTACCTTGCCTTCATTAAACAAGTTGCCACTGTTGGGCCCTAAAGAGTGTGACATGTGGTGCATCCGTTCCAGCATGGAGAGCAGCCGTATATCTGAGATAACCCACCGTGACTCGGGGCTGGGACTAGCACTGTCTATTCATGTGCAAGGGGCGGCGTGCTCACTGACTGTGCCTTAGTGGACTCGCCCACAACTACCACCCCATGCCACCTTGTTACATGTATACAGGCTATTAAATGACTGTCAGTCAATAAAATGACTGTTACAAAGGCTGACAAAGAAGGAAGGGAACAAAACAATTTCTACTAGATCATTACTGATATTTTTTCACAAATATTTTTGATTTGCTTGCAAGGTTTTCTTGTTCTTAATAGTTATTCCATTTTTTGTTTGCTATTCTCCCTTATATATTTTCCATTTTTTGTTTCTTATTCTCCCTTATGTATTTTCTTTTGGGATAATCACTTTAAGAGGTAAACCTTCTGATAGTCCACAATCAGCTGCATTTTTTATATTTCAGGCACAGTTGCTATCCCTTAACCCCTTTACCCACAAGGGTGGTTTGCACGTTAATGACTGGGCCAATTTTTACAATTCTGACCACTGTCCATTTATGAGGTAATAACTCTGGAACTCTTCCATGGATACCGGTGATTCTGACAATGTTTTCTCATGACATATTGTACTTCATGTTGGTGGTAAAATTTCATTGATATAACTTGTGTTTATTTGTGAAACAAATGGAAATTTGGCAAAAATTTAGAAAATTTCACAATTTTCCAACTTTTAATTTTTATGCCCTTAAATCACAGAGATATGGCTCACAAAAACTTAATAACTAACATTTCCCACATGTTTACTTTACATCAGCACAATTTTGGAATCAAATTTTTTTTTGTTAGGAAGTTATAATGGTTAAAAGTTAGGGATACTATTGAAGAGAAATCGTGCAATAGTGCATTATCCAGTGTAGGTATATCAATTTAAAAATAATACACTCACCAGATGGAGCTTGTAATAAGCATGGAGGATTCGCTGCTGCAGAGACCACAGATCCACGAGGGACCGACATAGAAGATGCAGGATAGGAAAAAAAGTGGTCAGACAATCCTCGCTGCAAATCACTATGAACAATTATTATTAAAGTGGTCTTTATTCAACGCGTTTTGAAGTTTCACAAAACTCCTTCCTCAGGAAAAAACCACAGCGATTTCTCATTTTTACAACACCATATGTTTTTAGGGACCACATCACATTTGAAGTCACTTTGAGGGGTCTATATGATAGAAAATACCCAAAAGTGACACCATTCTAAAAACTGCACCCCCCAAGGTGCTCAAAACCACACTCAAGAAGTTTATTAACCCTTCAGGTGCTTCACAGGAATTTTTTGAATGCTTAAAAAAAAGATCATTTAACTTTTTTTCCAGAAAAAAATTACTTCGGGTCCAATTTTTTTTATTTTACCAAGGGTAACAGGAGAAATTGGACTGCAAAAGTTATTGTGCAATTTGTCCTGAGTATGCTGATATATGATATGTTGGGGGAACCACTGTTTCGGCGCATGGCAGAGCACAGAAGGGAAGGAGCATTGTTTGACATTTTTAACACAGAATTGGCTGGAATTGAGATCGGACGCCATGTCGCCTTTGGAGAGCCCCTGATGTGTCTAAACAGTGAAAATCCCCCACAAGTGACCCTATTTTGAAAACTATACCTCCCAAGGAACTTATCTAGATGTGTGGTGAGAACTTCGAACCCCAAGGGCTTCACATAAGATAATAACATACAGCTGTAAAATTAAAATATCATATTTTTTCCACAAAACTTATCTTTTCACCCCCAATTTTTATTTTCCCAAGGGAAACAGGACCTCAAAGTTTATTGTGCAATTTGTCCTGAGTACGCTGATACCCCATATGTGCGGGTAAACCACTGTTTGGGTGCATGGCAGAGCTTGTAAGGGAATGAGCGCCGTTTGACTTTTTCAACGCAAAATTGGCTAGAATTGAGATTGGGCGCCATGTCTCATTTGGAAAGCCCCTGATGTGCCTGAACAGTGGAAACCCCCCACAAGTGACCCCATTTTGGAAACTAGAGCCCCCAAGGAACTTATCTAGATGTGTTGAGCACTTTGAACCCCCAAGTGTATCACAAAAGTTTATAACGCCCGGGCGTGAAAATAAAGAAATCATATTTTTTCCACAAACAAGATCTTTTAGTCCCCAATTTTTTTATTTTCCCAAGGGTAACAGGAGAAATTAGACCCCAAAAGTTGTTGTCCTATTTGTCCTGAGTACGCTGATACCCCATATGTGGGAGAAAACTACTGTATGGGGATACGTTGGGGCACGGAAGGGAAGTAGTGACGTTTTGGAATGCAGACTTTGATGGAATCGTCTGCGGGTGTCAAGTCACGTTTGGAGAGCCCCTGATGTTCCTTAACTGTGTAAATCCCCCACAAGTGACCCCATTTTGGAAACTAGACTCCCCAGGGAACTTATCTAGATGTGTGGTGAGAACTTTGAAACCCCAAGTACTTCACAGAAGTTTATAACGTAGAGCTATAAAAATAAAAAAAATCATATTTTTTCTACAAAAATGACATTTTTGCCCCCAATTTTTTATTTTCCCAAGGGTAACAGGAGAAATTGGACCCCAAAAGTTGATGTGCAATTTGTCCTGAACGCTGATACCCCCTATGTGGGGGTAAACCACTGTTTGGGCGCATGGCAGAGCTTGGAATGGAAGGAGCTCCATTTGATTTTTCAACGCAGAATTGGCTGGAATTGAGATCAGACTCCATGTCGCGTTTGGAGAGCCCCTGCTGTGCCTGAACAGTAGAAACCCCAAAATTCTAACTCCAACCCTAACCCCAACACACTCCTAACCCTAATCTCAACCATAACCCTAGCCCTAACCCTAGCCCTAACCCTAATGGGAAAATGGAAATAAATACTTTTCTTTAAATTTTATTATTGTTCCCTAACTAAGGGGGTGATAAAGGGGGGTTTGATTTACTATTTAAAGCGAGTTTTTATGCTTCGCAGCTGTCGCACGCTAAAAGATGCTTTTTATTGCAAAAAATAGTTTTTCCACCACCACATTTTGAGAGCTATAATTTTTCCATATTTTAACCCATATTTTTTGCGTGACGAGTTGACATTTTAATTGGTACCATTTTCGGGCATGTGACATTTTTTGATCACCTTTTATTCAGATTTTTCAGATGCAGAATGAACAAAAACCAGCATTTCATGAATTTCTTTTTTTTGGGGGGGGGGTCATTTACACCGTTCCGTGTGTGGTAAAATTGCTAAAGCGGTTTTATTCTTTGGGTCAGTATGATTACAGCGATACCTCATTTATATCATGTTTTTATGTTTTGGCGCAGTTTTATATAAAAAATAATTATTTTTGCATCGCTTTATTCTGCGAGCTATAACTTTTTTATTTTTATGCTGATGATGCTGTATGGTGGCTCGTTTTTTGCAGGACAAGATGACATTTTCAGTGGTACCATGTTTATTTATATCAGTCTTTTTAATTGCATGTTATTGCACTTTTTGATCAGTGGTATGAAGATAAAGCATTGGGTTTTTTTTTAAGAGGTTCACTAAAGGGGTTAACTAGTGGGACAGTTTTATAGGGCTGGTCGTTACGGACTCGGCAATACTAAATATGTGTGCTTTATTGTTTTTTTTTATTTACAAAAAAGGAATTTATTAGGGAATTCTTTTTTTTATTTAGAAAAATATTCAGGATTGAGAGTCCTCAGTAGTTGATACCTTTTAATGGCTAACTGAAAAGATGGTAATACATTGCAAGCTTTCGAGACTACTCAGGTCTCTTCATCAGGCTAGACTAATACAAAATCTGAAGTCACATATTTATGCACAATACAGCCTAGAAAAAATGCAATAGATAAGACAAGTGACGTGAAGCAGAACTATCAATATGGGAGAGGGAGAAACATAAATATAAACATTGGACCAGTTCATAGATAAGGAGTCTGGATGTTTTATGGTCCTCTGATTGGGGTCTAGTTCTGTGTTGCCCTGCAAGGTTTTAAAAGGAAATTCCTTAATTGATGTAAAAAGACATAAATCCATGCGACACATTCATTCCAGCACTGAGAGTGTCAAAGTTCGTCATAAATTTGTACTCCCAAACTCGTCTCTCTATCTGAGATGTGAAGTTACCTTTCAATACCAGTAATTTCATATCCATGCTGCTGTGATCAGGGATCACAGCAGCATGGATATGAAATTACTGGTATTGAAAGGTAACTTCACATCTCAGATAGAGAGACGAGTTTGGGAGTACAAATTTATGACGAACTTTGACACTCTCAGTGCTGGAATGAATGTGTCGCATGGATTTATGTCTTTTTACATCAATTAAGGAATTTCCTTTTAAAACCTTGCAGGGCAACACAGAACTAGACCCCAATCAGAGGACCATAAAACATCCAGACTCCTTATCTATGAACTGGTCCAATGTTTATATTTATGTTTCTCCCTCTCCCATATTGATAGTTCAGCTTCACGTCACTTGTCTTATCTATTGCATTTTTTCTAGGCTGTATTGTGCATAAATATGTGACTTCAGATTTTGTATTAGTCTAGCCTGATGAAGAGACCTGAGTAGTCTCGAAAGCTTGCAATGTATTACCATCTTTTCAGTTAGCCATTAAAAGGTATCAACTACTGAGGACTCTCAATCCTGAATATTTTTCTATCTACTGGCTAACACGGTACAAAGATATACATCTTTCCTGTATTTTTTTATTTAGGAATTTTTAAAAAATTATTTTTACACTTGTTTTTTTTTTTAAATTTTTTTACTTTATTACTTTGTCCTGGGGGGACATTACTATATTGTGTCAGATTGATCGATCAGATCTGACAGGCAGCTTTCTCTCAGCAGGCACTGTGAAAGCCGCCTCCCTCCAGGAGGCTTTGTTCCGAGGGGCGTTGTTCCAAGGGGCTCACAGAAGCATGCAGGGAGCCCCCTCCCTGCGCAATTCTTCCCTATGCCCCCGGTCCACTGTGATCATGTTTGATCGCAGTGTGCCAGGGGTTAATGTGCTGGGAGCGGTCCGTGACCACTCCTGGCACATAGTGCCTGGTGTCAGCTGTGATAATCAGGGGGGAGCGCAGCTGATGGCTATCATGTACTATCCAATTCATGGGCATAAGGGCCCAGGGCACCTGGATGGGATAGTACATCAGATGTCAGAAAGGAGTTAAATACTGACATGGTGTTGTGAATAGGGTTATTTAGCCTTTTACTGTCTTCATATTGTGCTGTTTTCTTGTGTCAGTGAACGTGCATCAATGGAAGAGACCGAGGACAGGGAGAACCGCGCATGCGCACTTACCAATTGGCCACTCTGATGCCAGTAGATCATGAATACGTGCCAAAACTTAGCACAGTATGCTAAGTTTTGGCACGTATTCATGATCTACTGGCATCGGAGTGGCCGCTTGGTAAGTGCACACGTGTGGTTCACCCTGTCTTCGGTCGCTTCCGATGATGTCCGTTCCCTGATACGCAACCCTTCGAGCTTGTGTGCCATGGAGCGTCGGAGGGAAGTGTGTCATAGAGGGGGCGGAGTGATGCGCGATGCGCCGTCAACACTAGCTGGCACCACGTTATCACTCATTAGAACACTCTTATAAGAACACAGCCGCCCCTCACCCTGACACGCCCCCAGAAGAAGCAGGTAGCGAAATACGTGTCGGGGTGAGGGGACACCACGCACACCACCATTGTTATTCAGGCATTGAATCCTTTTCTTATATGGTATTTTACTTAGTGCTGGGATCAGTGGGTTCTATTGTAATGTGCACCTATTCTATTTGATACATCTTATCATTAAGGAGAGGTTATATGCTGTATATGTACTATTAATTTAACTTCTCTGCCTTTATGGGTTATTTTGCTCAGAGGCATAATTATGTTATTTTATTTAGGATGTTACACTCCACTGATTGTATTATTGTACACATAGGATTCTTTATTGTTGGAGGGCTTTTTTGGCTAACATATTGATATTTATAATATTCATGCCAATTGAGGGGTATTATGAAGATACATAGTATAGCACTTCATGTTAGCCTCAGATTTTATTTTTGATGGTGGTTACAATTATTTATTCCCTCTTCTTTACTCTATTCTTTTGATGTTTTTGTGGTGTCCCCCACGGCATTTTGGCTTTTTTATGTATTTTAATCATGTTATAATAAAATTGCTTTTTAAATTTGGGACCTCTTTGTCTTCATGTATATATTGTTATAGGATTAGTGGTATTACTATTGTGAAGTGCCCTTTGTATTGGTAGGACATACAGTGCTGTTCAAATTAATTGGGACAAAGCATTTTTTTAAGTAAAATCTTAAGTTGGTTACCAGTCAGTGATTCAAACCAGTTTTAACTGCTTTGAACTGGCACTCACACCTATTCAAATCAGTTAAAACTGGTTTGAATCACTGACTGGTAACCAACTTACGATTTTACTTAAAAAATGCTTTGTCCCAATTAATTTGCACAGCACTGTAGGTTGATTAGGCCAATTAAAGGTAAACTACTTAAGAAGAACATTCCATATTATTAAGCAGGCCACAGGTTTCAAGCAAAATGGGAAATAAAAAGGATTTCTCTTCTGTTGAAAAGTGTCAAATAGTGCAATGCCATGGATGAGGTCTAAAAACACTACAAATTTAACAAAACTTAAGTGTGATCATTGTACTGTGAACAGCTTTGTGGCTGATACAGAGAAGATGAGTTTGTGCAGATAAAGGCATAATAAGGATACAGCACTCTGTGAACAGCCAGCTTTCTTAGCAATGACCTTTTGTGGCTTACCCTCCTTGTGGAGTGTGTCAATGACTGCCTTTTGGACATCTGTCAAGTCAGCAATCTTCTCCATGATTGTGGAGCCTACTGAAACAGACTAAGGGACCTTTTTAAATGCTTAGGCAGGGCTGGCATTAGGGGCAGGCAGACCAGGTAGCTGCCTAGGGCCCCCGCTCCCCCAGGGGCCCCCAGCTAGCAGCACATCATGCAGCTGCTATGGGGCCCCCATGAGACGGGGGGCCCACCTGCCCCCAGCACCGACTCCCCCCCGCCACCGCATTGAACTGTACCGGCATAGTTGCCAGTACAGTTAAAAGCAATGATGGGGGAGAGAGAAGGGGGGGTGTGCTCCTATATACCATGGTGGGGCTGTGCTGCTATATACCATGGTGGGCTATGTTGCTGTATACCAGGCTGTGCTGCTATATACTGGGCTGTGCTGCTATATACCATGGTGGGGCTGTGCTGCTAAATGCCATGGTGGGGCTGTGCTGCTATATACCATGGTGGGGCTGTGCTGCTATATACCATGGTGGGCTGTGTTGCTATATACCAGGTTGTGCTGCTATATATCATGGTGGGGCTGTGCTGCTATATACCATGGTGGGGCTGTGCTGCTATATACCATGGCGGGGCTGTGTTGCTATATACCATGGTGGGGCTGTGCTGCTATATACCATGGTGGGGCTGTGCTGCTATATACCATGGTGGGCTGTGTTGCTATATACCAGGCTCTGCTGCTATATACCGGGCTGTGCTGCTATATACCATGTTGGGGGTGTGCTGCTCTATACCGCAGTGGGGCTGTGCTGCTATATACCATGGTGGGGCTGTGTTGCTATATACCATGGTGGGGCTGTGCTGCTATATACCATGGTGGGGCTGTGCTGCTATATACCATGGTGGGGCTATGTTGCTATATACCGCAGTGGGGCTGTGCTGCTATATACCATGGTGGGGCTGTGTTGCTATATACCATGGTGGGGCTGTGTTGTTATATACCATGGTGGGGCTGTGCTGCTATATACTGTGGTGGGGCTGTGCTGCTATATACCATGGGGGGCTGTGCTGCTATATACCATGGGGGGCTATGCTGCTATATACCATGGGGGGGCTGAGCTGCTATATACCATTGTGGGGCTGTGCTGCTATATATCATGGGGGTACATTTAACATTATATGGTATGGGGGAGGCTTTGTTATATAATATGGGGGGCTACATTATATTCTATGGGGAGGTGGGCTGTATTATATTCTATTTGGGGCTACATTATATTTTATGGGGGGCTGTATTATATTTATTATATTCTATGGGGGGTGATTGCATCATACTCTATGAGGAGACTACATTATAATATATGAGGAGGCTACATTGTATTCTATGTGGGGCTGCACTATACTATATGAGGAGGGCTACATTGTATTTTATGGAGGGGATACATTATACTATATAAGGGGTTGCATTATATTCTATGAGAGGGTTGCCATATTTTCTATGGAGGGGCTGCATTATACTATATGAGGGGGGCTGCATTATATTCTATGGGGGTTACATTATATTCTGTGGAGTGGCTGCATTATACTCTGTGGGGTAGCTGCATTATTCTCTAAGGGGTGGCTGCATTTTACTATAAGAGGGGGGCTGCATTATATTCTATGGGAGGTTACATTATATTGTATGGCCGGGCTGCATTATACTCTGGGGTGGCTATATTATACTATATGTGGGCTGAATTATACTGTATCGAGGACTATGGGGAATACATTATAGGAAGAACTATGGGGTGCATTATTCTATGGGAAGTGAATTGTACTACGTGCTTGACTGGGGGTGCATTATACTATATGGAGCACTATGAGAAGTGTATTATACTATATGGAGGACTGAGCAGTGTATTTTAATATATGAAGGACTATAAGGCGTCTATTATACAATATGGAGGACTATGGGGCACATTATATCATATGGAGGACTATGGGGTGTAAACTGTAGATGTGCTGCTGATAACATGATACTGTATGGGGACAGATTAATGCATTAATCATCTGACCCAATCATTCTTTCACAGACGGTGGAAAGAGGCCGAGAAACAAGTGTCGAATGACTTCAATACTGTTGATCACACTCGTTTAGCGTCCTGAACTCAGCGCATGTAAATACAACCAAAATGCTTCTGTGTGATGTGCAATATGTTAGCATTTGGGGCCCCATTTTAAACATTGCCTAGGGCTCCACTTTGCCTAAAACCGTCCCTGTGCTTAGGAAGCCTTTGTAGGTGTTTTTTTGTTAATTATTCTAATTTACTGAGATAATGACTTTTGGATTTTCATTGGTTGTATGCCATAATCATCAACATTAACAGAAATAAACACTTAAAATAAAATAGATCACTCTGTTTGTAATGACTCTATATAATATATGAGTTTCACTTCTTGTATTGAAGAACTGAAATAAAGGAACTTTTTGATGATATTCTAATTTTGTGAGAGGCACCTGTATTAGTTGACCACCCCTAAACAGTGCTCACAAACAGAAATGGTTGCAGCGGGCATAGACCTAAATGAAGACAAATTTTAAAACAGTCTTCATTAAAACATCAGTTTACTGATGAGCTATGTGCAACCCAGGATGGTTCAGATGGATGGAGTACTGGATTGTTGGTAAATGCCACCATGTCCCAAAAAAGGCAGCAGTGTCAGCAAGCAGGTGGCGGAGTCATGTTTTGGGCTGAAATCATAGAGAAAGAGCTTGTAGGCCCTTTAGGATATCTAAAGGTGTGAAATTTACCACAGCAAAATATATAGTTTCCGACTGACCACTTTCTTCCATGGTATAAAAATAAGAACCGTGCCATCCATAGCAAAAATTATCTTCATGCTTGACAGTGCACTATGTCATGCTTCAAAGAATACCTCTTAAGGCATTGGTTTCTCTGGGCTTAAAAGGAGAGAAACTAATGTTTTGGCCACCATCTTCCCCTGACCTCAACCCTTTTGAGAAACTTTTGGAGTGTCCTCAAACAAAAGATCTATGAGGGTGGGAGGCAGTTCATATCAAAACAGCAGCTCTGGGAGGATATTCTGACATCCTGAAAAAAATTAAACACAATCTGTCCAAAAATCCAAAAGTTCAAATGATGCAAGAATTTTGATGGTGATATTAAAGAAGCGGTCTGTGGTAATATGTAACTTAGCCTGTTAAGATATTTTTGATTGAAAAACTTTTGATTTCAGTATACGTGACCTCTTCATGCTGCAAATTCAACAGATGATCATTTTGAGTTCTTTGCAACCTAATATATTGATTATTGTAATCATTAGGAGGTTTGTGCAATAAACACTGCATGTTACACGTATTCTGCATGTTACACACACACACACTGCATTCTCCAAAAACATTACATGTTACATCAACACATTGCATGTTACACATACACACATACACTGCATGTTACAGATTTACTACATTTTACATGCACGTACTCATATTGCATGTTAGAAAAAGACAATGTAGAGAATATAACAGTTTCTCTCCTATTTTTCCTCTTTAAATTCCTCTAGCGGAAAGGACCTTTGGTCATATGACCATGGTGTCACCAATGGTCCGTCTACATCTATAACCTCAAAAAAACCTGTCCTGATAACGGGCAGTTTCTTGCTTTTAAAAGCAAGGGCCCTGGGAAATTGCCCCTGTTTTCCAGACGACAATGCTGACCCTGTCAGTGTGTACTTGAAAGCTTTGATGAACAAGTATGTGATTAACTTTCTGGTAAAACGAGTGAATCAATAAGCAAATAAACATGATCGAGTATTTTGGCAGATTGGAAATATGGGATCTTGCACATAATATGTGAGAGAAGTAGCCAAAGAGAATCCCATACATTGTGCTATTTATTTTATAGCTGGTCCTACGATATTCAGACAGGAGATTATGAACTAGTCTAGATTATCAGCCAGTGAAAACAATGACTTCTAATTACACACAATCAGTGAGACATACTAAAATAAAAAGTTAAACTAGATATCTCCCAAGATATAACAATGCAAACCACATAAATAATTACGGTAAATAGATTCTTAGACCTGAAGAGGCTGGGGAACTTATTTTAAAAGTCTCTTGAAATGGCAGAAACATTTTTTTTTAGAATAAACTGAACATTTTGGGAGTCCAGCTAAATACTGAGATATCTGGCCTCATAAGAGGCTCATTTTGGGAATATTCAATCATTCTGATATGCCTTTTCCAAATAAGTACACCAATCACATTATTAACTAATTTGGAGACTTGAAGTTCTCCCTCTATACTGTAAATGAAGCACATGCTAAACTAACATGATATAAGAGTTACTTGTGACTTACATTGAAAACTCAGATTGGTGAGAACTACTCACAGTAGAATGACTGTACTTAATAATGATAAATGTCGTTACCACAGTTTCACCACTGTCTGTGGTCATGGACTGTGCTTAGATCAGAATACCCAAATTATCCGCTTGGTCTGCTGATCTGAGCTAACTGATGGGTATTCTGATTTGAGCATGGTCTATGAACGTGGAATGTGTGAAACTGACCTAATGCCATAGTTCAAGACCTTCTGCATCTATTGGTATTACTAAAACTTACTAGAATTGGCCTTCAGATTTATGTCTCCTTTTTGCATGGTGGAGGACACTCTTGTAAATTATTGGTTCTCTTTTGAATTTTCCTGAGCAGTGAGAACCTGCTAAATGGAAGAACATTAGTAAAGTACCAAAAGGTCAGTAGACTATTTGATCTTGACTTGGGCTGAGGAGCAGGAACTTCAGAATAAGGGTTTAAATAATTACTGAAGTTCTCTCCTATGATACTATGTAAATATGTATCCCCAAAGCATTATTTGTGGGCATATTTCTACATTCTTATAACATGATCAAATTGGAAATTGGTGCAAAAACAATCACAGTCTTAGCTGTCCTATTTGTAAGTGATAAGAGCATCTTGAGGAGGTACACTCTTAGGTGAAATATTTTCTTTGTCTTCGCATTGTCGTGTCCATCTTTGTTAAGGTCAGTAGTTCAGCAGTATAATACCAGTATTTATCAAGGCAGGAGATTTTGTCCTTTATCTGACATTAGCAGGTGCTGACATTTGACTGACAGGATATACAGGTCATAGTGGCATTCATAACATCAATCAGTGATGTCATTCCCATTCATTTAAAGTAAGTTTAGTTTTATGGTTAATCCCAATCCGATGTGTTGGCCCAAAGGTGCTATGTCAGTAATCTGTCATGGCAGTATCATCTTTACAATATTTCATCTATTTTGGGGGTAGTTCATGACATATAATGTTCAACTAATATAACTATTTAGCCCAAAATAATTTAATGTATTTGATCTTATAGAGAGATAAAAGTAGACTTGAAAGTACAACAAATATCTAAATGGAGAAAGGCAGTGTGTGTTACAATTTTAAATGGTTGTTGTGGACTTTCAATAAAGTTTGCATAAATCAATAGTACAGGGAAATACAAGACACTTTATAATATACTAGCTGAAGAACCCGGCGCTGCCAGGGCATAGTAACTAACTACGGTTAGTTATAACAAATTATAATGATTATATATATATATAAAGCTGAGCGTACAGCCCCGCACACTCCGCATAGCCACATTCACTATACACTGCGTTCCAAATTATTATGCAAATTGGATTTAAGTGTCATAAAGATGTAATATTTTGTTTTTCAAATGAACTCATAGATGGTATTGTGTATCAGGGCTCTTTGGATCACTGAAATCAATCTCAAATTCCTGTGATAATTAGTTTACCAGGTGAGCCCAATTAAAGGAAAACTACTTAAGAATGATGTTCCACATTATTAAGCAGGGCACAGGTTTCAAGGAATTTAGGAAAGAAAAGGACCTCTCTGCTGCTGAAAAGCATCAAATAGTGCAATGTCTTGGTCAAGAGATGAAAACATTAGATATTTCCCAAAAATTTAAACGTGACCATCGTACTGTTAAGAGATTTGTGGTTGATTCTGAGCACAGACATGTTTGTGCTGATAAAGGCAGAATGAGGAAGGTTTCTGCCAGGCAAGTTCATCGGATTAAGAGAGCAGCTGCTAAAAAGCCATTACAAACCAGCAAACAGATATTTAAAGCTGCTGGTGCCTCTGGAGTCCCTCGAACCTCATGGTGTAGGATCCTTCAAAGGCTTGCTGTGGTGCATAAACCTACTATTCGGCCACCCCTAAAAAGTGTTCACAAGCAGAAATTGTAGCAGTGGGTCCAGACATACATGAAGACTATTTTTCATACAGTCTTGTTTACTGATGAGTGTCGAGCAACCCTGGATGGTCCAGATGGATGGTTGGTGGATGGCCACTATGTCCTAACAAGGCTGCGACTTCAGCAAGGAGGAGGAGGAGTCATGTTTTGGGCCGGAATCATGGGGAAACAGCTGGTAGGGCTCTTTAAGGTTCCTGAAGGTGTGAAAATGACCTCTGCAAAATACTGTATATAGAGTTTCTGACTGACAGCTGTCTTCCATGGTATAAAAAGCAGAAACGTGCCTTCAGGAGCAAAATCCTCTTCATGCATGACAATGCACCATCTCATGCTGCAAAGAATACCTCTGAGTCATTGACTGCTATAGGCATAAAAGGAGATAAACTCATGGTGTGGCCACCATCTTCCCCTGACCTCAACCCTGTAGAGAACCTTTGGAGTATCATCAAGCAAAAGATCTATGAGGGAGGCAGTTCACATCAAAACAGCAACTCTGGGAGGCTATTCCGACTTCATGCAAAGAAATCCAAGCAGAAACTCTCGAAAAACTCCCAAGTTCAATGGATGCAAGAATTGTGAAGGTGATGTCACAGAAGGGTTCCTATGATAGCATGTAACTTGGCCTGTTAGGATGTTTTGGAGTTAAATAGCTTTTTTGTTCAGTGAATGTGACCTCCTAATGCTGCAAATTCCACAAATGAACATTTTCAGTTCTTTAAAACAGATCAAATGTTTAGAAATTCTACTGTGCCTAATAATTTGGAACAGTGCAATTTGAGTTTTTATTCATTTTGGAGATTATACTGTAATCATTGGGAGGTTTCTTCAATAAAATTTGATGTATACTCTAACGGGTGATGACTTTTATTAGACTGGCTGTCATTTGTACTGACTATTTAGGAAAATCATAGAAAAATATCATTTGCATAATAATTTGGAACACAGTGTAATATCCCACATCATCCCGTCAGCCAGAGCTACTGTGACATGATCCATGCTGGATCATGTCAGATAAAAGCACTGGTAACCCTTTTTTTCTCTCTAAGATTTGTGATTAGAGATAGTTTTGCCCCAGTGGCCAGTATGGTCATTGCACTTTGTGCTTAGAGATAGTTTTGCCACGGTGGCCAGTATGGTCATTGCACTGGTGTTTTTAGAGATAGTTTTGCCTCTCTGTGATAGTTAGTGTAATTGCACGGGAATCACTAACAGGTGTGTTTACTCAATAAAGGTGTGTCAGTTGTGCTCACTGACGTTGGTGATATTATTGTTGGTCTTTTCCAACCAGCCTGGGTGAAGGATGGAGCTGGAGGAGAGTCCAGGAGAGCTCAGTCAGAGTCCTGGAGTGGCAGCTATGGTGTCAGCGAGGAGTTCGTGTAAAGCATGGTGGAGTGGTAGCTATGGTGTCAGTGAAGAATTCTTGCAAAGCTTAGTGGAGTGGCAGCTATGGTGTAGAGCTGCACTCAGTTTGCTGGACTCTGTTACCGGAAAGCTGCACTCAGGTGCTGGACTCGGTCGCTGGACAGTTGCACTCAGGTGCTGGACAGCTGCATTCAGGTGCTGGGCTCTGTTGCTCCAAGGCGGCACTCGGGTGCTGGACGCTTTTGCTGTAAAGCTGCACCCAGGGGTTGGACACGGTGGGAGGAAGATGCACTCAGGTGTTGGACTCTGTTGCCAGGAGCAAGGGCATCAGAGCAAAGTTAAGTGTTTCCCTGTTTGTCACTTTTCCTTATGTTGGTGTTAGTACAGCGGTGTGGCCAGTGCCTGCACCACCCAGCTCCCTAGTAAGGAATAGGTGTAGGGTGTGCTAGGGTGACAGGTATCCTGATCGGCGACAGATGAGGAGCCTGTATAGGGAAGGTTAGGAGTGTTAGGGACACTGACTCAGGGGAGTGCAGGAGGTCTCCACGTCCCCCGTTCCCTATCGCAGGGCCCACCATTGTAAATGTTTCCCTATCCCCTTTGTCTTGTTGTATTAGTTACCGACCTGCGGGCCGTGTCACACTGGACAATTTCACGTGCCGTGTCCTGTTGTATTAGTTACCAACCTGCTGGCCGTGTCACACAGGACGGGGCACATGACATACTGGACTACTATCCCTAATATTCCACATCTTCCAGTCAAAGCCAGCAAAAGTAGAATAGTGAAATTGCACAGAAGCATGGTTCACTAAGATCCCAGGTTTTCTACTGATCAGGCTGATATTCTCACTTATCTGCCACCATAAATATCACAGTCATGCTTTTCACCAATGGACAGGCACAAACCTTATACATTAGTACAGTAGAGAAACTTTCACACACATTTTCATGCACCGTCAGCTTGTAATGTGTCCGGCTGAGTTGCTCATGGATGTACAGCATCTGTATGCAGTATAGTATCATATTTAATGGGTTGTTATGGGCAAAGCATTACATGTTTTATGGGTATATTCAGGTGAATTATGGGGAAAGTAGCACTTTAAAAAACTCACAGCATCAGAGCACAGTAACACATGAATAATGCATAAAAGTGTCTGTGAGAAAATATTAAATCCACATGACATTTAATATGTGCACTTTCCTTCATTCATGTGTGTCACTTAATGATACCACACGGGAGGGGGGATTCATTTCTGTCATGTGCTCTCTACTCCTTTCTGGGGGGCAGACAATGGCTGGGAGCTTATGTTCCTGGGGATGCTAGATTTCTCCCACCATGTCAGTGTCTGCTGAGGTGTTGTCAAGTGGGAAAACTTGCTCATAGCAACAAATCACAGCTCAACTACTTTAAACAAGCTCTGGTGAAATGAGAGATGCTTAGTGATTGGTTGCAAGGAAAACTGTTGATCATAGCAACCAATCACAGCTGAGCTTCTTTTGAACAGCTCTGGTGAAATGAAAGATGCTTCGTGATTGGTTGGTGATACACACATACATACATTCATTTTTATATATAGAGATTTTATAAGAGGGATATGGTTCTTTCTCCACCTAGGACAGTGGTGGTGAACATTTTTCTGCCAAGGGCCATTTGGATATTTAAACCATCCTTCAGGGGCTGTAAAAATTTTGCTCTAACTCCACTCACAATGTAAGTCTTGATGCTGGCACTAGTATCAGGACTAGAGTTGAGCGATACCGTCCGATACTTCAAAGTATCGTATCGGATGGTATCGGCCGATCTTTAAAAAAAGTATCGGTATCGCCGATTCCGATACCGGAAGTCCCATTCAAGTCTATGGGACTTCCGGTATCGGAATAAGAAAAACCCTTTCCTGCCCTTGTACAGCCTCTCTGGGGTCTGTACGGGCCTTTTGGGGGGCTGTGCCGGCCTGCCAGGGGGTCTGTGCAGGCTCCGGTGGTCTGTGCCGGCCTGCCGGTGGTCTGTGCAGGCTCCGGGGGGCTGTGCCGGCCTGCCGGGGGGCTGTGCCGGCCTGCCGGGGGGCTGTGCAGGCTCCGGGGGGCTGTGCAGGCTCCGGGGGGCTGTGCCGGCCTGCCGGGGGGCTGTGCAGGCTCCGGGGGGCTGTGCAGGCTCCGGGGGGCTGTGCCGGCCTGCCGGGGGGCTGTGCCGGCCTGCCGGTGGTCTGTGCAGGCTCCGGGGGTCTGTGCAGGCATCGTCCGATGGGACTACAAGTCCCATCGGGCGATGCCTGCTACCATGACAGTGATTGACACATTAGCCAATGATGGGACAGTAGTAGTCCCATCATCCGGCTAATGTGTTAAATGTAAAAAAAAAAATAAAAAAAAAATTACATGCTACATACATACAACATGCATACTACATACATGCTACATTCATACTACATACTACATACATGCTACATTCATACTACATAAATACTACATGCAACATACATACTACATATATACTACATGCATGCTACATACATACTGCATGCTACATACATACCACATATATACTACATACATACTACATGCATGCTACATGCTACATACATAACACATATATACTACATGCATGCTACATACATACTACATGCTACATACTACATATATACTACATGCATGCTACATACATACTACATGCTACATACTACATGCATGCTACATACATACTACATGCTACATACTACATGCATGCTACATACATACTACATGCTACATACTACATGCATGCTACATACATACTACATGCTACATACTACATGCATGCTACATACATACTACATGCTACATACTACATGCATGCTACATACATACTACATGCTACATACTACATGCATGCTACATACATACTACATGCTAC
This sequence comes from Dendrobates tinctorius, assembly GCF_039654945.1. NCBI lineage: Eukaryota > Metazoa > Chordata > Amphibia > Anura > Dendrobatidae > Dendrobates > Dendrobates tinctorius. The sequence goes on along the minus strand of NW_027361676.1, from coordinate 35,823,448 downwards.
ATACTACATATATACTACATGCATGCTACATACATACTACATGCTACATACATACTACATATATACTACATGCATGCTACATACATACTACATGCTACATACTACATGCATGCTACATACATACTACATGCTACATACTACATGCATGCTACATACATACTACATGCTACATACTACATGCATGCTACATACATACTACATGCTACATACTACATATATACTACATGCATGCTACATACATACTACATGCTACATACATACTACATATATACTACATGCATGCTACATACATACTACATGCTACATACATACTACATATATACTACATGCATGCTACATACTACATGCTACATACATACTACATATATACTACATTCATACTACATACTACATATATACTACATACATACTACATACATACTACATGCATGCTACATACATACTACATGCATGCTACATACATACTACATACATACTACATGCATACCACATATATACTACATACATACAATACATTCATACAATACATACATAGACATACAGTACATATAACATAGAGTAACATACTTACCAATACTTGTCACATTGTTCCCCGAAGCCATTGTCTTTTCCGGGATAAATATTAACATAACAAACCACAAAAATACTCACCCACGATCCGAAGCAGTCCACGAGTGTGTCCCACGACGATCTTGGGTAGAGAACGGCAGCATCAGATGATGCTGCCGTTCTCTACGGGCTGCAGGAATCCAATGACGGAAGGTAGGTATCCTTCCGCACTGTATTCCTCCGCCACTTAAAAAAAAAAAAGTCCCTAGTCTCACTTTATGCCATTGCTGTGTGGGAAATTCCCACACAGCAATGGCATAAAGTGAGACTAGGGACTTTTTTTTTTTTAAGTGGCGGAGGAATACAGTGCGGAAGGATACCTACCTTCCGTCATTGGATTCCTGCAGCCCGTAGAGAACGGCAGCATCATCTGATGCTGCCGTTCTCTACCCAAGATCGTCGTGGGACACACTCGTGGACTGCTTCGGATCGTGGGTGAGTATTTTTGTGGTTTGTTATGTTAATATTTATCCCGGAAAAGACAATGGCTTCGGGGAACAATGTGACAAGTATTGGTAAGTATGTTACTCTATGTTATATGTACTGTATGTCTATGTATGTATTGTATGAATGTATTGTATGTATGTAGTATATATGTGGTATGTATGTAGCATGTAGTATGTATGTGGTATGTATGTAGCATGCATGTAGTATGTATGTAGTATGTATGTAGTATGTATGTAGTATGTATGTAGCATGCAGTATGTATGTAGCATGTATGTAGTATGTATGTAGTATATATGTAGTATGTATGTAGCATGTAGTATGTATGTAGTATGTATGTAGCATGCAGTATGTATGTAGCATGTATGTAGTATGTATGTAGTATGTATGTAGCATGCATGTAGTATGTATGTAGTATGTATGTAGCATGCAGTATGTATGTAGCATGTATGTAGTATATATGTAGTATATATGTAGTATGTATGTAGCATGCATGTAGTATGTATGTAGCATGCATGTAGTATGTATGTAGTATTTTTTTTTTTTTTTTTTTTTTTTAACATTTAACACATTAGCCGGATGATGGGACTACTACTGTCCCATCATTGGCTAATGTGTCAATCACTGTCATGGTAGCAGGCATCGCCCGATGGGACTTGTAGTCCCATCGGACGATGCTTGCACAGACCCCCGGACATCAGCACAGCCCCCCGGCAGGCCGGCACAGCCCCCCGGCAGGCCGGTACAGACCCCCACAGGGTGCACAGACCACCGGCAGGCCGGCACAGCCTCCCGGCAGGCCGGTACAGACCCCAGGCAGTCCACACAGCCCCCCGGCAGGCCGGCAGAGACCCCCGGAAGGCCCGAAATGACGGCGCATCATGATGCGCACACACCGCGCATCATGATGACGTCAGGCCGTCAATCAACTGAACTTCCGATTCCGATGCCGAATTCCGATATTGAAAAAATATCGGAAGTCGGTATCGGAATTCCGATACAGCAAGTATCGGCCGATACCCGATACTTGCGGTATCGGAATGCTCAACACTAATCAGGACGTAATCTTTCATTGCACGTGCCTCAGTGGTCAGTAGTGGACACTGCATGTGCGTGTAAGGGGTACAGGGAGCTAGTATAATGCCCTGCACCCCTTGCATATGTTCCTGTAAAAGCGTTATATTCCATGTGTCGTGTAATGTTCATATATTGTGTATTGCATTGTACCTATGTGTTGAGGAGATATAGGGATAGCGTAGGACTTAGACCAGTAGGGGGAGCACAATAGAATAGGATAGGGATTAGTTAGACCAATAGGGAAAGAGTAGTTGGGGAGCTTACTGGAGTTAGTTAGTGTGAGCCGGGAGCAAGGACAGGACTGTCGTGTCTGGGGGAACGTTTAAGCAGAGGAACCCAGCGGTCCAGGGCCTAAGCACTGACAGTCACACGGTGGCGGAGGAATATCAGGGCAGCATAAGAATGGTAGCAACTAACTTCATGGGAACAACCCTTAACATTCAAGGCCTATGGCCTGGAAAGGAAGAGCCATCCTTCAACTTCATCTTCGGAGAGGGAAGCGGGTGGGGAGCTCCTGAAGTGGGTTATTCTGACCAGTCAGGATGCTGCGGTACTCGCGGATATGGTATGGAAATGTGATATTCCTGGAGGAGTGAGGGACAGTACAGGGAACAGAATGGTGATATTCTGCGAAGAATCTTGTGCTGTTTCTGTGACTAAACTGGATGAGCTGAGTAAAGTTGTTTTGCTGACAATGAACTTGAATTCTGACTATCATTGTGTGGTGCTAAAAGAAAAGGAGCCCCGGCAGTGTAGAATGGACCATGACTTACAAGTGAGTTGACTACAATGTGTAAATGTGATGGGGAGTGAGGGTGTGCCAGTTTTGCCACCGTCAGCCATGACTACCTCCCTGGCCTCCATTTCACGCATGCTCACAGAACAAGAAGAAATGAAAAGGTTGGTGGCCATCAAAACGCAGCTGCTAGCCCAAGCACTATGGTCCCCAGAAATTTGCCTGTGGGCCTGGAGAAACAGTCATTGTGGTACGTAAAAGGCCCGAGGTTCCCCACCCCTGACCTAGAAGCTACTTCCCCCCCCTTTCCTGCCTCTGGAACTCATCATTCACTGAAAAAAACTGCTCAAATATATCTTTGCAAAGACATGACACACTGCCAGCATGTTATTGTCAGGTTGTACTTACATTAAACTCTATGGAGAGGTCAGTGGGGAGGAGAGTAGAGGAGCTGAGGAGGCTGCGAATCATTGTGCAGATTATGACCAGCTTATCTCAGTGCTGATTCACAGCTACACTGCCTAATATGGCTATATAATTCTTTCTTGGCTCTGCCTGCTGCTTACTTCTATTTGCTACCAATGAGAAAAGGAGCACCAATTCCTTTCTCTGTGGGTGTAGGAGGAGCTGTCCCCACTGTGTGCCCGGGCCGGAACCAAGAGGGCTGCCACCAAGGTTCCTAGGGAAACTGTTTCCGGGGGACAGAATTAGAGGACGGGACTTAGAGAGTTCCAGAGCGGTTGGGGGAGGAGCCAGTATAAAAAGGACTGAGGACGCCAGGAGGGGTGAGTCAGCAGAACAGGAGAGGTGGAGGAAGGAAGCCAAGAAGCGCCAGAGAGCCAGAGCAAAAGTCAGAGCCAGAGCAGAGCGGGGAGAGCAGCGACCAGAGAGACTGCAGGGAGACTCACCACAGGCAGAAAGGAGATGGCACCTAGCCGTCCAGGAGGGAGACGCCAACCGTTCAGCCACGCTCCTAGTGGCCGCCACCGCCCAACTCCACCCAGCGGGTGCGGCCCGTCAGCTCCCGCCCGCGGCAGCCGCCGCCCAACTCCACCCCGTGGGTGCGGCCTGTCCGCTGCCAGCCGCGGTCCCTGCAGCTCCGTTTGGGGCTGCGGACTCCATTCTCCAGCCCCCAAGTGGCACCGCACCGCCTCCGCCGGGGGGCGCCGCCTTGCGGAACTCTTCCGGGGCCTGTTGTGCCCCCACCTCTCATGGGCACAGGAACGCCCGAAGTCTTCGTCAGATCCTCGTCGGCTGGGCCCAGTGGCTGCAACACCGAAGCATCATCATTCAGGACTATGTCGGACGTCAGAGAGGATAAGTGACACTTTTATAACTAAGGACCTGTAGTTGGTCATACCGCGGCCCTATAGTGACCGGCCTTCGCCGGGTTAGTGGTGTTCGCATAACCGTGTGTTTCTTGTATTGATCCCCTGCGTGGGCAGTTATTGTTAGCTTGTTTGGTTGCTCAAGACAGCCCCAAAGGCATCTATAGATATAAAAGTTACACCTTAAAGCTCAAACCGTCTCGCACCTCGTTACTGCATCCCCCGTAGCGGCGAGTACTACATTGGTTTAACATGAGGGAGACATAATAGCAACTAGTGTCCACCAAAAGAGCCCACAGAAGGGAAAACGGGTGAAAAATAAAAGCTATGGTATGACCAGAAATAGTATTATTTCTCATGTACATGCACATGACAGCTTTTTCTGAAAAGTTATTTAATAGTATGGATACCCTTTAAACTAGCTTAAGAGAACAATAAAGTTATTTCTCGCAAGGGAGAATGTAGAGAGTGGAATATGCCACTACTGGAACCTTCTGGCAGCAGCATATCTTGCAGGGTATGTTGAATACCAACAAAACCATTCATCTTTCCCATCATCTATTATCACGGGAAAGTCTGAAAACCCCAAAATACATTAAAATGATGGATGACCTCACAGCTTTATCCAGCATTAGCTGCAATATATTCTGCTCCTTTGCTCTCCAAGATTGTTGCATAAGTTATTGATTTTATGATAATTTAAGAAGGTAATTATATACTCATAATTGGCTTCACAGTGAGCTTTTCTAACATAGAAATATTTAGCCTGAGCATAAAGTAATTGCAGTCTAGATATCATACGTGAGCTAAGCCTTTATTTACCTACTAGATGGAGGTCCGATGCAATCGCTTTGGGAGGGTGGTAATATCATGATAGGGACAGGCTTTGCAGCATTGAGAATCTCTCCCTCCATGTGCTCACCCACCTATCCGCTCACTCTTTCCCCATGTGCTGACTTCTCCCATCTGTGCTCTCTTCTTTGACCTGTCTACCCCATGTGCTGTCCCCCTTGTCTGCTGTCTCTCTCCTTCCTTTGCTGTGTTCTCCCCTCATGTGCTCTCCCGTTTGAGCTGTCTCCCTCCTGTGCTCTGTCTCTCTCACCCCTGTGTCTGACTGTGTACAGAACATACCACAGCTCCTGGGCAGGGGAGGTAGCAAAATATTGTTTAAAAACAGTCAGTGAAATATTTTACCTTACAAAATGAATTCAGAAAATGAATCCTCTGTGATCCTGTGCTGTAACGTCAGTATTGTCTTTTGCTTCCTCCCCTGCCCAGGAGATGTGGTATGCTCTGTACACGGTCAGACACAGACAATTTTTGAAATTAACTTTCGTTCATGGGAAAACCCCTTTAATGTGACCGGCTTCCTCTGCCTGTGGACACATTGTGCATCTGCCACCAGGATCAGCCAAATGATTCACTGCGCCTATGTGGAATTCACGCAGGTGCAGTGCGATGGTGTTCCGCTGGTGGTACCATGCAAGAGGCTGCGTGAGTGTGAGTGAGTGTGTGAGAGTGAGTGTGAGAGTGTGAGATTGATTGTGGGAGTGTGAATGTGAGTGTGTGTGAGTGTGTGTGGTTCGTTCGGCATATAGCGTGTGTGTATGGTGCGATGGTGTTCCGCTGGTGGTACCGCGCAATAGGTTGGTACCAGCAGCAGTTTCCATATTGAGACACCCACCACTTGGGTGTCCCAATATGGGGGTCGGTGAACTTCCTCTTCTTGGAATTCTGGGATATGGTGACATCTGGACAGAACAGGAAATGAAAACATTACAAGGCAATTATATAAATAGATAGTAATATTCATCTCCGTTTGACATGTTAGATGTTAAAGGGGTTGTCCGGCTTTGAGCTGCATGTCTGCAATCACTTTAAGCGACTGCAGACTTGTGAATCCTCACTGACTGCAACAAAGTGATTTGCATACATGGGGTTATATGCTGATGGGATGGGCGTGGCTTCATATACTGCAAGTGTATTAAGCGAGGCCAGAAATAGTCTAGTTGGAATGTGGCTGTGAGTATTCAAATCACATACTTGCAGTTGCAGGACTGTAGACTTGTAGCTTTAGACTGGACAACCCCTTTAGAGGTATCACTATGTGTTCAAAACTTTTTCCTTTTTGTCAGTAGTTAGAGGTTATCTGTCTTTATTAGATATAACTCGTGACTTTTATCTTTATAACTATAGTCTGTAAATAAGGAAAATAAACATTATTTATTTTGGCAGTAATAGGAAATATTTTTCCTTTCTAACCTGTTACAATTCTAGCTGAGTGTCCCTTCATCCAAATTTCATGCTCCGACCTACTGTCATGGATTTGGGTTTGAACCCTTGAGCCCATGCTTTGTAGTCAACTTCTCTGTCTACCGAGAAAAAGAAGATACACCTTTTATCTGGTTGTTTAGCTTCTTTTATCCTTCCTTCAGTCTTTTTCGGGTAACAGGTGTTTTCATTTACTCATTTTTCTGCCCTATCAGCTTTCGAGTGCAGATTTACATACTTTCCCCCTGTTGATATTAACTGCTGGTGATAGTCTCATTTGAATGTTCAGTCATACTGCTGTAGTTTAAGTCAGGTAGTAAAAGACCAACTAGGATTTATCTCTCGGCTGTTTATGTTCTTCACCCTGCACCTGTCTTCTATTTCTTTTTAGGAAGTAGGCAGCAAATTCTCTAATAGTGCATATTTAATACTATATTTTATATTTCATTTTTTGTTTTACTCACTCTGGGATCTCTTTCTTTTTCAGCGCACTTTCCCAATTGCAGGTAATTTGCACTCTGCTCTGCCCTCCAGTTCTTTAGGAGGAATGTAAGACACTCAATGGCCTTTTAGGCAGCATAGGTCTGAGTTGCCATAGTCTAGTCTGTGGCTATTTCAGTTCATGCAGGAACCACTAGAGACTGTAGGTTCAGGATCTCTAGCCTCTACAGGAACCGGCAGGGTTAGTTGCAGTTTTCAGTGTCTTACCTATTTTCCCAAGTGAGTTGCTATACTATCATAACATTTACAGCATAATTAGACATGCTTATAGAAATTTTCCAATTCAGTAAATTTCATTAGATTGCTGGACTTCTGTTTTACTAGTAATGGGATCATACATCTCATATAGAAAGTCCTATAACCAGTGGGTTATAGGACTTGCTCTATGAACCCACTTAAAGGGGTTCTCCAAGAATGTAACTAAATGGCCCCCATCACTTAATTCACCTAATTCAAACAGTCTATCCTAGTCACGTATCAACATGGGTGGCAGTTTGATGAAACCCAGCTCCTGAAACCTTTATCTCAACTGACAGAGGAACTGTATCGTAAGCACAAATACTGGTGTGGTGTTGTGAGTTCATTTTCCCCTTCACTACTGAGGCCCGAGGAACTCCCTCTTCTGGTGAAGAAAGGTAGTGAGCCTGATTGTCAAACACCTGGGGCTGATGATGATGACTGGCTGAGCGGAGTTAATGACTGGATATAAGGCTGCCGACGCCCTTCTGGCCTGTGGGTAATTTCTCTGTGGACTTCTAGGAAACCAGTCTGATTCCTGCTCATCTAAAGCTAAGATTTCTGCTTTGCCTTTTTGCATTAGTGTTTTGTTTTCCTTGCTTTTCTGGATTCTGCCATTCCCTGCTGGGGTGAGCTGAATCTCCTTTTGCCTGTTGCTCTGTCTTCAGAATATTCCTGAGTACTGACATAGCTTTTTTGAAGCCTAGCGTCTTCAGGGCCTTTTTTACTGTCAGTTTGTTGGCTCTTATTTTCATAGGGTCTTTCACGGATTGCAGACAGCAGCCTTCCTGTCCTTTCCTATCTAAGCTAGCATGGGCCCCATCTTTGCTCAGTCTATCTTTCTGTCTGTGTTTTGTTCTTTTTCTTGCTTCACCGTCATTATATGTGGGGGGCTGCCTTTTGCTTTGGGGTCTGCTCTGGGGCAGTTTAGATTTCCCTTTCTGTCTTTAGGCTATGTAGTCCTCCGGCTGTGATCGAGGGGCCTAGGGCATCGTAGGAGCCCCCCACGGCTACTGCTAGTTGTGTTGATAGGTTCAGGGGTCTGCAATCCGATAGCTGCCAACTTCTCTGGTTTTCTGGACTTAGCTAGCATTTCTATTTTTGCCTCCTACGGTGACTCAATCATAACAGAATCACCCGCCATACCGCAGATTCTAGGGTACTCAATAGCAGGAAAGAATTGTATTAAAAAAAAAAAAAAAAAAAAGTGTGTATATTTTTTCCTCTATATCTCTGAGGCCGTAGGGGGAATTTTTTTTTCTCTCAATGGAGATAAAGCAATTGTCTGATCGTGTGGAGCAGCTCGCTGCGGAAGTGCGGGGAATTTCTGCCTACCTTGCTCATTCAAATGCTGCTGAACCAAAGATTCCTACACCTAATGTATTTTTTGGGGATCGGTCTAAATTTTTGAATTTCAAAAATAATTGTAAATTATTTTTTGCCTTGAAGCCTAACTCGTCAGGGAGCTCCGCGCAGCAGGTTAAAATTGTTATCTCTTTGCTGCGTGGCGATCCCCAGGATTGGGCGTTTTCTTTGAAACCAGATGATCCTATTCTGACTAATGTGAACACATTTTTTCAGGCCTTGGGGTTGTTGTATGACGAACCTAATGCCATTGATGAGGCTGAAAAGACCCTGCTGGCATTGAACCAGGGTCGTGATTCTGCAGAATTGTACTGTCAAAAATTCCGAAAGTGGGCAGTACTTACTACCTGGAATGATAATGCCTTGGCTGCTCTCTTTCGGAAGGGGTTGTCAGAAGCCATAAAAGATACTATGGTGGGATTTCCTGTTCCCTCTGGTCTTGACGATTCTATGTCTTTAGCCATTCAGGTTGATTGGCGTTTACGCGAACGCAGAGCTGCACGAGAGGTGTTGCCACCTGTTGAACAGATGTCTGAACCTATGCAATGTGATAGAGTTTTTTCCAGAGAGCAGCGTCAGGAGTTCAGAAGGCGTAATAAGTTGTGTTTTTTCTGTGGTGATGCCTCGCATATTATTTCTGTCTGTCTTAAACGCAAGAAACACTTTGCACACACGTTTTCTGTTGGTGGTGTTCAACCTAAGTTTCTTCTGGCTATTACTCTGATCTGCTCCCTGTCCACATTTTCCGCCAAGGCTTTTGTGGATTCGGGAGCAGCTCTAAACCTAATGGACTTGGATTTTGCTAAACGTTGTGGATTTCTGATGACACCTCTGCAGACGCCTATCCCTTTGAGGGGGATTGATGCTACTCCTTTGGCTAAAAATAAACCTCAGTTTTGGACCCAGGTGGTAATGCGGGTCGCCCCAGACCATCAAGAAAATTGCAGGTTTTTGGTGTTACATAATCTGCATGATACTATTGTTCTGGGGTTTCCCTGGTTACAAATTCATAATCCAGTTTTGGATTGGAAATCTGTGTCTGTGGTGAGTTGGGGTTGTCGGTGTGCCTTTAGTGAGGCTCCGGTGTTTTCCACCTCTCCTCAGTCGCATGATGTTCCTGATTATTTGGCGGACTTTTATGATGTATTTAGTGAGAATGAGTCTGCGTCTCTGCCTCCTCATAGGAGTTATGACTGTGCTATTGAACTGAGCCCGTGGTGTAAATTTCCCAAGGGTCGGCTCTTCAATTTATCTGTACCCGAGCACGAGGCTATGCGATCCTATATTAAGGAGGCATTGGAGAAGGGTCATATTAGACCATCCTCGTCACCCTTAGGTGCCGTTTTTTTTTTGTAGCCAAAAAGGATGGACCATTAAGACCTTGTATTGATTATCGTGCTCTCAACAAAATTACTGTTAAATATCAGTATCCGTTACCCCTGATTTCTGATCTATTCTCCAGAGTTAAAGGTGCTTGCTGGTTTACCAAGCTTGACCTCAGGGGGGCGATAATCTTATTCGCATTAAGCATGGGGATGAATGGAAGACGGCGTTTAATACTCCGGAGGGACATTTTGAGTACCTGGTGATGCCTTTTGGGCTCACTAATGCCCCTTCTGTCTTCCAGTGCTTCATGAACGATATTTTCCGAGATTTTGTCGATAAATTTTTGATTATCTATCTGGATGATATTTTGATCTTCTCCAAGGATTGGGATTCTCATGTGGAACATATTCGGACTGTGTTCCGGATCTTGAGGGAGAATTCCCTGTATGTCAAAGGATCTAAATGCCTTTTTGGAGTACAGAGGATTTCTTTTTTGGGATTTATTTTGTCCCCGTCAATTATTGAAATGGACCCGGTCAAGGTACAGGCCATTTACGATTGGGTTCAGCCCACTTCTTTGAAGGCCCTCCAGAAGTTTTTGGGTTTTGCTAATTTTTATCGGAAATTTATAGCAAAATTTTCTAGTATTGCCAAGCCATTGACTGATTTGACTAAGAAGGGTGCTGATGTGTTAAATTGGTCTCCGGAGGCTGTTTCTTCCTTTCAGGAGCTGAAGCGAAGATTCACCTCCGCCCCGGTTTTGCGGCAACCTGATGTCTCACTTCCGTTCCAGGTAGAGGTGGATGCTTCTGAGATTGGTGCAGGAGCTGTTTTGTCCCAAAAGGATCCTGTAACATCTAAAATGAATCCCTGTGCTTTCTTTTCCCGAAAGTTCTCTCCATCTGAACGTAACTATGATGTGGGGAATCGGGAACTGTTAGCCATGAAATGGGCATTTGAGGAGTGGAGACATTGGTTGGAGGGAGCTAAGCATCAAGTCGTGGTCCTCACTGACCACAAGAATTTGATTTACCTAGAGTCGGCGAAGCGCTTGAACCCTAGACAGGCTAGGTGGGCCTTGTTTTTTACACGTTTTGATTTTGTGGTTTCTTTTCTTCCTGGAACTAAGAATGTCAAGGCTGACGCCCTCTCTAGGAGCTTCTTTGCTGATTCTCCTGTGGTGACCAAGCCTACTACCATCTTAGGCGAAGGGGTAGTTCTTTCTGCCATCTCACCCAATTTGAGACGTGCTCTGGAAGAGTTCCAGGAGGACAAACCTGAGTGTTGTCCCAGTGGAAAGTTGTATGTTCCTGACCAGTGGAAGAAGAGAGTGATGTCTGAAGTTCATTGCTCTGCTTTGGCTGGTCATCCAGGTATTTTTGGTACTAGAGATCTGGTGAGTCGGTCTTTTTGGTGGCCCTCCTTGTCTCGTGATGTCAGGAATTTTGTGCAGTCCTGTGGGACGTGCTCCCGGTCTAAATCGTGTTCTCGCTCTAGTGGGTTGTTGATGCCTTTGCCTGTCCCCAAGAGGCCATGGACCCATATTTCATTGGATTTCATCTCTGATATGCCTGTCTCTCAAAGGATGACTGTTATTTGGGTGATTTGTGATAGGTTCTCTAAGATGGTTCATCTTGTACCACTCCCTAAGTTGCCGTCTTCCTCTGAATTGGTGCCCCTGTTTTTACAACAGGTGGTTCGCTTGCACGGGATTCCTTAGAACATTGTATCTGACAGAGGAGTCCAGTTTGTGTCTAGATTTTGGAGAACTTTCTGTTCCAAGCTGGGAATTCAGTTGTCCTTCTCCTCTGCTTTTCACCCTCAGACCAATGGGCAGACAGAGAGAACAAACCAGACCTTGGAGTCATATTTGAGATGTTTTATTTCTGCTGATCAGGATGATTGGGTTTCATTTTTGCCCTTGGCCGAATTTTCTTTAAATAATAGAGCTAGTTCTGCCACTTTGATGTCTCCTTTTTTTTGTAACTTTGGGTTTCATCCTCGATTTTCTTCAGGGCAGGTGGAGCCCTCTGCCTGCCCAGGGGTTGACACTGTGGTGGAGAGAATGCACCAGATCTGGGACCAAGTGGTGGATAAGTTATCTCTCTCCCAGGAAAAGGCCCAGCGGTTTTCCAACCGACATAGGACCATTGGTCCCCAATTTAAGGTTGGTGATATGGTGTGGTTATCATCAAAAAATATTGCTATGAAGGTGGCTTCTCCTAAGTTTAAGCCTAGATTTATTGGACCTTACAAGATTTTGGAGATTATTAATCCGGTCTCCTTTCGCTTGGCTCTTCCTGTCACATTTAAAATCCATAATGTGTTCCATAAATCTTTGTTGAAGAGGTTTGTTGAACCTGTTGTTCCGGGGGTTGCACCTCCAGACCCTGTATTGGTTGAAGGTAACATGGAATATGAGGTAGAGAAAGTACTGGATTCCCGTCTGGCTAGACAGAGACTCCAGTATTTGGTTAAGTGGAAGGGTTATGGTCAGGAGGATAATTCCTGGGTCTCTGCCTCTGATATTCATGCCAAAAGATTGGTGCGTGCCTTTCATCGGGCTCACCCTGATTGCCCTGGTGGCGTGGTTGAGGGTTCGGTGACCCCTCCTCAAGGGGAAGGTACTGTTGTGAGTTCATTTTCCCCTTCACTACTGAGGCCCGAGGAACTCCCTCTTCTGGTGAAGAAAGGTAGTGAGCCTGATTGTCAAACACCTGGGGCTGATGATGATGACTGGCTGAGTGGAGTTAATGACTGGATATAAGGCTGCCGACGCCCTTCTGGCCTGCGGGTGATTTCTCTGTGGACTTCTAGGAAAACAGTCTGATTCCTGCTCATCTAAAGCTAAGATTTCTGCTTTGCCTTTTTGCATTAGTGTTTTTTTTTCCTTGCTTTTCTGGATTCTGCCATTCCCTGCTGGGGTGAGCTGAATCTCCTTTTGCCTGTTGCTCTGTCTTCAGAATATTCCTGAGTACTGACATAGCTTTTTTGAAGCCTAGCGTCTTCAGGGCCTTTTTTACTGTCAGTTTGTTGGCTCTTATTTTCATAGGGTTTTTCACGGATTGCAGACAGCAGCCTTCCTGTCCTTTCCTATCTAAGCTAGCATGGGCCCCATCTTTGCTCAGTCTATCTTTCTGTCTGTGTTTTGTTCTTTCTTCTTGCTTCACCGTCATTATATGTGGGGGGCTGCCTTTTGCTTTGGGGCAGTTTAGATTTCCCTTTCTGTCTTTAGGCTATGTAGTCCTCCGGCTGTGATCGAGGGGCCTAGGGCATCGTAGGAGCCCCCCACGGCTACTGCTACTTGTGTTGATAGGTTCAGGGGTCTGCAATCCGATAGCTGCCAACTTCTCTGGTTTTCTGGACTTAGCTAGCATTTCTATTTTTGCCTCCTATGGTGACTCAATCATAACAGTGTGGGCTGTGACATGAAGTTAAATAAATCTTATCTGCTGACTGATGGTGCATGGAGGACTGAAGGTGGAGAAAAAGTCCTTTGTGCTCAGTCAGCCGAGGAGTAGATTTATTTCTTGTGTTGTCACAGCCCTTCTTGGCTCACCAAAGTATGTTTTAAAGGACAGTTCCTCTGTCAGCTGAGACACAGGTCTTGACAGCTGATTTTCTTCAGGTTACAGTGTCCTAACACTTGACTAGGATGAGCTGTTGTTTGAATTATGTGACAGGGGACATTTTATTACATTCTTGAGGAACCCCTTTAAAGCTTGTGGGCCTCAATACAAAATGTCCAACAGAGCCCCCAGCTACCAAATGTCTTTAATAATATTGGTTTTCTCCTACAGATCAAATAGGGTTTTTAGGCCACCCATGCTCCAGGGTACAGATGTAAATGCAACTTCTACACCCCCTATTATTACTCTTTTTTCCGTTACAGGTCTGTTCAAAAGAGAAATGTAATATGGACATGTGTACAAATCTTAAGAAACGCAATATTATCCTTTGGATGGTTTATGTGTTCAGTATATAATCTAGCCAAATGTTTAATAAGGATTAAAATGTTGCAATAAAACATCCCATCCATTTTTGGAGTGTACAAAATAAGCAATTCCTTCACTTTGAGCGTGGCTGATCACGACGTAATATTCCATCCCTGGTCAAACAGGCCCAGGTCACATGGATGGAATATTACGTTTGATGTCAGAAAGGGGTTAATGACCAGTACATGCTAGGTAGACAGCTGGGACTGATATTAACAGCCTGCAAAAGGGCCATGGATATTGGCCCCTCCCAAACTAAAAACATTAGCTTTCAGCAGTCCTAGAAATGACGCATCTATAAGATGCGCCAAATCTGGCACTTAGCCTTTCTCTTCCCACTTGAGATGGGGCTTTGGCAAGTGGGGTTATAGTTGGGGGGTTGGTGTCACATTTGTATTGTCAGGTAACATAAAGCCCAGAGGATTGTAATGGAGAGGCATCTATAAGATCCTCCCATTACTAACCCCATAGTCATATTGTAGAAAAAAAGCACACACACAAAATAAAGTCCTTTAATTGAAAAAAATGACACACACTCCTTTAAAGAATCTAAATTAAACCATACTCACATCATCGCTCAGTCTACAGAAGCCAATGTCTCCAGTAACAAAATTAAAATAATAAACTAAAATATTCCTCACCTGTCCACAGAGAAGATGATAATCCGTTTGTACCAGGACAGGTCTAGCTCTGCAACAACTAGAAGAAAGATGTGATAATACAGCCTGCCATCCAGCAGAGACACTGAGCAGTGTGTGCTACTGCTGCTCAGTGTCTTGCGGTGAACTCCTATGACCTGAATGATGTCACTGCTAGTGTGAGAACATGTGGATCCCTATATTCTTGATAACCAGCCTTGCTAATGCTGACAGCTGTGGGTTGCAGCCCCTAATTATTAGTTTTGCCTGGCTGGTTATCAAAATTACAGGGTAACCCCACGTCATTTTTTTGGAGTTCCCATTTTAATAACCAGGAAATGCTAAGTATACAGCTCTGAGTTGATATTAATAGCCTGGGAACCTTTATGAATATTGTAATCCTTTCCAGGATATTAACAACAGTCCCCAGCCATCAGTTTTCCCTCAGCTGTTGAAATGAAAATTACAGGGGACCCCACTCCATTTTTTTCATTTTTTTATTTATTAACTAGCTCAGTAAAAGACAGTAAACGTCAGTGAGCGCCATGGGAAATGTTGTAACGGCGCTCGAGCTGACGTCAGTGAGTTAAACTGAGATACTTCGCTGTGAACTCCCATGACCTTTCTGACCACATTATCAGCGTGAGAGCTTTTTCACACTCATGGTGATGTCAGTAAGGTCATAGGACTTCACAACAAAATACTGAGCAGCGGTAGCACGGCCATGGATGGCAGGCTGTATAGTCGCATCATGCAACAATGCAGTCTACCTTCTAGATGTAGTAGAGCTAGACTCATCACAGGACAAATGGATTATTATCTTCTTGGCAGACAGGTAAGGAATATTGTGGTTTATTATTTTAATTCTCTTACCGGAGACCATGGCTTCTGTGGACTGGATGATGACGTGAGTATGGTTTAATTTAGATTCTTTAAAGGAGTCTGTGTCATTCCTACAATTAAAGGACTTTATTCTGACTGTGTGTTTATTAACAATATAACTATAGGATTAGTAATGGATAGGTGTCTTATAGACACCTCTCCATAACTAAGCCACGGGCTTGAAATCACTGGATAATACAAAGGTGACATCAACCCCACAAATATGAACCCCACTTGCCACCAACAGAGCGCAAGTGGGAAGAGCAAGGCAAAGCGCCAGAATTGATTATATCCACCTTTTCTGGGGTGGCTGCGAGCTGCTATTTTTATAATGGAGGGCTAATACCAGCCCCTTACCAGCCTAAGAATATCAGCCAACAGCTGTCTGCTTTAGCTTGTCTGGTTGTCAAAAATGGGGGAATCTAGGCCTTTTTTTTAATCATTTATTTGAATAATTAAAAAATACGGTGTGGCGACCGCTCTATTCTTGATTACTAGCCTTGCTGAAGCTGACGATTGCAGCCCACAGCTTTTGGTTTTGTCATGCTGGTTATCAAAAATATAGGAGAACCCTCACATCATTTTTTAATACTTAATTATTCATAGTGCAGTGAGAATTCATTAGCCACCACTTGTTAACAGTTGAATACAACTCTCAACATTGTTCCCTACTGGCGCTGATTGCAGTGCAAGTAGGGGACAATGATGTGAGCTGTCTTCTTCAGCACCCGGTGCCAGGGAACAGTTTGAACAGTATCACTGATGTCTAGGTGACGGTACATGTCACACTGATGACACAGGGATGTAATTCGTGTGTAATCAGTGTGCACGTGTCGGGACGTTTTGGGGCCTGTGTTGCTACCGGAAGCACTGATGTCTGAAAGAGCCCTTAGTGAATTCGGTCATTTATTGGACTTTGGCTGACTTTTGCCGATTTTTAGGAAAAAAGCTCAGGAATCCGAACATGAATCTGAATGTGCAACATTTGTGTAGAATTTGAGATCGGCAAACGTTTTCCGAACCAGTTCTCTCACCTCTATTCAAGATTATTTGTTTTTTTTTTTGTTTTTTTTTTACCGTGTTATTTTAAGTCATTTACTTATCCACATTTTTTTTAAGGGCAATTGTCCTACCCTGCTCTTACCCCCATTTTGCTTACTTTTGCAGCCCTGTACTCCTGACTGTGATCATTTTAAAGCGCCAAAGTTCAGAACCCCATCGACTTCTAATGGGTTCGAGTCCAGGGTCAAGTTTGGACCCAAATCAAACTTTTTACTGTATTTTCGGAGAACCTAGCGTACCTGAACATCCACGGGTTTGCCCATCACTAGTAGTGATCTTGTGCAACCAGTGCTCATTCATTGGTTATAGAAATGGTGGTTGCACATTGTGCTATTGCTTCATTCAAGCAAGGGTCTTAGCTTCTCCACACTCTCAGAATCTAAGTTAAGTTTGTTGATGAATCCCCAGGGATCATAAATATGTTTTAATGTTTTATTCTGTGTATAGAAGATGAATGTTGTTTACAGAACAACCCCTTTAAATGTTAATTTAGTATAATAGCGATGTAAAAATTGGTCTCAAATGCAGCTTTTCTCTAGTAACTCCATTATTCAAGCTCCTGGTATTATAATGTTTAAGCACAATGTGCAACAGAATATATTTTCCTTAAAGATGAGTTCAGCATTGGCTATCTATGCTGAAATCTTGCTAAAAATAAACAACTCATTTACAAGACTTTAATCGTGAAAGACTGCTGTTCGATGTGATATAGTTTACTCTCCAAGGGCATACGAGATTATAGATTTTACATGAATAGAAAATTAAGTACCAATTTATGGAGATGGCTGATTATAGCAGCATAGAGTGCACATTTATTAGCATATATTCTACAGAATATTTTACTGCAAGAAGTCTTTCTTTTCTAATCAGTGTTGATGTTTATTGGAATCTTCCATTACATTAAAACTCAATATACGTAATATGCATTTCTCTACCTTTTATACATCAAGCAAATATATAAATCATCTATTAGTCAAGCATTGGCTGGCAAACAAGTCATAATACCCTAGTAATTTATTTATTATTCATTTCCTTGATGCATGTTGTAGCCCAGATATATTGTCATAACCCACATCTGTCCGTGTCTCAAAGGTGATCACAGTCTACACTGTGTTACAAATTATTATTATGGACCTTCCCAGCCTATTAATGTCAGCCCCAAGCTGTCTGCTTTGCCTTTGCTGGTTATTAACAATGAGGAGATCCTAAAAAAATGCAGTGGAGTCCCCCCTATTTTTAATAACCAACTAAGTCAAAGCAGACAGCTAGCGCTATTATTCATAGGTTGGGAAGGGCCATGGATATTGGCCTCTTCCCAACCTAATAAGGCCAGTCCTCAGCCTCCCCTGAAATGGCACATCCATTAGATGCTGTATTTCTGGCACTTAGCCTTGGCTCTTCCCATTTGCCTGGTGCGTTGCCCTTGTGAGAACCAACGCCTGTCAACTGAGGTAACTGACATCTATCTTCGAGCTTCAGTACCGGACAAGTGTCTGGCACGAATCCCAAACTTTACACTTCAGGTTCACTCATCCCTATTTCCAAACAGAACTCAAAATGGTCAATAGTTGAATTTTCAGCATTAACAGTCACATTTACTGAAATCAAAAGCTTTTTCAATCAAAAACAGAACAAGCTACACATTAACATAGCACCCCTTCTTTGATATCATCTTCAAGACTCTTGCATCCACTGGAATTGTGAGTTTTTTTATAGCTTCTGATTCAATTTCTCTGCAAGATGTTAGAATATCCTCCCATAGCTGCTGTTTTGATGTGAATTGCCTCCTACCCTCATAGATCTTTTGCTTGAGGATACTCAAAAGGTTCTCAATAGGGTTGAGGTCAGGGAAGGATGATGGCCACACCATGAGTTTCTGTCCTTCTGTACTCATAGCAGCCAAATGACTCAGAGGTATTATTTACAGCATGAGATGGTGCATTGTCATGCAAGGTGATGATTTTCCTACAGATTTTATGATTCTTCTTTTTTCATCATGGAAGAAAGTGGTAACTGAGAAACTATATACTTTGCCGAGGTTGCTTTTACAGGTAGTGATCAATGAGTGGAACAGGCTGCCACGAGAAGTGGTGAGTTCTCCTTCAATGGAAGTCTTCAAACAGAGGCTGGACAGACATCTGACTGGGATGATTTAGCGAATCCTGCTTTGAGCAGGGGGTTGGACCAGATGGCCCAGGAGGTCCCTTCCAACTCTACGATTCTATGATTCTATGTACCCTGAATGGGCCTACCAGCTCTCTTCCCTCGATTTGGGCCCAAAATATGACTCTCCCACCTCGTTGCTGAAGTTGCAGCATTGGTGAAAATCCACTAATCATCCACTGCTCCATCCATCAGGACCATGAAGGGTTGCAAAGCAATCATCAGTAAACAAGACTTTTTTGGAATTACTCGTCTTCATACATGTTTGGGTCCACTACAACTGTTTATGCTTGTGAGCACTGTTTAGATATGGTTGAATATGAAAAGAAGGATTATACAGAACTGCAAGACTCTGGAGCATACTACACCTTCAGGTTCTTGGGACTCCAGAGGCACCAGCAGCATCAAATATCTGTTTTCTACTTTGTAATGGTATTTTGGCAGATTAATTTGTCTGGCAGAAACCTTCATCCTTATGACTTTGTATCATCCACAAATCTCTTCACAGTACAATGATCATGCTAAAGTGTTTGTGAAATATCTAAGGTTTTCACTGTGCAAGGCATTGCACTATTTGATGCTTTCTCGGCAGTAGAGAGATCTTTTTTCTTTCCCATTTGCTTGAAACCTGTGGCCTGCTAAATAATGTGGAACATCCTTCTTAAGTAGTTTCCTTTAATTGTCCTCACCTGGCAAACTATTTATCACAGGTGTTTGAGATTGATTTCAGTGACCCAAAGAGGCCTGAAACACAATAACGTCCAGGATTATATTTGAAATACAAAAAAATAAATCTGGAAGACACTTAATGTAGTTTGCATAATAATTTGGAATGTGATGTAATTTCCTATGTCATAACAGAACAAATTTATCAGTACATTTTGCTCCCATTATACCAAACTATTAATAAGACATATAGATCAAATTTGGATAAACCATTGTATGTTTACATTCAAGGTTAAAAGGTCTACAGTTTATAGATTCCAAAAACCTTTCAAATACATTATATGGCAGGGGTGAGCAATTAATTTTTCCAAGGAACCATATGAGAGGCAATGACTGTTGTGGAGGGCTGAGCAAATAGGCTGACATTAATTCTGCACAATATTAATATTAACTTTTTAAATAATTAATTAAAATACAATTATCTATATTAATATTAATTGGGTCACTTAATATTGAACAGAGTTAAGTATGTGGACATCCCCCTATAAGTATCAGCCCACACACAGCCCTTACATACTGTAAGAGCCTACACACAACCCCTCTAAATACAGTATGAGCCCCCACATAGACCCCTGTATACAGTGTGAGCACCCACATACCTACTCTATATATATATATGAGTCCCCCATGTACCTCCTATATATAAGACCCCAAATAACCATGTATATACAGTATAAAATCTTAGGTAGTCTCTCTATATACAATAAGAACCCTCACATAGCCCTTTGTATACAGTGTGAGTCCTCACATAGCCCATCTATATACAATATGAGCCCTTACATATCCCCAATATACAGTATGAGCCCACATATAGCCTCCTATAATCAGTATGCGCTCCACATAGCCTCCAAAATACAGTATGAGAGCCCACATAGCGTCATATACAGTATGAAACCACCTAACCCCCTATGTACAGTGTGAACCTCTACATAGCCTCCTATATACAGTATGAACCACCACATAACCTCATATACAGTATGAGCCCCTACATAGCCTCACCTATATACAGTATAAACCCCATATGGCCCCTATATACAGTATGAGCCCCTACATAGCCTCCTATATATAATATGACCTCCCACATAGCCTTTCTATAAACAATATGAGCCCCCAAATAGCTCCCTAAATGCAGTATGAGCACCCGCATAGCCTTCTACATATATGCAATATCCCAGACACATATGAAGAAAAACTATACATACATACCTCGCACTCTGCTACTGTCTCCGGTGCATTGACTCCCGTATGTAATTACATCATCGTGCCTGCTGTCTATTGCACACGATGATTGGTGGAAGAAGGAGCTGTCATAATGTAAGCAATGTATTGTATAGGATGTGATAGTGTTGAATAAGCATGTGGTAAGATATAGATTGAGATTTAGGACATAAAACAGAGTGTAATAGGTTTAGTGATATAGATATTTTACTTTGTTAGTATGAAGCTGTAGTCTGCCCAGCCACAGGCAGCTGGCAGAGATGGGGTGAGTTGTGATACAGTTAATGTTTGGGAATAGCCCACATTGGGAGGGAATAGAGCCAGGGAAGCCGGATTACTTCCTGAATAGAGTAAGTGAGAAGTTGGAGAGCAACAAGTGTGCAGTGCTGCCAAAGGGTGATCCACAGCTAGAAGGAGATGGAAACTGACACAAAATACAGAGTAGCCTTCCACCTTAATGGGGTCCTTGGATAGAACAAGGTGTTATGAGAAACCCTGAGCTTCATAAATGCGGAAGGTACGGATCTAAAGAGGACTGAGACTGTGGGACTAGTTAGGGTCCTGAGCGGTGGACCCAGGGCGTCTCCAGTGATAGGACGTAAAGCTGCTGAGCGGGTGTTGAGAAACTCGCTGAACTGTACTGTGGCGACAAGCTAGGCTGTGACAAAGTAGGGCGAAAAAGGTGCTATACTGGCCCTGGAGCAGACTACAATGGAAGGAAATGATGTCTATGAAAAGGCTTCTTGCTGTGAATGAAATATGCTTAAGATTGTGTACGCGTTATTCCTTGTAGATAGCCCTTATTAAGTTCAGTAAAGTTCCCATGTTTGCACAGAAGTCTCCTTCATTGACTTTACCATTGGCTAAAGTCAGCCTGCATGGGCACAAGGCCCACTGAACACCAACACCAACACCCAACTAGGACCCACACAATTTTCCTGTAAGGTGACACAGCATGACAGGACAGCAGCTCGGCCACTGTTCAGAGATTATCCAACAATCTTACGTGCACAGGGCTTGTTAATGTGCCCAATTCTTTCTTACTGTGGGAGATAAGCAACAACTCATGTTTAGCAGCAATTTATGCTCCTCTTTCTATTAAAGTAAGTGGGCATGCTAGGCACACTGATATGCCTTTTAATGGCTGGAGTTAAGGGTACTTAAACCACAGCGCCATTAATTAACGGCGCTGAGTGAAAAGTGGATAGTGCCCCCCAGAGTCAGAATTTATCCAGGGTTTCAGCTGTCAGAGGTAGCCGAGACCCTAGAGGACATGATTGGGGGTTCTGATCACCGTTATTAATGGTATAATGGCGACCACAAAAAAAGACTGATTTGGCATTTAATTTCTCTCTCATCTGATGTGATTGCACATCAGAGGAGAGAGAAATAGGGTCCCCGATTTCCCCCGGTACCTCCCAGTGTCCTTGGGTCTTCCAGCTTCCCCCCACGGCTGCCAGTATCTTCTTCTGGTAAGAAAATGGCGGGTGCATGTGCAGTGTGCCCGCCGAGATCTGCCAGCCGGCACCTGGCAACAATAGGAGAATTTAGACCCTATCACAGTGATCAAAATGAAAAAAAAGTAAATCAAACCCCCCCCGTCATCATCCCTTAGTTAGGGAAATATAATAAAGTAAAAAAAGTATTTATTTCCATTTTCTCATTAGGGTTAGAGATGGGCTAAAGTTAGGGTTAGGGTTCGGGCTAAGGTTAGGGTTCAGGCTAAAGTTAGGGTTACGTTGGGGCTAAAGTTAGGGTTAGGGTTATGGTTGGGGCTAAAGTTATGGTTAGGGTTGGGGCTAAAGTTAGGTTTGGGGCTAGAGTTGGGGTTAAGGTTAGGGTTTGGAATAGGGTTAGGGGTGTTAGGGTAAGGTTTATGGTTAGGGTTATGGTTAGGGGTGTGTTGGGGTTAGGGGTGTGTTGGGGTTAGGGTTGTGGTTAGGGTTGGGATTAAGGTTAGGGGTGTGTTGGGGTTAGGGATGTGGTTAGGGTTATGTTTAGGGTTGGGATTAGAGTTATGGGTGTGTTGGGGTTAGGTTGGAGTTAGAGTTGGAGGTTTTCCACTATTTAGGCACATCAGGGGCTCTTCAAATGCGCAATGGCGTCCGATCTCAATTCCAGCCAATTCTAACGGGGCTTCTTCTCTTCTGAGCTCTGCCGTGCGCCCAAAAATGCGGTTTACAACCACATATAGGGTATCGACATACTCAGGACAAATTGCACAACAACTTTTGGTGTCCAATTTCTCCTGATACCCTTGGGAAAATAAAAAATTGTGGGCTAAAAAATCATTTTTGTTTAAAAAAAATATTTTTTTATTTTCACAGCTCCACATTACAAACTTTAGTGAAACAATTGGGGATTCAGAGTGCTCACCACACATCTAGATAAGTTCCTAGGGTGGTCTAGTTTCCAAAATGGGGTCACTTATGGGGGTTGCACTGTTTAGGCACATCAGGGGCTCTGCAAATGTGATATGGCATCCAATCTCAATTCCAGCCAATTTTATATTGAAAAAGTCAAATGGCACTCCTTCCCTTCCGAGCTCTACCGTGCGCCCAAACAGTGGTTTACCCCCACATATGGGGTATCCACACATTCAGCACAAATTGCTCAATAACTTTTGATGTCTAATTTCTCCTGTTAACCTTGGAAAAGAAAATTTTGGGGCAAAAAATTAATTTTTGTGGAATAAATATGATTTTTTATTTTCACACCTCTACGTTATAAACTTCTGTGAAGCACTTGAGGGTTTAAAGTCAATTCCAGCCAATTCTGCATTGAAAAAGTCAAATGATGCTCCTTTCCTTCTGAGCTCTGCCGTGCGCCCAAACAGTGGTTTACCCCCAGATATGGGATATCAGCGTATTCAGGAGAAATTGTAGAGCAAATTTTGTGGTTCATTTTCTCTTTTTACTTTTGTGAAAATGAAAAAACTGGTTCTGAAATAAAATGTTTGTGAAAAAGTTAAATGTTCATTTTTTCCTTCCACATTGCTTCAGTTCCTGTGAAGTACGTAAAGGGTTAATTAACTTTTTGAATGTTTTTTTGAGCACCTTGAGGGGTGCAGTTTTTAGAATGGTGTCACTTTTGTGTATTTTCTTTCATGTACACCCTTCAAAGTGACTTCAAATGTGATGTGGTCCCTAAAAAAATGGTTTTGTAATTTTTTTTGGTAAAAATGAGAAATCACTGCTCAACTTTTAACCCTTATAACTTCCTAACTAAAAAAAATGTTTCCAAAATGGTGCTGATATAAAGTAGACATGTGGGAAATGTTATTTATTAACTATTT
Source organism: Dendrobates tinctorius (assembly GCF_039654945.1). Taxonomy (NCBI): domain Eukaryota; kingdom Metazoa; phylum Chordata; class Amphibia; order Anura; family Dendrobatidae; genus Dendrobates; species Dendrobates tinctorius. Next base: position 35,799,575 of record NW_027361676.1, on the reverse strand, counting down.
TGTGTGACATATCTCTCTGATTTAAGGGTATAAAAACTAAGTTTGAAAATTGTAAAATTTTAAAAATTTTCGCCATATTTCCGTTTCTTTCAGAATGAAATGGACACGCCTGTGGGAAAACATTTTTCTGGAACTGGACATTGTATGACAGACTTAAGTCTTAATACAAAAAGGTCATTTTAAGGATGACAGAGAGAGAAAAATTTGGGAATTCAAATTTATAAGGATGTTCAATACTTTGACACTAGGAACACCTGGATTTCTGACTCACTACATGGACACAGTTCACACTTCCACCAGAAGGACTCCAGATAACTAAGAACATCATTCCCACTGCCTCTCCGTTTGTAAGAAAATGCTAATTCGATTTCCTTGACTTACCTTTAGGAGGCATAACACCTCCCACCTAATGAACAAATGTCCTACTGTAGTATCCCTTAAATGTTGTGCTTTTTTCTTATTAATCCATTTGTTATCCTGCCTGAAGAAGGAGCCTCTGTGCTCTGAAAGCTTGCAAACATATTATGTTCTGGTTAGCCAATAAAGGTATCACTCTGAGAATACTTTTGTCATCATTAGGCGGAAAAGTATTCACATCGATTTTTCTGGCTAACACGGTACCACAATATAATTATTGTACATCTTGACCATCTTTAAAAACTTACCCAGCCATCAGGCCCACCCTTTGACAGTGTACCCCTACCTCTGCTGTGTGTCTCCTTGGCCTCGCCTCCTTGGTTGGACAAGAAAGTTTGCCCCCTGCCACCAGTGTTGTATGAATGGAATTATTTTAACATATTTTCCAAAAGGCCTTCTGGTATAGTACCATTTTAGAAGACCTGGCAAAAGAGACAAGAAAAATTTCAGCTGACCCATTCAGAGGATCCTCTATGGCAACTTGTACATTTCAGAGCCGTCTGCTGGAAAACCAGATGGTAGGCATGAGCACCACAGTGTGGTTAATCCTTGTAAAACTCTTCTGTGCAATCCTCAGAAGGGAAACCAGTTATATTGCAGACTCTGGAGTTGTCCCCTCAGTGTAGAGATGCTCTTCTGGCTGCTTATTCCACATTGAACTGTAACCCAGTTAAGCTTTGTTGGGATTACCTTATTACTGAGAGATGTAACGAAATGCTCTTTGCAATTTCATCCAGCTTTACTCATTACTTGCCTTGTTCTGAGGAAAATCTATGGGTCCACACCCAGCGCACGGAGCTGTCAAGGCAGGAACATGGAATAAAAAATAATGAATCCAGTGCTCGAAAAAGCAAATGTTTATTATTTTAAAATTTCAAAAAATTTATTGAATTAAAAAAATTACAGTGTACAGATGCCGGAACTAACTTTAGTTAGCCGCTTGTAGCATAGCCGATCCTACGAGTTTCAGCATAAAGCCTTACTCATAAAGCCTTTCAGCATAAAGCCTTACAAGCTGTACTCTGCTTGTAAGCAGCACATGACATCCATGGGGCCATGCATACCATGACGGAGATGGGGGCCCTACATACCAGGATGAGGGGGCCATGCCTACCAGGATAGGAGTGAGGGGGACATACCTACCAGGCTAGGGATGAGGGGGACATGCCTACCTGACTAGGGATGAGGAGGCCATGCATACCAGGATGGGAATGAGGGGGCCATGCATACCAGGGTGGGGATGAGGGGGCCATGTATACTAGGATAGGGATGAGGGGGCCATGCATACGATGATGGGGATGAGGGGACTATATATACCAGGATAGGGGATATTAAGTACAAAATTGACCACATTTTTGATTCAATTTTTTTCTAATTTCCTTCTCTGAAACCTAGGTGCGCCTTATGGTATGGTGCGTCTTATAGTCTGAAAAATATGGTACAGTCATATGTTAAAGTTTGGGCACCCCTATTAATGTTAACCTTTTTTCTTTATAACAATTTTGTTTTTTGCAACAGCTATTTCAGTTTCATATATCTAATAACTGATGGACTCAGTTATATTTCTGGATTCAAATGAGGTTTATTGTACTAACAGAAAATGTGCAATCTGCATTTAAACAAAATTTGACTGATGCAAAAGTATGGGCACCTCAACATAAAAGTGAGATTAATATTTCGTAGATCCTCCTTTTGCAAAAATAACAGCCTCTAGTCGCTTCCTGTAGCTATTAATGAGTTCCTGGATCCTGGATGAAGGTATTTGTAACCATTCCTGTCTACAAAACAATTCCAGTTCAGTTAAGTTTGATGGTCGCCGAGCATGGACAGCCCGCTTCAAATCATCCCACAGATGTTCAATGATATTCAGGTCTGGGGACTGGGATGGCCATTCCAGAACATTGTAATTGTTCCTCTGCCTGAATGCCTGAGTAGATTTGGAGCGGTGTTTTGGATCATTGTCTTGCTGAAATATCCATCCCCTGCGTAACTTCAACTTCGTCACTGATTCTTGCACATTATTGTCAAGAATCTGCTGATACTGAGTTGAATCCATGCGACCCTCAACTTTAACAAGATTCCCTGTGCCGGCATTGGCCACACAGCCCCAAAGCATGATGGAACCTCCACCAAATTTTACTGTGGGTAGCAAGTGTTTTTCTTGGAATGCTGTGTTTTTTAGCCTCCATGCATAACGCCTTTTTGTATGACCAAACAACTCAATCTTTGTTTCATCAGTCCACAGGACCTTCTTCCAAAATGTAACTAGCTTGTCCAAATGTGCTTTTGCATACCTCAGGTGACTCTGTTTGTGGCGTGCTTGCAGAAACGGCTTCTTTCACATCACTCTCCCATACAGCTTCTCCTTGAGCAAAGTGCGCTGTATTGTTGACCGATGCACAGTGACACCATCTGCAGCAAGATGATACTGCAGGTCTTTGGAGGTGGTCTGTGGATTGTCCTTGACTGTTCTCACCATTCTTCTCAGCCTTTCTGATATTTTTCTTGGCCTGCTACTTCTGGTCTTAACAAGAACTGTACCTGTGTTCTTCCATTTCCTTACTATGTTCCTCACAGTGGAAACTGACAGGTTAAATCTCTGAGACAACTTTTTGAATCCTTCCCCTGAAAAGCTATGTTGAATAATCTTTGTTTTCAGATCATTTGAGAGCTGTTCTGAGGAGCCCATGATGCCACTCTTCATAGGAGAATCAAATAGGAGAACTACTTGCAAGTGGCCACCTTAAATACCTTTTCTCATGATTTGACCTGGCTATGAAGTTCAAAGCTCAATGAGGTTACAAAACCAATTTAGTGCTTCAGGAAGTCAGTAAAAAGTAGTTAGGCGTGTTCAAATCAAGAAAATAAGGGTGCCCATACTTTTGCACCGGTCAAATTTTGTTTAAATGCAGATTGCACATTTTCTGTTAGTACAGTAAACCTCATTTGAATCCAGAAATATAACTGAGTCCATCAGTTATTAGATATATGAAACTGAAATAGCTGTTGCAAAAAACAAAATTGTTATAAAGAAAAAAGGTTAACATTAATAGGGGTGCCCAAACTTTAACATATGACTGTATGTACAGCCAGAGACCACTGATGTCTTGTCTGATTAGAGCCATTTTCTATTGTTTTTTCTCCATATTATCTGACCTTCATGTCGACATCTCCCAGCCACGACTCATCTTGTCACGATGATCACCGCAGGCCTGAAAATAAAAAGTCACATCCCACATTGCACCCCTGTCTACAGATATGTACCCCACCATTTATATGCAATCAACCATGCACCATTAAAAATATAAAGTGATAACCTAGCTCTGTCTCCCACTTACCATAATTTCCTTCGGCAAATCAATATAAAGTGGCAAAAAAAAGCCATATCTGCGACTGGCTAATGGAAGGAAAAGATTAAAATGGGCAAAAGAACACAGACATTGGACAGAAGAAGATTGGAAAAAAGTGTTATGGACAGAGGAATCCTAGTTTGAGGTATTTGGATCAAAAAGAAGAACATTTGTGAGATGCAGAACAACTGAAAAGATGCTGGAAGAGTGCCTGATGCCATCTATCAAGCATGGTGGAGATAATGTGATGGTCTTGGGTTGCTTTGGTGCTGGTAAAGTGGGAGATTTGTGCGAGGTAAAAGGGATTTTGAAAAAGGAAGGCTATCACTCCATTTTGCAGCGCTTGATTGGAGCCAATTTCATCCTACAACAGGACAATGAACCAAAGCACACCTCCAAATTATGCAAGAACTATTTAGGAAAGAAGCAGGCAGCTGGTATTCTATCTGAAATGGAGGAGCCAGTGTAGTCACCAGATCTCAACCCCATTGAGCTGTTTTTTTGCTAGGAAGTTTTAAGTTTTAAAAGTTGTCCAGCAATTTCTCACTTTTACAACAAAATTTACAAAACCATTTTTTAGGGACCACATCACATTTGAAGTCCCTTTAAGGAGTCTATATGATAGAAGATACCCAAAAGTGATACCATTCTAAAAACTGCACACCTCAAGGTGCTCAAAACCACATTCAAGAAGTTAATTAACCCTTCAGGTGTTTCACAGGATTTTTTGGAATGTGGAAAAAAAAAAAGGAACACAACTTTTTTCACAAAAAATTTACTTCAGATGCTTTTTTTTTTTTACAAGGTTAACAGGAAAAGATGGAGTCCAAAATTTGTTGTGTAATTTCTCCTTAGTATGCTAATACCCGATATCAGGGAGAAAACCATTGTTTGGGTGCACAACAGAGCTCGGAAGGGAAGAAGCACCATTTGACTTTTTGAATGCAAAATTTGCTGCAACAATTGGCGGACACCATGTCACATTTAGAGAGCCTTCTATGTGCCTAAACAGTGAAAATCCCCCACAAGTGATGCCATTTTGGAAACTAGACCCCTCAGGGAACTGATCTAGATGTATGGTGAGCACATTAAACACTCAGGTGCTTTACAGAAGTTCATAAGGTTGAGCCGTAAAAGTAAAAAAAATCAAATTTTCCCCAGAAATATGTATTTAGCACAAAATGTTGCATTTTCATAAGGGTAACAGGAGAAATTGCACCATAGAATTTTTTGTACAATTTCTCCTGAGTACACCGATATCCAAAATGAGGGAGAAAACTACTGTTTGGGTGCACGGCAGGGCTTGGAAGGAAAGGAGCATCATTTGGCTTTTTGAATGTAAAATTTCCTTTAATCATTAGCGAACGTCATGTCCCATTTGGAGAGCCCCTGATGTGCCTAAATAGTGGATACCCCCATAAGAGACCACCTTTTGGAAACTAGACCCCTCAAGGAATGTATTTAGAAGTGTGGTGAGCACCTTGAACCCCCAGGTGCTTCACAGAAGTTTATAACATAGAGCAGTGAAACTCACATTTTCTCCACAAAAATGTTATTTTGGTCCCAAATTTTGCATTTACATAAGGGTAACAAGAGAAATTGCTCCATGCAATTTGCTGTGAAAATTCTCCTGAGTATGCCGATACCCCATATGTGGGGGAATACTACTTTTGAGGCACAGTGCAAAGCTCAAAAGGGAAGAGGCGCCATATTGGATTTCAAATTTTGCTAGAATGGTTTGAGGGTGCCATGTCACATTTGCAGAGCCCCTGAGGTGCCAGAACAACAGAAACCCCCTATATGTGAATTCATTTTACAAACTACACTCCCAAATGAATTCATGTAGTGGTGCAGTGATCATATTGACACCACATCTGTCTCACAGAATTTTATACCACTGAGCACTGAAGAAAGAATAAATTACATTTTTACCACTGAAATGTTGTTTTTGCCCCAAGTTTTTAATTTTTCTAAGGGCTAATAGGATTTTTTTTTACAACAAACTGAGGTCCATTTTTTCCTGAGTGCACCAATACCCTACCTGCAATCGGGAAATATTTTTCAGGCACTGTGCAAAGCTCAGAAGGCAAGGAGCACCAGATTTTACTGTTATTGTTTGCAGGTGCCATGACTCACTGGGAGAGCCCATGAGGTACCAAAACCCCCCATAATTGACCCCATTTTACAAACTTATATTGACACCATGGGTGTGTAACATAATTTTATGCCATTGGGTAGTGAAGAAAACATAGCTACCATATATATTCGAGTATAAGTCGACCCGAGTATAAGCCGATGCACCTACTTGTGCCACGGAAAGCTGGGTAAGCTTATTGACTCGAGTATAAGCCGGGTATGCATTGTCCCCTCATCCCTGTTCTGGTATGGATGGCTCCTCGTCCCTGTCTCTGTATGCATGCCATCCCCTTCCCTGTCATTGTATGCATGCCTCCTCATCCATGCCATTGTATGCATGCCTCCCCGTCCCTGTCATTGTATGCATGCCTCCTCCAGCCCTGTCATTGTATGCATGCCTCCCCGTCCCTGTCATTGTATGCTTGCCTCCTCCTCCCTGTCCTGGTATGCATGGTTCCTTATCCCCATCACTGTATGCATGTTTTCTATTGAAAAAAAACATCCTACTCATCTACCTGGGTGCTGGCACTGCATCTTGTCCCGGCTGCCGGCGCCTGCAGCTCTTCCTGACGAGCAATCACATGGCCCCGCTCATTAAGGTAATGAATATGCGCTCTACGCCTATGGGAGTGGAAAGCAGTGCATATTCACTACCTTAAAGAGCGGGGTCATGTGATCACTCAGCAGGAAGAGCTGCAGGCACTGGCGGCCAGAATAAGATGCAGTGCCAGCACCCAGGGCGCGCAGGTAGGTGAGTATGTAGTGTGCTGGAAGCAGGCGGCTGCGGCTGGCACTGTGCACTATTACTGCAGCTGCACAGGCTTTAGCCACAGCCTCCGGCTCCTGCCTCTGTGACCCGCTGCTCCCCCTCCTTCACTGGCTTTCTGGGTCAATGACTCATGTATAAGCCGAGGGGGGTGTTTTGAGCACAAAAAATGTGCTGAAAAACTCAGCTTATACATGAGTATATACGATACATTTTTACAAATAAAATTTGGTTTTAGCCATAGATTTTACATTTTCACACAAGAAGTGGATAAAAATGGCACCAAAATTTGTTTCACAATTCGTACTGAAAAACCGCATATGTTGCTATACAGTACTACTTAGCCATAAGGAGAAACTCAGAAGGAACAAGTGCTATTTGCCTCCTGGAGCGCAGATTTATCTAGAACAGTTTGTGGACTCCATATACAGTGCCTCTAATTGCTAGAAGAGCAGAATTCCCACTCTATCGACCACATTTTAGAAACTACACCCCTTGGGAAATTTATCTACAGGTGTAGTGACGATTATGACTCCATGGGTATTTCCCAGAAGCAAGCAGAAATGAATGTTGCTGAGTGAAAATTGCAAACTGTCGTTATAGTGACCAGTATGCTGTAGTGACTAGTACGTTGTAGTCACCAGTACGTTATGCCCAGTCCATGCTTCTGGAGACCCTTAAGTTAGGAGGGCTCTCATCGCTTTAGAAATGCGTGGACGCAATATGAGGCTTAGGTACATTGTGGGGTTCAGAAGGGAGGGGGGCATTTGGATTTGAGAGCTGGGAATTTGCTGAATTTTTTTGCATGTGAGGAGCCGTTTTGCTTTTCCAGAGCATTGTGCTACCAGTAGCATGTAAGCCCTCTATATTTCTGTTAACAAATGACAGACCTGAGTGAGGGCTTGCTTTGAGGACTGAGTTGAAGCTTTTATTGAGAACATTTTACATTACGTTTGAGATCACATTTATTCGACACTCTACGCTGACCAATTACTTTGGGGTTTCCATCTAATTCTCTGAGTGACATGATTCAGATGAAACCCCTGAGGGATTTATTCACTAAAATGAGGCAGCAGAGTAATGCTGGACTCTGGCCTGTGTTCAGCGGTGTCCTTCTTTTCAGAAGTGCTCAAAACTGTGGCCAACAACACTTTTATGCAATCCTGAAAAGACAGACACAGCCAGCTCACAGGTCAGATGGTGTCCACAGTGCCTCCGTCTGCCTCATTATAGGGAATCTTCTGCCAGAGGTTCTGTCTGAATCTCATATTTCAGAGATTTACATGGAAGCTCCGATGCAAGTGCTCAGCGCCGAGGGCAGGATAAATGTGACCCAGGCCTTACTGCAATCTTTGGGAGGCAAAATGAAAAAATCAACAGCAGGTGAAGAATTGGTTTTATTCATTTTTTATACCATTCCTCATGCAGTATAAGTGATTAGGTGACTTTATTCTTTGGGTCGGTGCGATTAGAGCGATACCAGATTTATATCGGGTTTTTATGTTTGGCCGCTGTCACACACTAAAATACACTTTTTATTTATTCCCGAAGGAAAGGTCAATAAGACTTTGTACCCACTAACCCTTAAAGTAAAGACTGTGTTTTAGAAAGAGAGTCTCCTTTACTAAACTCTGAAACCTATGGTCTTGGCACAAGGCCCTCACAGCACCAACACCAACACCCAGCAAGGACCCATTTTTCATGGGGCATCACAGAAGAAGACAAATCCCTTGTGCTTCGCTATTGCCCCATGCTACTTCTGTATGACTTGCAAATCATCATTTTCCAGTTATATGCAGCAAATTAGCAAATTGATGGCGTAGCATTCAAACAGGATCCCCTCAGAAGAATGATCAAGGAAACAAATGAGGGAACTGGATGACAGTGCAGGAATCATTAGGTGTGTAGATATTATCTGTTATTTTTAGACAATGCTGTAATGTTTTTTGTAAATAGTAGTGGACAACCCATAAAGTATTCATTGTAAGGATTAATTATTGGGCTTTATGATTCTAGCAGTATTCCAGACCACAAAATACAGTGACATCCCTGCTCTCACGGTGCTAGTAGGGATGTCACCGAGGTCAACGTAGTTCAGCCCAGCTGTGAACGGAGCCTGACTCACCATACGTAACCTCAATGACATCACCACTGGTCTCTAGGCTGCATTCCCAGTAGCTCATTCACCAGTGATTTTCAACCTGGACGGATGCATCTTGGCACTGTCCATGTTGAAAACTGTTTATCCCCCAGACATGGATTACAGTGTGGGACAGAAAGATGGATGGGTATGATATACTGTTGTTTTTTTATTTTACTTTTATTACAGGTGATCGAGGGCTTTGCTGGAATTAGGTATTTAAATTAAAATGGAAAACTGTGTTTTGTCTTATTTCAAATAAAGGACTTTATTCTGGCTGTGTCTTTATTTACCATGCAACTACAGGATAAGTAATGGATATGTGTCTTATAGACGCCTCTCCATTACTAATCTGTGGGCTTGATGTCACCGGACAATACAAAGGTGACATCAACCCCACTTGCCATCACTACAGAGCAAGTGGTAGAGCCAGTCAATGCGCCAGAATTAGCACATCTAATAGATGTGCCTTTTCAGGGAAGCTGCGGGCTGCTATTTTTAGTCTGGAGGGTCAATATCCATGGCCCTTTACCAGCTTGAGAATACCAACCCCCAGCAGTGAGCTTTATCAAGGTTGATTCTCAAAAATGTGGGGACCCCATGCCATTTTTTAAAATTATTTATTTAAATAATTAAAAAAACAGTGTAGAAACCCCTCTATACTTGATACCTAGCCTTGGTGAAGCTGACAACTGAGGGTTGCAGCCCCCAGTTGTGAGTTTTGTCTAGCTGGTTAGCAAAAATACAGGGGAACCCACACAGGTTTTTTTAAATTATTTATTTACAGCACAGGATCGATTGATGAATACCCTCATACGCAGCTCCTGCCCTAGCTGTTATTAGCGGCAGCAAGTGTCAGCTGATGGCAGCTGTTGTCCCATCAGCTGACACCAGTGACCAGAGGTAAAGTTTATACCTCCGATCACAGCTGAGCGCTCCTGCTGTCATTTGACAGTGTGGGAACCGCGGCTCTCTGAGATGATTTCCCCACTGATCAGAAGCGGTGTTTGCTGCGCTACCATGCACATGACAGCATGAAAAATACCCGGTGTTCAGGCAGCCGAATCCGAACAGTAACACAGTCTTCCTGATGAAGTCCATGTTCGGTGTCCGTGCCTGAACAGTAAGTGTTCGGTGCTGACGTCGAACTTTACTGTTCGGGTTCGCCCATCTCTAGAGTTGATACCAAAAAGTTCTATTTTGGTCTCATCTGAGCACATGACCTTCTCCCATGCCTCCTCTGGATCATCCAGAACTTCAAATGGGCATGGACATATGCTGGCGTGAGCATAAGAACCTTGCAGGTTCTGCAGGATTTTAATCCATGATGGTGTAGTGTTATTAAGGGTCTTGTTTCAGACTGTGGTCCCAGATCTCTTCAGGTCCTTGACCAGGTCCTCCTGTGTAGTTCTGGGCTGATTTCTGACATTTCTTGGAATCATCCTTATCCCACGAGGTGAGATCTTACACGGAGCAGCAGACTAAATAAGATTTACAGTCATTGACAGTGTTTCTTCCATTTTCTAATAATTGTGCCAACAGTTGTTGCTTTCTTACCAAGCTGCTTGCCTAATGTCCTGTAGCCCATCCCAGCCTTGCGCAGGTCTACAATTATGTCCCTGGTGTCCTTAGACAGCTCTTTGGTCTTGACCATGGTGAGATGTTGGAGAGTGATTGATTGTGTATGTGGACAGGTGTCTTTTATACAGATAACGAGTTCAAACAGGTGCAATTAATACAGGTAATGAGTGCAGAGCAGGAGGGCTTCTTTAAGAAAAACTAACAGTTCTGTGAGACCCAGAACTCTAGACGGTTGGTGGGTGATCAAATATTTATTTTATGCAATAAAATGTAATTTAATTATTTAAAAATCATACAATGTGATTTTTTTGTTTTTATTTTTAGATTCTGTCTCTCACAGTTGAAGTGTACCTACGCTAAAAATTACAGACCTCTCTATTCTGTGTAGGTGGGAAATTTGCAAAATTGGCAGTGTATCAAATACTTATTTTCCCCACTGTAAGTACTGGGTGACCCATAGATTTTGGGCTGTTCCAGTGTTCTTTATGCTAAACTTATCTCACATTATTGATTATTATGCAGAAAAAGTCATTGCAATGTCTGAGTGTAAATGCCCAGGAAGAAACCAAGGCTTTCAAAAGAATTTATATTCTGTGTAAAGCAAACACTTCCAAGGTTTGTGACAAAAAAATGTGGAAATATGATTACCCATATACATGATGTATGTGGGCAAAGAATCTTCCATTTTTTCTTATCACAAACTTTTTGACTTTGGAGTGTTTTAACCATCCATCTATAAATATATTCAACTAGGGGGGCTCCATAGACTTAATAATAGCCACATGAATTTTGAGAGTGCTTTGTCATCTTGTGTTTGCCTAGTTGCTTGGCTATGCTTAAACGAAGAGCACTCAGCAAGGGCGGCTGATGTCATTCTTGGTGAAGAGGGTGTATATGAAAGGAAGAAGCAGGGGACAGGAAAAATGAAGAAGTCACAAAGTGAATACATGGGTTCTTAAGTGAATAGGTGAGAGGAAGTGTTATGGAGTCTCTCCTGGTTTAGTGTTGACCTTCTTGTTCTCATTAAGTCACTCAGCGATAAGCACACAAACATCCGCAAAGATAAACGAGTTCTGCTCAACCTTGTCTTTTAAAGTTGTCAATGTGATATATTTATCCTCCCATGAGAATAAAAGATGTTCAGTATATCATTCAGGTTAGATCTGAAGATAACAAAATCAATGACGTGCCCTAAATTTATTATGTAGGTTCACATCTTTTATGATTCTCTCTAACAGTAAATCCGGATGGGGCTATCATAAATTTTGTGTAAAGCATTTTTTTAAATCTAAGCACCATAATTTCATATAATTCTGTTGGTGTAGATTGTACATATTCATGGATGTTGAATAAGTAAATTTTCAGAAGCATTGTGATGATTTGCCAAAATGACAATTAACTATGGTTCTATCTCATTTTTTTTATATTTGTCCAATTAAATTATCAAAGACATGCATGGTGTCCAAATAAAACTCATGACTGAGAACACAGAATCGGGACTTTAGTGCTATTGATCAGTTGAGGCTTGTTTTGTATGGTATACTTGGAAATGCTGTTCAATAGTTAAAACACAAAGGAAATTAGACCTCTTCAGTTAGGAGATGATTGGCAGATACAATTAAATGGGGAAAAAGTATATAAAAGGTGAAAAAAAGCAGGTAGCTCGATAACCAACTATTTTTTGCAGATATCTGAAATGTTGTGAACAAGTGATTGAATTATTTCTTTCTCACTACCTCAAAGGAAAAAAGGCCACAAGAAGAAAGGAATTGATGACCTTTCTTAAAGCTGTCCGTCCATCACCACAAAAAGGAAGTGTAGTCAACATTAGGGTCCGCTCTGTTATGAGACAGAAATTGAAGAGAAAGGTGAGCAGATTCCTGCTTGCCCAAGAATTTGACTACATCCCAGACTTTAAAGAAATAGAGTACCAAAGGGCTTATTTAAATGAGCCTGAACGCAAGGAGGGTGTGGGACCCTATAAAAGAGAATTAATAAGCAAATGTTAGAAACTTCCAGAAAGACCAACAGGGTCATTACAATGGTTGAATGTAATGTTGAAAGTTGCACTAGGGGCTAGAGGAGCTGCCTGATTGTTGTGCGAAAGGGTGGAACTTCAAGGCCACTTTCATGTTTATGCAATGTCAGGGTGTGGAGGGAAATATGAGGGCTACCTGCCCTCCGGATAAAGGAGGTGAGATGTTTGTGGGACCAGAGAAAGCCAGGATACAGGAAAGGATAATGAAGTTTGGAACTTTTGTCATTTTTACACCATTAATTCTGCTTAGCCAGGAAGCGAAGTTAAAAAGTTTTAAAAATAAATATATTTGATATGGTCTTGTTAACAAAAAAATCCAATTTATCAAACTGTTACATTTTTCAGTTCCACACTTCCCAAACCATACAGGGTGGGCCATTTATATGGATACACCTGGGTGGGCGATGTATATGGATACACCTAAATAAAATGGGAATGGCTGGTGATATCAACCACATTAACTAAAAAACAGACATACAATAATTATAGCCCACCATCATTTGCTAACCCTATGGAGATTACGGTGTTAATAGCAATGCAAAAAAGGGTTAACAGAGGTCAAAAGCAGTGATACTTAGCCCAAACTTGCTGCTGTACATGAGGAGAAGCAGGCAGGTGAGGACTGTATCTGAAGAGGATGAGCATGGACAGAGGATCTGAGAGGAGACACTAAGTGGGGCTGTATGGGGGATGAGATGAGGTTGCTGATGGTGCGTCTGTAGCGCAAAGGGACAGTGCAGGAGGAGAAGAGAACACAGAGGGGCTGTGGATGCTGGCGCTGCAGGCTGAAGGTCCAGGATGGTAGAGAGAGAGATCAGATGGGAACGAGGGGGCAGGTAGCTGAGGATACGTGAGGCTTGAGAGGAAGGGGTGGAATTGGGGCTACGGCAAGGTGCATAGCGAAGACAGCGTGAGCGCTGCTCTCTTTGGATATTTAAAGCTAGCGGGGCACGCTCCTGCTCTCTGTATGTGCGCTCGCAGGGCACGAGTGCTGTCACAGTGAAATAACATCACCGCCCTGCATGCACGTCCTTGCTTGCACCCAGGCAGGGTGACAGGACAGTTTGAATTGAGACGCATTCACAGCAATGTGATTGCATCTCTGTGACGTCCAGATTTCAGTTACTGCCAGGACAAAGGGTCACTTTGATCCCTTGTCCTAGCACTATGTGGCTATCTCCTGACATGGTAGTTAAGCATGTCAGCATATAGCAACCAGCAACAGATGGACAATTATCCATCTTCTTTTGATATGCTTGAACTGATCAGTCTCGTCCTCAGCATATCTCGACAGTGGGGGCATCATTATATACATATACTAGCTGAAGAGCCCGGCGCTGCCCGGGCATAGTAACTTACTATGGTTAGTTATAGCAAATTATAATGATTATATCTATCTATCTATCTCTCTATCTATCTATCTATCTATCTATCTATCTATCTATATATATATATATATATAAAGCTGAGTGTAGAGCCCTGCCCACTCCGCATAGCCACATTCACTATAATATCCCACATCATCCCGTCAGCCAGAGCCACCGGACTACTACTCCTAATATTCCACATCATCCCATCAGCCAGAGCCACCGGACTACTACCCCTAATATCCCACATCATCCCGTCAGCCTGGGGTCAGAACCAGAGCGTTGAGTGGAACGGTCCTAACTTCCATACCGGGGATCCCTTTAAGAGAGGCCTGGTGTTAGAACCTGAGCGCTGAGTGGATTTGCCCTGACTTGCATACCAATGATCCCTTTAATAGAACCCTGGGGTGATAATCAGAGCGCTGAGGGATTTGCCCTAACTTCTGTATAGGAGATCCCTTTAAGAGTCTGGGGTTAGTACCAGAGCATTTGAAGGCAATTGCCCTGACTTCCATACCAGGGATCCCTTTAAGAGGGGCCTTGGGTCAGAACCAGAGCGCTGAGTGGATTTGCCCTAACTTCCATACCGGGGATACCTTTAAGAAAGCCTGGGATCAGAACGAGAGCGCTGGATAGATTTGCACTGACTTGCATACCAATGATCCCTTTAATAGAACCCTGGGGTCAGAATCAATGCTGAGGGATTTGCCCTAACTTCTGAACAGGAGATCCCTTTAAGAGAGCCTGGGGTCAGTACCAGAGCATTTGAAGGCAATTGCCCTGACTTCCATACCGAGGATCCCTTTAAGAGAGGCATGGGGTCAGAACCAAAGCACTGGATGGATTTTCCCTGCCTTCGATACCGGAGATCCCGTTAAGAAAGGCCTGGGGTCAGTACCAAAACGCTGAGTGGATTTGCCCTAACTTGCATACCATTGATCCATGGGAGGGGGGGATTCATTTCTGTCATGTGCTCTGTGCTCCTTTCTGCGGACAGACGCCATGTCAGTGTCTGCTGAGGTGTTGTCAAGTGGAAAAACTTGCTCATAGCAACCAATCACAGCTCAGCTACTTTTAACCAGCTCTGGTGAAATGAGAGCTGCTTAGTGATTGGTTGCAAGGAAAACTGTTGATCATAGCAACCAATCACAGCTCAGCTTCTTTTGAACAGCTTTGATGAAATGAAAGATGCTTCATGATTGGTTGGTGATACACACATGCATACATTCATGTGTATATATATATAAACCAGGGGAAGAGTCTTGAGGAGATCATTTGCATATTCCCAGTGCCTTCTGGGATAAGTGAAGAGTCTCCGCGAGCTCAACGATCACTGGGTTTTGGCCGTTGCAGCTGAAAAGAGGAAATCGGAAAACCAGGGGAAGAGTCTTGAGGAGATCATTTGCATATTCCCAGTGCCTTCTGGGATAAGTGAAGAGTCTCCGCGAGCTCAACGATCACTGGGTTTTGGCCGTTGCAGCTGAAAAGAGGAAATCGGAAAACCAGGGGAAGAGTCTTGAGGAGATCATTTGCATATTCCCAGTGCCTTCTGGGATAAGTGAAGAGTCTCCGCGAGCTCAACGATCACTGGGTTTTGGCCGTTGCAGCTGAAAAGAGGAAATCGGGAAACCAGGGGAAGAGTCTTGAGGAGATCATTTGCATATTCCCAGTGCCTTCTGGGATAAGTGAAGAGTCTCCGCGAGCTCAACGATCACTGGGTTTTGGCCGTTGCAGCTGAAAAGAGGAAATTGGAAAAACCGCTCATCTTTCATCGTTTTTAAGAAATCTCAATATGGAAGAGGCCAGGAGCCATTTGGTGAGCTGCATTTCTTGCTACATGTTCACAGATTTACCAGTGGAAAAGCCAAACTTCACATGCCACAAATGCAAGCTTGTGTCCCTGTTGGAGGAAAAGTTGCAAAATCTCGAAGAGAGGTTAGCTACGTTGAAGATCATTAAGGAAGGTGAAGAGTTCTTGGACAGAGCAGAATTATCTCTTCATGTTACAGAAAGAGAAGAAATTCGAAGTGCACCTGAAGAAATAGAGGAATGGAGACATGTGACCCAGAGAAGCAGGAGGATCAGGAGGCAGTCAGCACCCATACTGCTCAGGAACCAGTACCAGGCTCTCACGCAGGAAAACGATGAAGAAATACATCAGGATAAGACTTTGCCAACAAACAGCAACCTTGTACGCCCTCAGAGTCCTCCTGGATGGAGAAAGAAAAATGTTGTGAAGAAGAAACGGAGAGTGGTGGTCATGGGGGATTCCCTGCTGAGAGGAACAGAGGCCGCTATCTGCAGACCGGATATAACTACAAGAGAAATGTGCTGTCTTCCAGGTGCAAAAATTAAAGATGTGTCTGACAGGATATCAGGACTCTTCAGACCTACAGATGACTACCCATTCCTGCTACTACATGTGGGGACAAATGACACCGCAAGAAACGACCTGGAAATGATCTGCAGAGACTTTGAAGACTTAGGCAAGAAAGTGAAAGAACTGGGAGCGCAGGTGGTCTTCTCTTCCATCCTCCCAGTGGATGGCCATGGAACAAGGAGGTGGAATAAGATTCTGCAGGTGAACAACTGGCTACGTCGATGGTGCCATCAGCAACGATTTGGATTTCTGGATAACGGAGTGAACTACTTATACGATGGACTACTTGCTAGAGATGGGGTGCACCTTACGAAGACTGGAAAGCATGTATTTGGAAGTCGCCTTGCTACACTTGTAAGGAGAGCTTTAAACTAGAACAACATGGGAAGGGAAGCAAAAGACCAGAAAAAGCCATACACCTGACAAATGCTATTGAGAACTCTGCTATTAGAAGTGGAAAGGAAGAACAAAGACGAAAGAATCTAATTAATAAAAATATTGGAGAAAGAGAAACCAATCACAAACTAAAATGTTTCTATACTAATGCACAAAGCATGGGCAACAAACAAGGAGAATTGGAACTACTAACACAGGAACAGAAATATGATGTAATTGGAATCACTGAGACTTGGTGGGACAATACACATGATTGGAATACAAGACTAGAAGGATACAACTTATTTGCAAGAAACAGACTTGATAAACGAGGAGGGGGTGTCGCATTGTATGTTCGAAACGCGTATATCTGCACAGAGATTGAAGCTTCAGAGACTGGGAGTTCTGTGGAAACTGTTTGGGTAAGAATACAAGGACAGAACAATGGAAAGGACACCATTGTAGGCATTTACTACAGGCCGCCTGTGCAAGCCGAAGATATAGATGAACTCTTTATGCATCAGATGGCCAAGTTCTCCAAAAAATATGACATAGTTGTCATGGGAGATTTCAACTATCCAGACATTTGTTGGGAATCTCTCTCAGGCAAAACTAACAGGTCAAGGAAATTCTTATCCTCTCTTGCTGACAACTTTATCTTCCAAAAGGTAAGGGAGAAAACAAGGGGAACTGCTACCTTGGATCTAATCCTTATAAACAGGGAGGAAATGGTTGAGGAGGTAAAAGTGGCTGGGACCCTAGGAGGTAGCGACCATGCTATTTTAGAATTTTGGATTACTAGAGGTGGAAGACCTGTGAAGACTCAGACGTCAAGGTTAGATTTCAGAAAGGCAGATTTTAAGGGATTCAGAAAGAGAATTGGAGGGATCCAATGGCTGGATATCCTTAAAGACAAAAATGTCCAGGAAGGATGGGAAATCTTGAAAAATGAAATTCTCAAAGCACAGTTGTTAACAATTCCGAAAAGAGGGAAGAATAGGAAGCATTTAAGGAAACCAGGATGGATGAACACAGAACTTAAGCACATGCTAAAAAGGAAGAAAAAAATGTTTATAAAATGGAAAGAGGGAGGCATATCTAAAGAAGAATATAATGCTGTCTGCAGAACCTGCAGGGCACAAATCAGATTAGCTAAAGCTGAAAATGAACTGAGGCTTGCAAGAGATGTCAAAAGCAATAATAAAGGATTTTGGGGATATGTCAAAAGTAAAAGAAAAGTCAAAGATGCTATAGGATTTTTACAGGATGAAAATGATGAAATGGTAAGACAGGATGTTGAGAAGGCTGAACTTTTAAATTCCTATTTTGCATCTGTTTTCTCTCAGAAAGGAAATGCAACATCAACTGTTATTCACTGTCCTATTAAGGGAATAGAAGAATCCAGGATATCTATAAACAGAAAGATAGTGAGGAAACACTTAGCTAACCTAAATGAATTCAAGTCTCCAGGTCCAGATGAATTACACCCCAGAGTACTGAAGGAGATAGCAGAAGAAATTTTTGAACCCCTCTCCATAATCTTTGAAAATTCTTGGAGAACAGGAGAAGTGCCAGAAGACTGGAGAAGAGCAAATGTTGTTCCTATCTTCAAAAAGGGGAAGAAGGTGGACCCAGGCAACTATAGGCCGGTGAGTCTGACTTCTATATCAGGAAAGATCTTTGAACAAATTATTAAACAACATGTATGTCAATACCTGGATAAGAATGAAGTGATTAAACAGAGTCAGCATGGGTTTCTAACTAATAAGTCATGTCAGACTAACTTAATTTCCTTCTATGACGGTATCACTGATTGGGTGGATCAAGGAAATGCTGTAGATATAGTATATCTTGACTTCAGCAAAGCATTTGACAAAGTCTCTCATACAATCCTTATTGAAAAAATGACTAAGTATGGAATGGACAAGGCAACTGTTAGGTGGATTCATAACTGGCTTAGTGATCGGACCCAAAGAGTGGTCGTAAATGGCTGCACATCCAGTTGGAAGAATGTCTCAAGTGGGGTACCACAGGGCTCTGTCCTGGGCCCTGTATTGTTCAACATCTTTATCAATGATTTAGATGAAGGAATTGAGGGTAAACTGATTAAATTTGCTGATGACACAAAGCTAGGAGGGATAGCTAATACTAGAGAAGAGAGAGAGAGGATTCAAAAAGATTTAAATAAACTGGAGAAGTGGGCAGCAACTAACAGAATGGTTTTTAACAGGGAGAAATGCAAAGTACTACATCTGGGCAATAAAAATGAAAAAAGCATATATAGAATGGGAGGAATAGGGCTAAGTGACAGCACATGTGAAAAAGACTTGGGTATACTAATAGATCACAGACTGAATATGAGTCAACAGTGTGATGCAGCAGCAAAAAAGGCAAATGCAATTCTAGGATGTATTAACAGAAGCATACAGTCTAGATCACGTGAAGTCATTATTTCCCTCTACTCCTCTTTGGTCAGACCTCATCTGGAATATTGTGTCCAGTTTTGGGCACCACATTTTAAAAAAGACATCAACAAACTGGAGCAAGTTCAGAAAAGAGCGACCAGAATGGTGACCGGTCTGCAAACCCTGTCTTATGAGGAAAGGTTGCAGGATTTGGGAATGTTTAGTTTGCAAAAGAGAAGACTGAGAGGAGACTTAATAGCTGTCTACAAATATCTAAAGGGCTGTCACATTGTAGAAGGATCAACTTTATTCTCATTTGCACAAGGAAAGACTAGAAGCAATGGGATGAAACTGAATGGGAAGAGACACAGATTAGATATTAGAAAAAACATTTTGACAGTTAGAGTGATCAATGAGTGGAACAGGCTGCCACGAGAAGTGGTGAGTTCTCCTTCAATGGAAGTCTTCAAACAGAGGCTGGACAGACATCTGACTGGGATGATTTAGCGAATCCTGCTTTGAGCAGGGGGTTGGACCAGATGGCCCAGGAGGTCCCTTCCAACTCTACGATTCTATGATTCTATGATTCTATGATATACAGTGGTGGCCAAAAGTATTGGCACCCCTGCAATTCTGTCAGATAATAATCATTTTCTTCCTGAAAATGATTGCAATCACAAATTCTTTGGTATTATTATCTTCATTTAATTTGTCTTCAATCAAAAAACAAAAAAAGAATTATCCTAAAGCCAAATTGGATATAATTCCACACCAAACATAAAAAGGGTGGACAAAAGTATTGGCACTGTTCGAAAAATCATGTGATGCTTCTCTAATTTGTGTAATTAACAGCACCTGTAACTTACCTGTGGCACCTAACAGGTGTTGGCAATAACTAAATCACACTTGCAGCCAGTAGACATGGATGAAAGTTGACTCAACCTCTGTCCTGTGTCCTTGTGTGTACCACATTGAGCATGGAGAAAAGAAAGAAGACCAAAGAACTGTCTGAGGACTTGAGAAACCAAATTGTGAGGAAGCATGAGCAATCTCAAGGCTACAAGTCCATCTCCAAAGACCTGAATGTTCCAGTGTCTACCGTGCGCAGTGTCATCAAGAAGTTTAAAGCCCATGGCACTGTGGCTAACCTCCCTAGATGTCGACGGAAAAGAAAAATTGACGAGAGATTTCAACGCAAGATTGTGCGGATGGTGGATAAAGAACCTCGACTAACATCCAAACAAGTTCAAGCTGCCCTGCATTCCGAGGGTACAATAGTGTCAACCTGTACTATCCGTCGGCATCTGAATGAAAAGGACTGTATGGTAGGATACCCAGGAAGACCCCACTTCTTACCCCGAGACATAAAAAAGGCAGGCTGGAGTTTGCTAAAACTTACCTGAGAAAGCCTAAAACGTTTTGGAAGAATGTTCTCTGGTCAGATGAGACAAAAGTTGAGCTTTTTGGGCAAAGGTATCAACATGGAGATTACAGGAAAAAAAAGAGGCATTCAAAGAAAAGAACACTCTCCCTACAGTCAAACATGGCGGAGGTTCCCTGATGTTTTGGGGTTGCTTTGCTGCCTCTGGCACTGGACTGCTTGACCGTGTGCATGGCATTATGAAGTCAGAAGACTACCAACAAATTTTGCAGCATAATGTAGGGCCCAGTGTGAGAAAGCTGGGTCTCCCTCAGAGGTCATGGGTCTTCCAGCAGGACAATGACCCAAAACACACTTCAAAAAGCACTAGAAAATGGTTTGAGAGAAAGCACTGGAGACTTCTAAGGTGGCCAGCAATGAGTCCCATAGAACACCTGTGGAGAGATCTCAAAATGGCAGTTTGGAGAAAGCACCCTTCAAATATCAGGGACCTGGAGCAGTTTGCCAAAGAAGAATGGTCTAAAATTCCAGCAGAGCATTGTAAGAAACTCATTGATGGTTACCGGAAGCGGTTGTTGGCAGTTATTTTGGCTAAAGGTTGTGCAACCAAGTATTAGGCTGAGGGTGCCAATACTTTTGTCTGGCCCATTTTTGGAGTTTTGTGTGAAATGTACAATGATTTGATTTTTGCTTCATTCTCTTTTTTGTTTTTTCCTTGCGAGCAAATTAAATGAAGATAATAATACCAAAGAATTTGTGATTGCAATCATTTTCAGGAGGAAAATGAGTATTATCTGACAGAATTGAAGGGGTGTCAATACTTTTGGCCACCACTGTATATATATATATATATATATATATATATATATATATATATATATATATATATAATATGTGTGTGTATCACCAACCAATCACGAAGCATCTTTCATTTTACCAGAGCTGTTCAAAAGAAGCTGAGCTGTGATTGGTTATGATGAGCAACAGTGTTCCTTGCAACCAATCACTAAGCATCTCTCATTTCACCAGAGTTGGTTAAAAAGTAGCTGAGCTGTGATTGGTTGCTATGAGCAAGTTTTCCCACTTGACAACACCTCAGCAGACACTGACATGGTGGGAGGAATCTAGCATCTTCAGGAACATAAGCACCCAGCCATTGTCTGCCCCCCTGAAAGGAGCAGTGAGCACATGACAGAAATGAATCCCCCCTCCCTGCCCATATCCCCATCACACATCCTCCATCCCAAAGGCACATCTTCCCTCTTAAAGGGATCATTGGTATGGAAATTAGAGCAAATCCATCCAGGGCTTTTGTTTTGACCACAGGCCTCTCTTAAAGGGATCCCTGGTATGGAAGTTAGGACCGTTCCACTTGGCTCTGTGGTTCTGACCCCAGGGTCTCTTAAAGGAATCATTGGTATGGAAGTTAGGGCAAATCCACTCTGCGCTTTGGTACTGACCTCAGGCCTTTCTTAAAGGGATCTCCTTTATGGAAGTCAGGGCAAATCCATCCAGCGCTTTGGTTCTCACCCCAGGCTCTCTTAAAGGGATCTCCTGTATGGAAGTTAGGGCAAATCCCTCAACGCTCTGATTCTGACCCCAGGGTTCTATTAAAGGGATCATCCCGTCAGCCAGGGCCACCAGACAACTACCACTAATATCCCACATCATCCCGTCAGAGCCACCGGACTATTCCCCCTAATATCCCACATCATCCCGTCAGCCAGAGCCATCGGACTACTACCACTAATATCCCACATCATCCCGTCAGTCAGAGCAACCGGACTACTCCCCTAATATCCCACATCATCCCGTCAGCCAGAGCCACCGGACTACTACCCCTAATATCCCACATCATCCCGTCAATTTGGCGTCAGAATCAGAGCGCTGAGTGGATTTGCCCTGACTTCCATACCAATGATCCCTTTTATAGAAGTCTGGGGTGAGAATCAGAGCGCTGAGGGATTTACCCTTACTTCCTTACCAGAGATCCCTTTATGAAGGCCTGGGATCAGAACCAGAGCGCTGAGTGGATTTGCCGTGACTTGCATATCAATGATCCCTTTAATAGAATCCTGGGGTCAGAACCACAGCGCTGAGTGGAGCGATCCTAAGTTCCATATCGGAGATCCCTTTAACCCCTTAAGCCCCAAGGGTGGTTTGCACGTTCATGACCGGGCCAATTTTTACAATTCTGACCACTGTCCCTTTATGAGGTAATAACTCTGAAATGCTTCCATGGATCCCGGTGATTCTGACATTGTTTTCTCGTGACTTATTGTACTTCATGATAGTGGTAAAATTTCATTCATATAACTTGCGTTTATTTGTGAAAAAAACTGAAATTTGGCAAAAATTTTGAAAATTTTGCAAATTTCCAACTTTGAATTTTTATGCCCTTAAATCACAGCGATACGGCACACAAAAAACTTGATAAGTAACATTTCCCACATGTTTACTTTACATCAGCACAATTTTGGAACCAAAATTTTTTTTTGTTAGGAAGTTATAAGGGTTAAAAATTGACCAGCGATTTCTCATTTTTGCAACACCATTTTATTTTTACAGACCACATCACATTTGAAGCCACTTTGAGGGGTTTATATGGTAGGGCCAAGGTGGCCTTTATCATGTCCCATCTGGAGGGGGAGGCCTTATCCTGGCTAAACCCTTTCTGGGAGAGGGATGATCCCATGGTCTCTAATATTCTGTTTTTTCTAGACACCTTTCGTAAGATGTTTGATGAGCCTGGACGGGTAGCCTCTCTCACTGAGTCACTTTTCAATCTTCACCAGGGCACCCTGACATTCGGTCAATATGCCATCCGGTTCCGCACCATGTCTTCCGAATTGGGGTGGAATAATGCGGCATTGGTCGGACCCTTTTGACGTGGATTGTCGGGTAGGAAAAAGAATGAATTGGCGGGGCGGGATACTCCCACCACTCTCGAGGACCTCATCTCCCTGGCCACTCGAATAGACCTCCGGTTCCAGGAGCGTGCCCGGGAATCAGCGAGGGACAGGAGACCCATCAGGCTAGTCCCTACCGCAAATCGGTCCTTTACTCCATGACCGGCCAGTTCTCTTCACACTTCGCCTCCCGAGCCCATGCAGGTAGACCGGGTCTGGATGGCAGAGAGACGTCAGAAAGAAAGATGGGAGCAGGGTCTCTGCCTTTATTGTGGAGGAGCATCCCACTTCATCCGCTCTTGTCCTGAGAGACCGGAAAACTCTTCCACCTAGGTCAGGTAAGCCGATAATGATTCCTCTCAAGCTCTCACATTATCTGTTCTTTTACTTTCAGGAGAGAGAAGTGGGTCCGAGGTGGCTTACGTGGATTCGGGCTCAGCAGGCAACTTCATCCGGCGTGAGGTAGTGGACAAATATCGGATTCCCGTGATTACTTTGAGGAACCCTCATGTGATTGCTTCCGTTGACGGCAGACCGCTACGAGAACCCATTACCACGGTCACAGAGGAGGTTGTTTTGCAAGTCGGCGCCCTCCATCGAGAGAGAGTGGCCTTCTACGTGTTGCCCGATCTGTCTCAAGCCATTCTACTTGGTCTTCTGTGGCTACATACTCATCAGCCGATAATTAACTGGTCGTCTGGGGAAGTCTTGCGCTGGGGAGACCCGTGCCATGGTCGCTGTCTGAATCCTATTCATCCGGCTATTCCTGCACGACCACCCCGGGAGCTCTCGGGTCTTCCTTCAGCCTATTGGTCCTATGCAGACGTCTTTGACAAGAAGGAGGCAGAGGTCCTGCCACCACACCGGTCCTTCGATTGTCCTATTGAGTTAATCCCTGGTTCCATTCCTCCTAGGGGTAGGATTTATCCACTGTCTCCCGCAGAAACCGCAGCCATGTCGGAATACGTCAAAGAGAACCTCGCCAAGCGATTTATTCAGAAGTCTTCCTCCCCCGCAGGAGCCGGTTTCTTCTTTGTCAAAAAGAAGGACGGTTCGCTGTGCCCATGCATCGACTATAGAGGTTTAAACAACATCACTATCAAGAACCGGTACCCACTCCAACTCATCCCGGAGTTGTTTGACCGCCTCAGAGGGGCACGGTTCTTCTCCAAGTTGGACCTCAGGGGGGCGTACAACCTCATCCACATCCGTGCCGGCGATGAATGGAAGACCGCCTTTAACACCTGTGACGGCCACTATGAGTACCTGGTGACGCCATTCGGTCTGTGCAACGCTCCGGCTGTGTTCCAGGAGTTCGTCAATGAGATCTTTCGGGATCTCCTGTGACATCCTTGTCTTCTCCTCAGATCTTCCATCCCATAGGAGAACTGTCCGCCTGGTTCTTCAGCGTCTTCGGGAGAATCATTTGTATGCCAAGATGGAGAAATGCCTATTCGAGCAAACCTCATTACCATTTCTGGGCTACATTGTCTCTGACGCTGGCCTGCAGATGGATCCCGAAAAACTGTCCGCCATTCTCAAATAGCCCCGCCCCTTTGGTCTCAGAGCCATCCAACGTTTCCTCGGGTTTGCCGACTACTACAGGCAGTTTATTCTGCACTTTTTCTCGCTCTCCAAGCCCATCTCCGCCCTTACCCGTAAGGGGACCTCTTCTAACTCCTGGACGCCAGAGGCCGAGGAGGCCTTCCAGTCATTAAAACGTACTTTTTCCACGGCTCCTGTGTTGTCCCATCCTGAGTGCAAGCAAACCTTTCGTGTTGGAGGTGGACACTTCCTCTACAGGAGCTGGGGCAGTCTTTTCCCAGAAGACCGCTTCGGGTCGCCTACGCCCCTGAGGATTCTTCTCCAAAGCTTTCTCCTCATCCGAGTGCAATTACTCGATTGGCGACCGTGAGCTTTTGGCCATCAAATTGGCAATGGAGGAGTGGCATCACCTTCTGGAGGGAGCTGTCCATCTGTTTGTTATTTACTCGGACCACAAGAACCTGTCCTACCTTCAGTCCACCCAGAGACTTAATCCTCGACAAGCCAGATGGTCCTTGTTTTTCGCTCGCTTTGATTTTGAGCTTCACTTTTGCCCGGGGGACAGAAACACCAAAGCCGATGCTCTTTCCAGAGTCTTTCAATCGATGGAGGTTGGGGAGGATCCTTCCCACATCATTGAGCCCACGAAGATTATCACTGTGGCACCATTGACTCTGCTTTCTCCACCTCCAGGCAAGACTCTCGTGCCGGAGAATGCCAAAAGCAGAGTTCTACTGTGGGGGCATTCCTCCCGATTGGCTGGTCATGCCGGAATTGGGAAGACTCTTGCTCTCATAGCTCGGTATTATTGGTGGCCAACTCTCCGCCAAGATGTGACAGACTTCGTTGCCTCTTGTTCCTCCTGTGCTAGGAACAAGACACCTCGTCGGTCTCCGTTTGGTCTAATGCTTCCTTTACCGGCGCCTACGTCACCTTGGGAGAATATTACTATGGACTTTATCACTGATCTGCCCCGCTCTTCAGGCTGTACGGTGATTCTAGTGGTTGTAGACCGCTTTTCCAAAATGGCACATTTCATTCCTTTGAGCGATCTCCCTTCTGCACCCAAATTAGCCAAGATTTTCGTCCATCAGATTTTCAAGCTTCACGGCCTACCTCGACGAATCGTGTATGATCGTGGAGTCCAGTTTACTGCTAAGTTTTGGAGGGCGCTTTGTAAACTTTTAGATATATCCCTGGATTTTTCATCTGCCTATCATCCGCAGACCAATGGGCAAGTAGAGCGAACCAACCAGATGTTGACTACATATCTTTGGCATTTCTCCAACGCCCATCAGAATGACTGGGTTGATCTGCTTCCATGGGCGGAGTTCGCCTACAACAATCATGCCGGTGAATCCTCAACCAAGTCGCCCTTTTTCGTGGTGTTCGGAAAACATCCTAATGTACCTCTTCCGGTAGCCACAACCTCCGAGGTACCGGCAGCCAACTCCTTGTTCCAAAACTTCTCTAAAGTCTGGTCTGAGACCAACACGGCCCTCAAAAGGGCCAGCGAGCGAATGAAGAATCACGCAGACAAAAGAAGGTTGAATCCTTTCGCATCGGGGATAAGGTCTGGCTCTCCTCCAAGTACATACGGCTAAAATTGCCCTCTTACAAGCTGGGTCCCCTGTACATTGGCCCCTTTGAGATCCTGGGACATGTCAATGAAGTCGCCTACAAGTTGAGGTTGCCTGCTTCGCTCTGCATCCCGAACACCTTCCACGTCTCTCTTCTGAAACCTGTGGTCCTAAATCAGTTCCATCACTCGCCTTGCCCTGCTCCTCAGCTGGAGGGTTCTGACGACACCTTCGAGGTAAGAAGGAGGAGAGTTAGAGGGAGGCCCTTTTTCCTTATTGACTGGAAATGCTTTGGTCCTGAGGAGAGGTCCTGGGAGCCCCAGGAGAACATCAACGCTCCCCACAT
The DNA here is from genome assembly GCF_039654945.1 of Dendrobates tinctorius. Classification (NCBI taxonomy): domain Eukaryota; kingdom Metazoa; phylum Chordata; class Amphibia; order Anura; family Dendrobatidae; genus Dendrobates; species Dendrobates tinctorius. The sequence continues at coordinate 35,772,859 of NW_027361676.1, read as the reverse complement.
TCTCAGGAGATTTTTTGCCAATCGCAGCAGGGGGTGGCTTAAGGGGGACGGTACTGTCACGGCCCCTATACCTCCTGTCACGGTCCCCAGGCCTCCTGCTGCACACCTCACCGGGCCTCCCATCGCACGCGCTCGTACTTACCTCGCGCTGCAGCCTCCCTCCCTCCAGCCCCGGCCTCGGCATCCTCCTCTGACCGGCCCGCGGCCGGTGACGTCACTGCAGGCCCTGCGCATGCGCTGTGGGCCGCGGCCAACTCACTATTCCTGATCCTATCTCCGGCGGTGCCCTGACCCAGTAGCATCGCCGGACCAATGGGGGCACAGCTGCGTCTATATCAGGCTGCCCTCTCTTAGTCGAGGCGCCTGATCGTTGTTGTGCTACAGCCTTCTAGGTTCTGTGGTCGCCTCGCATTAGGCTGCCTCCTACTGATCACTTTGTATTTCCTTGTAGCCCTGCAGTCCTGCCTTCCGTGTCCGTGCCCGCTGTCTGACTCCAGTCCTGCCTTCTGTGTCCGTGCCCGCTGTCTGACTCCAGTCCTGCCTTCGGTGTCCGTGCCCGCCGTCTGACTCCAGTCCTGCCTTCCGTGTCCATACCTGCTGGCTGACCCCAGTCCTGTCTTCCGGTGTCCGTACCTGCTGTCTGACTCCAGTCCTGTCTTCCGGTGTCCTTACCTGCTGTCTCACTCCAGTCCTGTCTTCCGATGTCCGCACCCGCTGTCTGACTCCAATCCAGTTTTCCGGTGTCCGTACCTGCAGTCCTACTCCGGTCCTGCCAATCTGTGTCTGTACATGCAGCCCTGCTCCAGCCCTGCCTGTCCGTGTCTGCTTTGGCAGTCCTACTCCAGTCCTGTTTACCCGTGTTAGTCCCTGTAGTCCATTCCGAGCCACCCCTCTTGGTTCCGGCTGCCGTGGCATTCGAACCCCTGGACCTGTTCCAAACGATCCCTGTATAGGGGTCGGTTCCACCTGGTTGCTCGTCTGGGGTCCCCTCGGTGCCACGGTCCAGAGGGTCCACTCCGGGAAGCCCGCCCTGCCTAGCTGCGTGCTAACATCGCCCATGTGGTGGAATTATTGCCTGTGCAGGTGAGCAGATCTCACCTGTGCAATTTTAAGGGAAATCCTGAAAACATGACTTGTTGGTGGCTCTTAAGGACTGGAGTTGGGGAACACTGCTCTACATGTATGCTCGCAGGGCACAAGTGTGAGCAAGGTGAAATGACATCACGGACCGACACACACACCCCTGCTCTCACCCAGGCACGGCATTAGGGTGCCTTGAGTCCAGTTCTTTTTCTCTTTGGCTATTTGTGAATCTCTCCCCTATTTTTGAATGGCCTTTTCTTAACAATCCTCTCTAGGCTGTGGTTATCCCTGTTGCTTGTGCACCTTTTTCTACCACACTTTTTCCTTCCACTTAACTTCCCATTAATATGCTTGGATACAGCACTATGTGAACAGCCAGCTTCTTTAGCGATGACCTTTTGTGGCTTACACTCCTTTTGGAGTGTATCAATGACTGCCTTGCAGGTGTTTTTTGTTAATTATTCTAATTTACTGAGATAGTGACTTTTGGGTTTTCATTGGCTGTAAGCCATAGTAACATAACATAGTAACATAGTTTTGAAGGCTGAAGGAAGACCTTATGTCCTTCTAGTTCAGCCTATTTTTAGTGCAGCTGTTCTGCATTGTTGATCCTGGGGAAGGCAAAAAACCCACAGAGTAGAAGCCAATTTTCTCCATAGGGAAAAAATTCCTTCCCCTAAGCTGGGTCAACCATCTACCTATAATATTATGTTATTCGTAACCTTCTATACTGTTACTCACAAGAAAAGCATCCATTCCTTTCTTAAATTCATTCAGTGAGTTGGCCATCACCACTTCCTCAGGAAGAGAATTCCAGAGCCTCACTGCTCTTACCGTGAAGAACCCTCTTCTATGCTGGTGCAGAAATTGTCTTTCCTCCAAATGAAGAGAATGTCCCCTTGTTCTTGTCACAGTCCTTGGTACAAACAGTTCATTGGAGAGATCTCTGTATTGCCCTCTTATATACTTATACATATATATTAGGTCTCTCCTAAGTCTTCTCTTTTTTAGGGTAAATAGACCTAATTTTGATAACCTTTCTGGGTATTGTAGTGAACCAACTCCTTTTATCATTTTAGTAGCCTGCCTTTGAACCCTTTCAAGTTCAGTAATGTCTTTCTTGAGCACCGGCATCCAAAATTGCACACAATGCTCCAAGTGTGGTCTGACGAGTGATTTGTACAGAGGGAGAATTATGTTTTAATCTCGTGTCCCCAGACCTCTTCTAATGCATCCCATGACCCTATTTGCTTTGGTGGCAGCTGCCTGACACTGGGCACTCCAATTTTTAGCTTCTTATTGACTAAGATGCCCAAGTCTTTTTCCATGTCTGATTTCCCCAGCAGTTTCCCATTTAGTACATAATTGTAGCATCTGTTTCACCTTCCTATTCGCATAACCTTACACTTATCTGTGTTAAACCTCATTTGCCATTTTTCAGCCCAATTCTCCAATTTACTCAAATCTGTCTGTGGTTGCAAACTGTCCTCCTTTGTGTTAACTACCTTACATAGTTTTGTATCATCTGAAAATACTGATATTTTACTGTGTAAGGCTAATTTCACACTTGCTTTTTTTTCCAGCGCGTTTTTAGCGCAAAAAAACGCATAGAAAAAACGCATACAAATGCATACAAACGCTGTGTTTTTTTCATGCATTTTTATGCGCATGCAGGAAAAAAACGCAGCGTTTTTGTGCGTTTGTATGCATTTTTTGTGCGTTTGCGTTTTTTTACAGATTTTTGGACAACCCCCCAAAAAAGAAAAAAAAAACATTCAACAACACACAAGACCAATGGGACTTCATTGTGGGTGTGGTATGTTAATATATAGACCCTGTCTACAGTATTCTTCCCATTTGCTTGATTCTTCTCGTGACCATGGATCTGCGCTGGAAGAGTGTTCACTTCAACTTGGATTTGGACATCGCGATGGCTCAGGCGTATGCAGTTGCTTGCCATGAACAAAGGAAGAGAGAGAGGCAGCGAAGACGGCAGTGGCGGCGTATGTGGATACATCCGATTGTTGAACTCCGGGAGAGCCGTGGGGCATACCACACCCTCTACAGCGAGCTCCAGGCAAACCCGGAGAAATTTACAGATTATATCCGGATGTCCCAAGAAAGTTTCAGGGATTTGCTTGCTCGTGTCCAACAATCCATCCGGAGACAGGACACACAGCTCCGTCGTGCGATTCCTCCTGAGGAACGGCTACTGGTGACATTACGGTACGTAATATTTAAAAACCAAGGGGTACGGTCTGATTGCTTTTTTTTTAAATTTAATATTCAAAACCTTGGGTAATTAGTTTTCGTGAATGTACTAATATTTTATTTTTTTTTTTAAATAATATACATAAATATTAATTTAACTTCTTTCTCTGTTCACAGATTCCTGGCAACTGGAGAAACCCTATTTTCACTACACTTCCAGTACCGTATTGGAATCTCTACCTTGTCTGGAATTGTTGCGGAAACCTGCCGGGCTCTCTGGAATGTTCTTTGTCCAGAATTTATGCCCCTGCCCACCGCTGAAAAGTGGATGGAAATTGCTGACAAATTCTGGACAGTATGCAATTTCCCCAACTGTTTGGGAGCTGTTGATGGTAAACACATACGGATCATCAAACCCAAAAGAACGGGATCTGAGTACTATAATTACAAAAAGCACTTTTCAATAGTACTCATGGCCATTGCGGATGCCGGATGTATGTTTGTAGCAGTGGACATTGGAGCATTTGGCCGTGGTAATGACTCACAGGCTTTTAAAAACTCAGACATGGGCCGGAGGTTGTATGGCAACCAATTTAATTTCCCTATGCCACGGCCTCTTCCTCACACCGAAGCTCCGCCACTGCCCTTTGTAATGGTTGGCGATGAGGCTTTTCAAATGTGCGGAAACTTACTGAAACCCTACTCCAGCCGGGACTTGGACCACACCAAAAAAATATTTAATTACAGGCTGACCAGGGCCAGAAGAACTGTCGAGTGTGCTTTTGGGATTCTTGTCTCCAGATGGCGAATTCTCGGCATGGCCATTAATCTTAAACTTGAAACAGTCGATGAGGTGGTGAAGGCCTGTGTGGTTCTACATAACTTTGTGATGGCTAAAGAGCACCCGACCTTTGAACTGGACGATGATGCTCCTAACCCATTGCCTGAATTCACTCAGCACCCTCTCAGGTCATCCGTTGAAGTTGGCCAAATGAGGGACCAATTTGCGGCCTACTTTATTTCTGATGTAGGACGGGTGCACTGGCAAGATGAAATGGTGTAAGAATGTTTTTGTTTGTTTATGGTAATAAAAAACCTTATTTGATACCATTACTGAGTGCACTATATTTTTTAAACTCCAATTAAATAAAAAACTTCCCATGTATAACTGTGAAGTTTTTGATGTTCACACACCTGGGCAGGTAAATACACATATGAGTTAAAATGCAGCATTGCTAGTCTGCGTGAAATATATTGGAACGTAAGCAAAGCTGCATGTTAAATCTGATGTGTATTAACCAGGCCATGAATCAGGAAACCAATTTTTTTCAAGAGAAAATTGTCCAACTAGTTGAAAAAAAAGTATGTGATTTTTTCAAAACCCAACCCCAATGAAAGTCAATGGGGAATACAAGTCAGCATTGAGTGGATGAATGTAATCAGCTCAATTCCAACTTTTATTTAAAATTGTGGTAGTGTAGAAATAAACATTTTTTAAGAAAGAAACTTATTTTGTTAGACAAGTTTCAACAGTTTGTTTTTCATGAAACCAGATTCTAGTTGGTAAAACTCGAGTTATTACACTAGGCCTTGGTATGACTATACTAGGCCGTGGTATTTCACATATGAGTATACTAGGCCTTGGGCCTACTAGTATAGTCATATGTGAAATACCACGGCCTAGTATAGTCATACCAAGGCCTACTGTAATAACTCGATTTTTACCAACTAGGATCTTGTTTCACGAAAAACAAACTGGTGAAACTTGACTAAAAAAATTGAAACATTTTTTAAGAAAGAAACTTATTTTTTTAGACAAGTTTCAACAGTTTGTTTTTCATGAAACCAGATCCTAGTTGGTAAAACTCGAGTTATTACACTAGGCCTTGGTATGACTATACTAGTCCGTGTTATTTCCCATATGACTATACTAGGCCTTGGGTTGGTTTTTAACATGTACAGTCATGGCCAAAAGTATTGACACCCCTGCAATTCTGTCAGATAATACTCAGTTTCTTCCTGAAAATGATTGCAAACACAAATTCTTTGGTATTATTATCTTCATTTAATTTGTTTTAAATGAAAAAACACAAAAAGAATTGTCCTAAAGCCAAATTGGATATAATTCCACACCAAACATAAAAAAGAGGGTGGACAAAAGTATTGGCACTGTGCGAAAAATCATGTGATGCTTCTCTAATTTGTGTAATTAACAGCACCTGTAACTTGCCTGTGGCACCTAACAGGTGTTGGCAATAACTAAATCACACTTGCAGCCAGTTGACATGGATTAAAGTTGACTCAACCTTTGTCCTGTGTCCTTGTGTGTACCACATTAAGCATGGAGAAAAGAAAGAAGACCAAAGAACTATCTGAGGACTTGAGAAACCAAATTGTGAGGAAGCATGAGCAATCTCAAGGCTACAAGTCCATCTCCAAAGACCAGAATGTTCCTGTGTCTACCGTGCGCAGTGTCATCAAGAAGTTTAAAGCCCATGGCACTGTGGCTAACCTCCCTAGATGTGGACGGAAAAGAAAAATTGACAAGAGATTTCAACGCAAGATTGTGCGGATGTTGGATAAAGAACCTCCACTAACATCCAAACAAGTTCAAGCTGCCCTGCAGTCCGAGGGTACAACGGTGTCAACCCATACTATCCGTCGGCATCTGAATGAAAAGGGACAGTATGGTAGGAGACCCAGGAAGACTCCACTTCTTACCCAGAGACATAAAAAAGCCAGGCTGGAGTTTGCCAAAACTTACCTGAAAAAGCCTAAAACATTTTGGAAGAATGTTCTTTGGTCAGATGAGACAAAAGTAGAGCTTTTAGGGCAAAAGCATCAACATAGAGTTTACAGGAGAAAAAAGAGGCATTCAAAGAAAAGTACACGGTCCCTACAGTCAAACATGGCGGAGGTTCCCTGATGTTTTGGGGTTGCTTTGCTGCCTCTGGCACTGGACTGCTTGACCGTGTGCATGGCATTATGAAGTCAGAAGACTACCAACAAATTTTGCAGCATAATTTAGGGCCCAGTGTGAGAAAGCTGGGTCTACCTCAGAGGTCATGGGTCTTCCAGCAGGACAATAACCCAAAACACACTTCAAAAAGCACTAGAAAATGGTTTGAGAGAAAGCACTGGAGACTTCTAAGGTGGCCAGCAATGAGTCCAGACCTGAATCCCATAGAACACCTGTGGAGAGATCTAAAAATGGCACTTTGGAGAAGGCACCCTTCAAATATCAGGGACCTGGAGTAGTTTGCCAAAGAAGAATGGTCTAAAATTCCAGCAGAGCATTGTAAGAAACTCATTGATGGTTACCGGAAGCGGTTGGTCGCAGTTATTTTGGCTAAAGGTTGTGCAACCAAGTATTAGGCTGAGGGTGCCAATACTTTTGTCCGGCCCATTTTTAGAGTTTTGTGTGAAATGATCAATGTTTTGCTTTTTGCTTCATTCTCTTTTGTGTTTTTTCATTTAAGACAAATTAAATGAAGATAATAATACCAAAGAATTTGTGTTTGCAATCATTTTCAGGAAGAAACTGAATATTATCTGACAGAATTTCAGGGGTGTCAATACTTTTGGCCATGACTGTATTTACCCATCAGTGTGTGTGAGCGGCGCAAACAACATTAATCAAACTTTGTAATGGTGAACCACAAATGTAAATTTATTTTTAACCACAAAAATAAACAAAAAAATTATTTTTTTCAGCGTTTGGGGGCAGATGGTTTCAATTTGGGGGTGTGCAGGGAATATGCAACACTTGCAGTTGAAGACGGTGTTTGAGGGGAAGGGGCAACAAAACTTGTGGGGGAAGTTAGTCCAGTTAAGGGAATTAAACTAGGAACACTTGGAGGAGAGGAAATCTGTTCAGGTACATTTGTTGTAATGGCATGTCGCCGTAGGCTTGTGTGCCTGGACCGACTTTGGCCCAATGCCCGCCTTGATTGATTTCGCCTTGAACTTGGGGCAAATATTGAGTGTAGGTCCCCCATCTGCTGGGGTGGCTGCTGCTGCTGCTGCTGAGGTGGCTGCTGCTGCTGTTGAGGTGGCTGCTGCTGCTGAGGTGGCTGCTGCTGAGGTGGCTGCTGCTGCTGCTGAGGTGGCTGCTGCTGCTGCTGAGGTGGCTGCTGCTGCTGAGGTGGCTGCTGCTGCTGCTTTTGGTTGGCAGTGCTCGTCCTTGCAGGAGGACTGGTGGCGGCAGTGATGGTCCAGGTTTGCGGAGTGGTGGTGGCAGGGCTACTACATGTTGTTGTAGCGGCAGGGCTGTTCCATGTTTGCCTAGTGGTGGCTGAGCTCCACGCATGCATGGGAGTGGCGATGGTGCTCCAGACAGGAGCAGCGCTTGCCATGGTGGTGTCGGTGAAGTGACCAGCTGCACTCAGACTTGTGGTGGTGTAACGGTGGGTGTCCTGGCTTTGAATAGAGGTGTCCGTGCAGTGGTATGCAGCACAAGTCGGTAGTGAGGTGAAGCGAGTCAATAGTGGCACAGGTGGAAATGACACCACTGACTGCTGACCGTACCGATTATGCTGCATAGCCTGCAAGAAAGCATTGTTGCAGGCCTGCAGCACATTCAGCTGTTGCTCAGGACTAAGGTGTTCCGCCATGCCCTTTTCAATCTTACTAAAAAAATGGTGTGCTGGTCTGTTGAGGTCGGCCTCCAGACGGTCAAGGCGCTGTTCTACAAAATTGAAGCGGTGTTCAAAGTGGTTAAAACCACGTTCCATGAGTGCAAAACCGCTTTCAACTCTGTCGGACAGCGACTTGAGGCTGGAATTAAAGGCCTCGCTCAAATGCATAAACTCGGGCAAGACATTCCTGTCCAAGGCCCTCTGCCGCTGGCGGGTAGTGCCCGCATAACCAGTGGCAGAGACCTGGGACAGGGGAACACCTGATGGCCCAGCTTCCTGGTCACCAGCTGTGTGTGTGGCTGACCTGCAAGGTGCTTCCTGGCTGTCGGATGGCTGGGACGGGTCAGAGGACGTCCGAGGAAGGATCGCTCTAGGGCCAGGTTGCAGGGTGCTGCTACAGGTGCTGTGGAAGAAAGGAAAATCATTACTACCATGCCTTTACAAGAAGCATCAGCTGTGGATTAGAAAAACACAGATTAATAAAACTAAAAACCCAAAATTTATAATACTTACGATCTCGTGGCAAGGACCGGTCTTAGGAACTGCAACGCGTGATAGTGACGGTATCTAGTTCTGGTCCTTGACGCAGATCCACTGCGAACCTGGCCCTCAGCATGAACATCACTGTTGAAGCGGTCCTTGATCGAACGCCAACGTGTTCGGACTTTGTCCACTGTTGGGAAAAAAAAAACAGTGCCATCAAGGACAACAGTCACTGCGGCACAATACAGCAATACAATACTCAAAGCAGTCACTGTAGAGCCCGATGACACTGTTGGGTTTCCTGCTAGAATATACCTAGCACGAAACCCAACAGTGCCGTCAAGGACAACAGTCACTGCGGCACAATATAGCAATACAATACTCAAAGCAGTCACTGTAGAGCCCGATGACACTGTTGGGTTTCCTGCTAGAATATACCTAGCACGAAACCCAACAGTGCCGTCAAGGACAACAGTCACTGCGGCACAATATAGCAATACAATACTCAAAGCAGTCACTGTAGAGCCCGATGACACTGTTGGGTTTCCTGCTAGAATATACCTAGCACGAAACCCAACAGTGCCGTCAAGGACAACAGTCACTGCGCCACAATATAGCAATACAATACTCAAAGCAGTCACTGTAGAGCCCGATGACACTGTTGGGTTTCCTGCTAGAATATACCTAGCACGAAACCCAACAGTGCCGTCAAGGACAGCAGTCACTGCGGCACAATACAGAGCAGGGAAATACTCACTAAACGCCTTATTGTAGGATGCTGTGGCGCTGTCCCAGCCATCCATCAACGCTGCGGCCACCTCATTCCATAGCCGCCGGGTCACCACATTGTCCTTGTACAGCCGGTCACGGCTGTCCCACAACGGCGCACGCTCCTGGACCAGGCTGATGAGCTGCTCATTATCCAGGTAGACGTCTTCATCCCGTTGTGGAACCTAGACAAAACACATTCATTAGAATAATCAAATTTAAATTGAATAAAAAGTTACAAAAAAAAGAAACATAAAAAAGAGTAAAAATAGAAGATAAAAAATAAAGAACATTACAAATCATTTGATACATACATTCCGTATCACCACCGGGACTTGGCTTCGCTGCTCCTGCTCTTCGCCCTCAGTAGTCCCGTCCGCAGAAGATGATGATGATGTCTTAAAAAAGTTGAAAAAAACGTAAGAGATTTGGAGTAGCAGCAGATATACTTACCAGATGCACGAAAATAATCACCTCACGGTCTACTTGCGCCAATTCCTGCCGCGATGGGGAATATTCTGATTCTGAAGACATACTGCATGTAAAAATAATAAAAATCATTAGTACATACATAATTTAAAAGGACAGGCATATGATGTAATAATACTCACATTCTTGACGCTGATAGAAGATGGGTTCCTTGGTGACTGTCTGCTCTCCAATCTGTCAGTGTAGTAGTGGCAGAGTTTTGGCAGGCACCTCCTTTATATAGACTTTTTTTTTTTGACTTTAGAATTTTCTAACTAGTCCAACTAGTGGACACCACCAAAAAAACGCAGCGCTAAAAAAACGCATACATGCGCATGCCAGTGCGCACGTATGCGCATCCATAGGCCATAATGGCCATTTTTAGCGCAAAATGTGCGCATACGTGCGCATGCGCTTTTTTGCAGTGCTTGGGCGGACCAAAAAATGCAACATGTAGCGTCTGTAAAATACAAACGCACACCCCAAAAAAACACAGCGCATGAAAAACGCATACGTGCGCATGCCAGCGCGCATGTATGCGCGCCCATGTTAAATATAGGGGAAAAAACGCATGCGCATGTATGCGTTTTTTTCAAGCACAAAAAAACGCAAATGTGAAACCAGCCTTAGCCTTCCACTAGATCATTAATAAATATATTAAATAGTAGGGGGCCCAATACAGAACCCTGTGGTACCCCACTAGTAACCCTGGCCCAATCTGAGTTTGGGCTTTCATATAGTCATTAACATTAACAGAAATAAACACTTGAAATGGATCACTCTGTAATAACTCTTTATAATATGACTTTCACATTTTGTATTGAAGAACTGAAATAAATTAACTTTTTGATGATATTCTAATTTAGTGAGAAGCACTTGTATATATACAGTGGGTATGGAAAGTATTCAGATCCCTGAAAAAATCAGAAATGTAGAAATTTTTGCAAATTTATTAAAAAATAAAAACTGAAATATAACATGGTCATAAGTATTCAGATCCTTTGCTCAGCATTGAGTAGAAGCATCCTTTCGGGCTAGCACAGCAATCTTCTTGGGAATGATGCAACAAGTTTTTCACACCTGAATTTGGGGATCCTCTGCCATTCTTCCTTGCAGATCATCTCCAGTTCTGTCAGGTTGGATGGTGAGCGCTGATGAACAGCCATTTTCAGGTCTTTCCAGAGATGCTCAATTGGGTTTAGGTCAGGGATCTGGCTGGGCCAGTCAATAATGGTCATGGAGTTGTTCTGAAGCCATGCCTTTGCTATTTTAGCTGTGCGCTTAGGGTCATTGTCTTGTTGGAAGGCAAACCTTCGGCCAAGTCTGAGGTCCAGAGCACTCTGGAAGAGGTTTTCATCCAGGATATCTCTGTACTTGGCTGCACTCATGTTTACTTCAATTACAACCAGTCGTCCTGTCCCTGCAGCTGAAGAGCACACCTATAGCAAGATGCTGCCACCACCATGTTTCACTGTTGCGATTGTATTGGGCAGGTGGTGAACAGTGCCTGGTTTTCTCCACACATACCACTTATAATTATCACCAAAAAGTTCTATCTTTATCTCATCAGACCAGAGAATCTTATTTCTCATAGTCTGGGAGTCCTTCATGTGTTTTTTAGCAAACTCTATGTGGGCTTTCATATGTCTGGCACTGAGGAGAGGCTTTTGTCAGGACACTCTGCCATAAGGGCCCAACTGGTGGAGGGCTGCAGTGATAGTTGACTTTGAACTTTTATAAATTTACCAAATGGCTGCAATGAAACAAATATTGAAAAATTTAAAGGGGTCTGAATACTTTCCGCATGCACTGTGCGTCACTCTGTCCGAAGCCTTTATAGACTGCGCAAGCGTGACGCACCTGCGCAGTCTGGCTCCAGACAGAAAGAGGCATCCAGCGGTAAGGAGTGTGTATGGCGCCCGGAGATGGCGGTATGCGTGCATACCGCAGTCTCGGGTGCCATACTTACATACTTTCCTGACCGGGAGGAGCATTGCTGCGGCACTTCTCTTCGGCCGCAGACCGGTGCAGGAGTGCGGCTGGAATCGCACATGCGCAGAGCGCGATCCGGTGCCATTCTACTGAAAACACATTTGTAGTGTGTCTTCAGTAATATGGCGCCGGACAGCGCTATGGGCATGCGTGTACTCTGGCGCCAGACTCCTCCCTCGGTCTCCAGCAGAACGTGACAGCGCAGGAGCACAGGGAAGAAGGGTGAGTATAAATGTTTTTTTTGTATGTGTGTAGTTTAATAGGAGTGAGGGGGATCATACATATCAGGATAAGGGGGTGAGGGGACCATGCATACCATGAAAGGAGAGTGAGGGGACCATGCATACCACAAAAGGGGTGAGGGGACCATGCATACCACAAAAGGGGGGTGAGGGAACCATGCATACCACGAAAGGGGAGTGAGGGGACCAAGCAAACCACGAAAGGGGGGTGAGGGGACCATGCATACCACGAAAGGGGGGTGAGGGGACCATGCATACCACGAAAGGGGGTGAGGGGACATTCATACCACGAAAGGGGGGTGAGGGGACCATGCATACCACGAAAGGGGGTGAGGGGACATTCATACCACGAAGGGGGGGTGAGGGGAACATGCATACCACGAAAGGGGGTGAGGGGATCATGCATACCTTGAAAGGAGGGTGAGGGGACCATGCATACCACGAAAAGGGGTGAGGAGACCATGCATACCACGAAATGAGGGTGAGGGGACCATGCATACCAGGAAAGGGGAGTGAGGGGACCATGCATACCACGAAAGGAGGGTGAGGGGACCATGCATACCACGAAAGAGGAGTGAGGGGACCATGCATACCACGAAAGGAGGGTGAGGGGATCATGAATACCACAAAAGGGGGGTGAGGGGACCATGCATACCACGAAAGAGGAGTGAGTGTACCATGCATACCACGAAAGGAGGGTGAGGGGATCATGAATACCACAAAAGGGGGGTGAGGGGACCATGCATACTATGAAATGAGGGAGAGGGGACCATGCATACCACGAAAGGGGGGGTGAGAGGGCCATGCACACCACGAAAGAGGAGGAGTGAGGGGACCATGCATACCACGAAAGGAGAGTGAGGGGACCATACATGCCATGAAAGGAGAGTGAGGGAACCATGCATACCATGAAAGGGGAGTGAGGGGACCATGCATAGCACGAAAGGAAGGTGAGGGGACTATGCATACCACGAAAGGGGGTTAAGGGACTGTTATGAATGAGTCACCGTAGGAGGCAAAAACAGAAATGCTAGCTAAGTCCAGAAAACCAGAGAAGTTGGCAGCTATCGGATTGCAGACCCCTGAACCTATCAACACAACTAGCAGTAGCCGTGAGGGGTTCCTACGATGCCCTAGACCCCTCGATCACAGCCGGAGGACTATATAGCCTAAAGACAGAAAGGGAAATCTAAACTGCCCCAGAGCAGACCCCAAAGCGAAAGGCAGCCCCCAACATATAATGACGGTGAAGCAAGAAGAAAACACACTAACACAGACAGAAAGATAGACTGAGCAAAGACGGGGCCCAAGCTAACTAGATAGGAAAGGACAGGAAGGCTGCTGTCTGCAATCCGTGAAAAACCCTATGAAAATAAGAGCCAACAGACTGACAGTAAAAAAGGCCCTGAAGACGCTAGGCTTCAAAAAGGCTATGTCAGTACTCAGGAATATTCTGAAGACAGAGCAACAGGCAAAAGGAGATTCAGCTCACCCCAGCAGGGAAAGGCAGAATCCAGAAAAGCAAGGCAAACAAAAATAAAACACAAATGCTAACAGGCAAAGCAGAAAACTTAGCTTTAGAGGAGCAGGAATCAGACTGGTCTCCTAGAAGTCCACAGAGAAATCACCCGCAGGGCAGAAGGGTGTCGGCAGCCTTATATCCAGTCCGTGACTCCACTCAGCCAGTCATCATCATTAGGCTCAGGTGCCTGATAATCAGGCTCACTACCTTCCTTTACCAGAATAGGGAGTTCACCAGACCTCAGTGACAAAGGGGAAAATGAACTCACAACAGGGGACCATGCATACTATGAAAGGGGGGTGAGAGGGCCATGCATACCATGAAAGAGGAGTGAGGGGACCATGCCTACCACGAAAGGAGGGTGAGGGGACCATGCAAACCATGAAAGGAGAGTGAGGGGACCATGCATACCACAAAAGGGGGGTGAGGGGACCATGCATACCATGAAAGGGGGGTGAGGGGACCATGCATACTACGAAAGGGGGCTGAGGGGACCATGTATACCACGAAAGGGGGGTGAAGGGACCATGTATACCACGAAAGGGGGGTGAGGGGACCATGCATACCAAGAAAAAGGGGGTGAGGGGACCATGCATACCAGGATTGGGGGGTGAGAGGACCATGCATACAAGGATTGGGGGGGTGAGAGGACCATGCATACCAGGATTGGGGGGTGAGTGGTAGCATGCATACCAGGATTGGGGAGTGAGGGGACCATGCATACCAGGATTGGGGGGTGAGAAGACCATGCATACCAGGATAGGGGGGTGAGAGGACCATGCATACCAGGATAGGGGGGTGAGAGGACCATGCATACCAGGATTGGGGGATGAGGGGGCCATGCATACCAGAATAGGGGGGTGAGGGGACTGCATACCAGGATAGAGGGGTGAGAAGACCATGCATATCAGGATAGGGGGATGAGAGGACCATGCATACCAGTTTAGGGGGGTGAGAGGACTATGCATGCCAGGATAGGGGGGTGAGAGGACCGTGCATACCAGGATAGAGGGGGTGAGAGGACCATGCATTCCAGGATAGGGGGACGAGGGGACCATGCATACCAGGATGAGGAATAGGGTGCCATGCTTAGGTGGAGATAAGGTGAGCACCCTCCCACACACTTTAAGGATGTCCACATAAAACCAACCCAAGTCTGCAACTTTAATTTAATCCTGTCAACACATGTTGTGATGGAGGAAAATATCCTGGTTTCACATCACTGACACCGTTATGCGCAGTGACACATAACTCCACTCATATACTGTGCCACTGACCCTGTCACATACTCTCCCCTCTGCCCAAAGCCGGAGGGGGGTTTGGAATCTTTAGACACTAAACTGGGAATTCGGGAGAGAGTATTCACGTTACCATGTAACTTTACTGACCAATGCTCTACGTGGAAAATGAAGTCTCGAAGAGCTAAGAACCACAGCTACCAGCGTGTTCTTAGCCTTCTCCTCTCTTAACCATCTCAGAGGGGCATGGTCTGACACTAGGCATGAACTGTGACACATATCTCCCCTCATATTCTGTGCTAGTGACCCTGTCACTATATATATATATATATATATATATATATATACAGCTCTGGCAAAAATTAAGAGACCGTCGCAGAATTCAAACTTTTCAGTTTCTCAGATTTGTCTCTATATAGGTATATTTTTGAGTAAAATGTAAATTGCTCTTTTATTCTATAAGCTACTGACAGCATGTCTTCGAATTTCCAAGCACTAAATTTTGTATTTATTTTCAGAAAATGAGAAATGGTCAAAATAACCAAAAAAATGCAGTGCTTGCAGGCCTCAATTAATGCTGGGAAAACAAGTTCATAATCATTTAGAAACGACAATACTAATGTTTTATCTCAGGAAGAGTTCAGAAATCAATATTTTGTGGCATAGCCATGATTTTTAATCACAGCTTTCATGCGTCTTGGCATGCTTTCCACCAGTCTTTCACTTCTTTTGTGTGACTTATGCCACTCTTGGTAGCAGCAGTTCTTCTTTTGTTTAATGGCTTGTGACTATCCATCTTCCTCTTGATTACATTCCAGAGATTTTCAATGGGGTTCAGGTCTGGAGTTTGGGCTGGCCATGACAGGGATTTGATGTGGTGGTCTTTCATCCACACATTGATTGACGTAACTGTGTGGCATGTCGCATTGTCCTGCTGGAAAAAATAGTCATCAGAGTTGGGGAACTTTGCCTGAGCAGAAGGAATCAACTTTTTATCCAGGACAACTTTGTATGCGGCTTGATTCATACATCCTTCGCAAAGATTAACTTGCCCAATTCCAGGTTTGCTGAAGCATCCCCAGATCATCACCGATCCTCCAAGAAATTTCACAGAGGGTGCAAGATATTGTGGCTTGTACGCCTCTCCAGGTCTCCGTCTAACCATTCGATGACCAGGTGTTGGGTGAAGCTGAAAATTACTCATCAGAGAAGATTACCTTACTCCAGTCCTCTATGGTTCAATCCTTATGGTCTTTGGAAAACTTCAGCCTGGCTCTCCTTTGCTTCTCATTGATGAAAGGCTTTTTTCTAGCTTTACATGACTTGAGTCCTGCCTCTAGGAGCCTGTTACGAACTGTTCTTGCTGTGAACTTCACTCCAGCTGCCATTTACCATTCTTTTTGTAGGTCACTTGATGTCATCCTGTGGTTGCTGATTGACATTCAAATAAGATGACTGTCATGCTAGTCTGCAGCTTTGTTGTCTCCAATGTCTGCTGCTTGACCTTGCTGTAATGGAATGCCATCTTAGAAATTTTAAGGATGGAGGCTGTTGTGAGTTCATTTTCCCCTTCACCGTTGAGGTCTGATGAACTCCTTCTTCTGGTGAAGGAAGGTAGTGAGGCTGATTACCAAGCATCTGGGCAGGATGATGATGACTGGGTGACGGGAATTGCTGACTGGATATAAGGCAGCCGATGCCCTTCTGCCTTGCTGGTGATATCTCTGAGGGATTCTAGGAGACCAGTCTGATTCCTGCTCCTCAAAGTTTTCTGCTCTGTTTTTTGCATTTGTGCTTTGGTTTTGTTTTTCCTTGTTTTTCTGGATTTCTGCCATTCCCTGCTGGGGTGTGCTGAATTC
The DNA here is from genome assembly GCF_039654945.1 of Dendrobates tinctorius. NCBI lineage: Eukaryota > Metazoa > Chordata > Amphibia > Anura > Dendrobatidae > Dendrobates > Dendrobates tinctorius. The sequence goes on along the minus strand of NW_027361676.1, from coordinate 35,756,356 downwards.
CTTTTTGCTCTGTCTTCAGAAAATACCTGAGTACTGATATAGTCTTTTTGAAGCCTAGCGTCTTCAGGACTTTCTTCCCTATCAGCTGTTGGCTCTTGTTTTGATAGGGTTTTGGCGGATTACAGACAGCAGCTTTTCTATCCTGTCCTACATAGTTAGCTTGGGCTCCATCGTTTGCTCAGCCTATCTTTCTATCTGTGTGAGTGTTTTTTCATCTTGCTTCACCGTCATTATATGTTGGGGGCTGCCTATTGCTTTGGGGTCTGCTCTGGGGCAGTTTAGATTTCCCTTTCTGTCTTTAGGCTATGTAGTTCTCCGGCTGTGATCGAGGGGTCTAGGGCACCGTAGGAACCCCCCACGGCTACTGCTAGTTGTTGTTGATAGGTTCAGGGGTCTGTAATCTGATAGCTGCCAACTTCTCTGGTTTTCTGGACTTAGCTAGTATTTCTGTTTTTGCCTCCTACGGTGACTCATTCATAACAGGAGGCAACATGACGCTCACTGTATCCCTCTGCTAGTAAAGCCAGAATTGAGCCCTTCTTTTCCTTACTCAAGACTTTTCTTTTCAACTCTTTTGGCATTGTTAAAAGTTATTTTTTCATTCCTATTAATTTTGGGATATTACTAGCACTTGCTTTGCCATCCAGCTTGCCCTGTTGCAAGAGGACTGTGAACACCACAGCAGGGTTTTTCATACTTTCCTTCATTAAATAAAGCCCCCGTTACACACTGCGATATCGCTAGTAATATCGCTGTAAAGTCACCGATTTTGTGACGTTGCAGCGATATTGCTAGCGATATCGCTGCATGTGATACTTACCTCCGACCGGCTCCCCCGCTGCTCATCGTTGGTCACGCGAGAAGCTCCTGGATCATTTCTCATCGGGCGCTTCCTGCTGGGCTTCCTGTGGCGCCGACGAGCGACGCGTGGACGCGGGCGGGAGGACATCAGGATCGCCGCGTCTGACAGGTAAGTAGTGACCCCCGACCCCAGCGATGTCGCTGGTGAGATCTGCCTGTGTGGCAGCTCACTAGCGACCACTTAGCGATGCACCAGCGATCCATATCATTGTCGGGATCGCTGGTGCATCTCTATGTGTAACGGTACCCTAAGATTTGGTTCAGGTGATCACCTATTCGGAAGCACATTTAATAGAATGAGGTGTACTGTGGTTGGAATTCAAATGACACTGGAATGGAATGACTGTCAGACATGTTGAGAAGCTGATTTTTATAAAACTGTGCAGTGGTCTCTTGATTTATGCCAGAGCTGTGTGTATATATATATATATATATATATTTATTTATATATATATATATATATATATACACATTTGGGGCAATTCCTTTTACAACCTCTAAATTAATAAAACACTCGGAAAAAATTGGTATTGCTGTAATTGGTCTGACATAATTAATCATTTTGTCAAGTCTTTCTAACAAATCAAGGATGGCATAAAATTAAAACCCAAATAACATGGTGGAATTGCATTTTTTCTAACAATTCCAATGGATGTGGATGGATTTTCTTTCTCATTTTCTATTACATTTACATTATATTGTTATATAAATGGTGTCATTCAAAACTACAACTTGTCCTGCCCTCTGATGGCTATGTTGATGGCAGTATAAAAATGTTGTGGGTCTTGGAAAAATGTTATGAAAAAAAGAGGGCAAAATCTAAAAATGTTCATGTCCTTTAGGCATTAAGCTTCTCATCACTTGGACGATGCTATCATATACATGGAAACAGGACTATGACGGATTAGTGGCCAACCATTCTCTGAAATATGTTCCAATAGAGAGTGTGCACGAAGACTTCCTAATCACAGTATTCATGAAAGAAGGGCTGTTTTAACCTGGTAGAAGCTCGTATTGAATGGAATGTACCAAATTCACATTAGCAATGAGGTCAGGTGAGAGATATTACTTTAAAGGGATTGTCTTAGAAACAAAGTTAATTTTAATTAATAGGTCTTGGAACAAAAATAACTTCCACAAATGGATGTGTTTAATAAAAATGTTCCTGTGCTGAAATAATCTTATAAATGTGCTCCTGCAGTGTACTGTGTAATGGCTGTGACTGACCGTGCAGGGACATGGTCTGATCATATTACCGTTAGTAGGCACGGGAGGATGCAAAAGTGGGTGTAAAGACAGGACAGCATGGGATTGCATCTGATTCGTTCTTTGAGGTAAAACATCGGTTAAAAACATGCAGTGAAATGTTTTACCTTGAAAAACAATCAGTTGCCATCTCATGCTTTTGTGTCCTCCCAGCCAAGGAGATATGGTATGACTAGACCATTTTCCTGCATGGACAGAGATAGCAATTACACAGTACACAGCATGGGTACATTTATAAGATTATCCCAGCACAGGAACATTTTTTTACGCATCCAATTGTGAAACCTATTTTTATTTCACGAACTATTGATTAAAAAGTACTTAGGACAACTCCATTAATTAATAAGTACAGGGATTGAGTCTAGGGACAGTGATTGACTCTTTGACTTGTGAAAGTCTTTGGGTAAACATTTTTCTTTAAGAATTATTGCTATTGCTGCTTATTCCCTTGGGTTACAAAGGCGTAAAGTACTACTTACTAGAATCTGTATTTCACCTGAGGTTCCTTCAGGCACATGGAACATTTTCCATTGTATTTTGTAGCAAACCCCAACTTTCTTTGAAATTGACCCTAGTATGTAATTGTGTAGGGAAGTTACATTGAGGTGTTGTGTCCATTTGTGGAACCATCATGTCTGAAGAGTAAAGAAATCTTCCATTTCAGACCATTTCTGTGTTCTCTTTCTGACTGCTTAACTTCCTGCAGAGCTCAGTTTCTCCCTCACCTCACAAGCCAGCTTACATGTTAATGACACTACTTCCACATTATACAGAGTTTCTATTAGAGGCCGGAGTCACACAAACATATGGCATCTTATGCAAGAGAATCGGATGTGATATGCTAATGACCATCGGCTCCTGCTCTGCTGTTGAGTGGGAGCCGAGTGTCATGCTACTGTGCTCCGAGACTCTCACAGAGAGGATCAGAGCACAGTTGTGGAGGAGGCGGAGAAAGAAATTTATCCATCTCCTCTGCTGCTGGCATTGGGTGTCACTCCCACCCATAGACTTATATTAGGGCAAATGAGCCGAGACTTTGGCACCGAGACTCGACCATCGCAGCATGCTGTGATTGTTCTCGCATTCCGATTCGGCATGAGAAAATAATTGCAGATGAGAGCTGGCCCATAGAGTAACGCTGGGCCGTGTGTTATGCAATATTTTATCGCATAGCATTCAGCTGTATTGTATGGTAATGTGACTCCAGCCTTACACTGAAAGTTTTCATACAGATATCTATTTTGTAGTTTCATTTGCATACAAGAAAAATGGACTGTTTTTCATTTTTGTGCTGGCTCCAATTTTTATCCATTTTAAGAAGAACTGACTCAATGATATAAATGGACGAATTTGATCCGTGAGTGACTTGTCTTAATCCATGTCTTGATTTACTTTTTGTTTTGGACCATATTGCCCCAATTCATTAAGACTCATTCATTTGCTTGCCAGTCTTCACAAAGGGAGTGTTGGAGTAAGATGTGCCAAATTCATTAAGAGGTGAGTGCATTTTAAAGAAATTGACACATCTTATGATTACTACATGCCTCCACCAGAAATGTCACTCCAGGCTGAGACTAGTGTACATTTCTGGTGTAATTGATGAATTTGTTGGGTGAGTTGGTCACTCTGAGTTGTGCAAAGATGTAGTGATGTTTCAAGCAGTTCTACACCAGAATTCTGGCATGAACTGGTTTACGAAAAAGGGGCCCTAGACTGCAAAAACCATGGACATGTGAACAGTCCACTATAATGAGTTACATGTTTTATCTTGAAAAACATGTATGCTGCATATGTAAAAAATGTTTGTCTGTATGAGGCCTTACAGAAATGAAACATTTCAATTAGAGATGAGTAGATTTTTTGAATTTTCCCCATGTATTTGATAGGTGGCAAATTAATTTGGAGAGACCTCAATACTGTAAATCTTATAGTTGTTTGTAAAACACATGAAGGGGAGAGCAGTGAGAGAACCCCGCTAACCATAATACACTCTACAGGAGAGAGAGAACCCTGCTGACCTTAAGAGCTTACACACTACAGGAAAGAGAGACTTACCCAGTGACTCTGAAGATGGAAAACAACTCTGCTATTGCAAAACTGTGGAACTGGGAACCGCTGATCTGTGATAGCCCAGGTACTGACCACCACTGTACAAAGTATAATGATCTCTAAGATGTCATAGCTGCAGGATATTATTGGGAAGCTCACAAATGATATTTGCCTGCTCTCTGATGCTTCAGCAGCGTGAGAAATGTTACTGTGAAAGGTTTTATTTGTGAACCATGAATTGAATCTTAAAATGTTCAAACTTGCATGAAACCATGAATTTGAGGAAATTTGACTTGAACTAAATTCTCTGCGAATTTACCCACTCATCTCTGATATCAACGAATGAATGAGCTAGATGTGTAAATGAATGAGCTAGATGTGTAAATTAGTATATTGCTTCATGAATAGCTCTGAATGATTTGTCACATTGTGTAAGTCGCCAGTTCACGCCACATTGGTGATTAATTACTAAATAGCACATTTTCCACTTTTGAGAACATCATCTGATCAATAGATACTTTGTCTTGAACTATTAAGCAAACAGGTTCTTAAGCAGATGTCTTTCTTCTATCTGCTCTCATGACTGTCATATTTGGAACAATGGATTCGTAGGTTGCTGTGAAAAGTGTCATTATCCCAGCAAGAAAACATAGCTGACAAATGCAATCTCACACTCATGATGAAGGATGACTGTGTTCAAGATGAATCGGATCCTGGGTTCACAGTAATATATTCCCGAAATAAGTACCTTCATCTGTTGCATCTTTTACTTTTTACTCAGGAATGTAATTATAAGCTAATTTGTAATAATGTCACATGGACAGGCTGATGACAGATCTGTATTGTACTCCTTGTGAGGGTTCTGCTTGAAAGAGACAGTTTAGGAAACAGACATTCATATTTCTTCTAGCTGTCTGGGATGAAGCTTCACACTAAATGGAAGAAAAATACTCCTAAAACTCAGGATCCTGGACATTGCACTGTTTTATGTGAGTAAATGTATGAATTGAAGAAATAATCAGAGTACATTAATATGTACATTACCATTGTAAGTTCCTCATAGTTTCATTTGATCTTTAAAAATGAGTTTTCTTTTATCATTATTTAACAATGTCACAAGTTGGTAATCAATCAAGTGATTCATTTTAACACAAAGTCAGAACATCTAATAACACTTTTTATATTCACAAAAATAATTAAACAATATAAACATAGTTTCTTTTACAAGTCCTTCAATCAGTACACTTAGATGTATTTAGCGATTCTTTTACAAGCTTAAGGCCGGAGTCACACTAGCGATTAAATCGGACGAATGCAATGCGATAAAAAATCGCATTGCAGTCGTCCCAATGTTATTCAAAGGTGCTGCTCCCATCCTGCGGTTTTTTATTGGATCCGTTCCTCGGACCGAGACAATCACAGCATGCTGCGATTGTCACCGATTTTCGGATCGGATTCGCCAATGCAAGTCTATGGATGCGATTAAAAATCGCATTGAAAACGCACCACACGTGTGACTTGCAATTAAATCGCACAACTTCTCCTGGTCAACAGGAAATAGCAGGAGGCATGGCCAGGAAGCTTTGGGATGCAAATTTCTCTTGCAGCATAAAAAAACCCAGGAAGAACGCCTCCACGGAGTCCTCCATCATGTCCACGCCAGTCAATGTGGAAATGCTGATAGTTCTGGTCCAGGAGAGGCCAGAACTATGGGACCAGAGAGATCCCCACTATGCTGACTGCACACGCAGGGAGGCAGCGTGGCGAAGAATCTGTGGCCAGATGTTCACTGGATATGCGGCAAGACCTCGGGAGGAGCGGGACCAAATTAGTAAGTGAAATAATGTGTACACATAATCAAATCCCCAAATCTAATCTGCTCAATGTAAGTCCCAATATGTGTCGTCATTGCTGAGATATCTGTACATAATGACTCCACCATTTTTATTGTGTGCATATTGACAATATCTAAATTACCACTCCCTGACTGGTGACACCATGACGAATTTGCCTTATTTAAATTTGAAATATTTAGCTAATTGTTCTGCCACAAAATGCATTGTTCACCTTGTTTTTATCTTAGCCACTATATAACGTTTATTTTTGGACTCAAAAGATCATAGATGTTCGCATTATTACCACAGGTTTATCAAAATTTTGTTAGCCATTCTGTTGGTTAGAATGTCCTTTGTAGTAGGCCTCAACCTTTTCCTTATTTTTTTGATTGGTGTGGAGCCAACAGGAGTATAAATCATATAATTTCTAAAATGTGTGCCTAAGCATAGGTAAAACCTTGATTCCATAGCCATATGTGTGTTGTTACAAAATCCGGTGTTTTTGTTAACATTGTAGTGACTGATGTGACTGATATGACAAGGTGTTGGCGCAGCTGCAGGGGCACATATAGGAGGGAGAGACAGCTGAGGTCCCTAGTGGAGTGGCCGGAACCACCAAGAGAAAATACGTGTACTTCGACCGCCTACATTTCCTTGCTCCTGTGATGGATCTGAGACCGTAAGTGCATGCTTTAATGTAGTACTATGGATATTCTCTATGCAAAATTTCATTTATGTCATTTTTTACATTGTAGCACCGAGTCAAACCTCACAGAGAGGGAGACGGGTTCCGACTCTGAGGTGGCGTTTGATCCTGAGTCGGATGTTGCTACAGGGTCCTGCCCATCTGCAGGACTTCCAAGAGCCACACCACCACCACCAAGATCACCACCACCACCATCTGTTAGCCAGCCAGCTCAGCATGATGACCGGGGTAACAGTAGCAGCCCCACCATGCCACTGGATACCTCTCCTCAGCCTTCAGCCCTACCACGACGAGGCAGGCGCAGGAGAGAAGGAGCACCTTTGGGAACAAGGGTGCAGGTGGACCGAGGTGTATTGGACTACTTGCCCACAGCTGCTCATGATGATGGGGAGGAGGCTTATGGGCGCAGTGTGGCACAGTATTTGAGGGCAATTTCCCGTGGGTACAGGCTGCGTACGAGAGGGGCTCTCCAAATCGTTTTGGATGCCAGCACACCACCCAATAATCCCCGCAGTGTGTTTCAGTTTCTTCAAAGGTGGCAGCTTTCAGATGAGAATCAAATTGATAGGCTGGTTGGACTTGATGTGACAAGTCAACCATGCTTGGAAGGTGTTCCACCTCCTCCTCCTCCTCCACAGGTGCCAACACCTCCACCTCAGCCTGCACACATCCCCAATGTGGCTCCACAGGTCCAATATATGGGCCAGGGCGCACATGGCCAATATGGCCACTTTAACATTTCCAATGTTGGTGGGTGGCCACAACATGGGTATGTTAGACCTGGACATATTGGGGGATATGGGCAATTAGGGCAGCCCTACCAGGACTACCCACATCAATATCACAATTACCCCTACCCAAACCCACAAATTGATCCTGGCAGGATGCAACAGATGGCACAGCCAGCTGCCAGCGCACAGGGGGACAGAGATGTGGCCCAGCCACCAAGGCCAAATGTCCAAACAGGACCCCCACCTTCACCACCCCCAACCTACCATGACTTGTAGGTTTTCGTTTTTGCCTTGATGTAATGTTTTGTATTTTATACATGATGTTTCATTTTTGGGTTGGACTGTTAAATACTAATGTGATGATAACATTAGGCAATATGCCATTACTATGGTTATTAGGTATGGCAATATAAAAAAAAAACAAGTAATAAACTTGTTAACGTTCACAATGTGTGTCTGTTCATGTTCGTACATGTTCTGTAATGTGGTAGATATATATAGTTAAAAGTATTGTTTAAAAAAAAAAACCAAATGGACAAGCAAAAAATCTTTATGAGAACACAACACAGCAAAAGCACTACATAGATAAGGCATCATCTTGCCAGGGAGTAGCACCCTGAGGTGTTAGGAAATAAGTTGTAAACACATCATGTACTTTGAGTCCGGAAATTGGACGACGGGGTGGGTTTACATGTGTCGTTGGCCTAGACACATTAACAGACTCCACTTCAGCATCATCAGGTGAGGGGCAGTCATGAATTCTTGTGAAGTTATGTAGGACAACACAGGCTTTAATAACTTCATTGACATTAGCTTCACTCAGTTGAATTGCGGACTGTAGGACCCTCCATTTGGCCGTAAGAATACCAAAGGCACACTCCACCAGTTGCCAAGCACGTGATAGGTGAAAGTTAAATATTCTACGCCGGTGGTCAAGGGTTCGTCGTGGATATGGCCTCATGACATGTCTACTCAATTGAAACGCCTCATCTGCTACAATAACATAAGGCACCGGTTCCAGATTTGAGTTGGGAAGCTGACGTGGTGGTGGTAGGTCAAGCTCATTATTATGCAGCCGCCGACCCATAATGGAAGAATTGAAGACTCTTGAGTCTCCAGTTCTTCCATAGGCCCCAATATCTACAATTATAAACCTATAGTGTCAACCAAAGCCAACAATACTACAGAAAAATATTGTTTATAATTATAGAAATGGGACCCTGAGTTCGGCGGCTTACGCACACGGATGTGCTTCCCATCTAGGGCTCCAATACATTGTGGAACCTGGCACATGTCCTCAAATCCACGGGAGATACGCAGCCAGTCAGGCATTTTGGGCTCCGGCATTACAACATGATGGAGTCTGGTCCAGATTTGGGAGCATGTATACCGTGCTATGCCAGAGATTGTTGATTTCCCAATTAAAAATTCTAAATGCAGACCAGCATATGAAAGGCCAGTTGAAAGGAAGCTAAAAGAAAAAAAAATACAAAAATATGGGGACACAGCACAACAAACTACAAATACAGTTTAAAACACATTTAATGTCGAGGAATTCTAAAGTAGGCATGATGAACATTACATTACATGCCATGGCTTGGTTCCGTAAGCCACAAGCATATAAATGTTTTTGGGAAATGTGGTGGCAATAATTTAAGAAAATACGGCAATAAGAAATAAGGTTCAAGGTCTGTTAAATAAATATGCAGCTTCACACATCATCAACATATAGGTTTCAGACATACCGTAAGGTGAGGAGTAGACGATCCTCTGCAGAAATAGCTTTGCGCATCCTCGTGTCCTGAAACGTGATCCCAGGGCGCACAATCTCCAGCAAAATATCAAAGGTAGCAAGGCTCATCCAACAATATTGATAGAACTTCTCCGGATGGCTACGCAGAGATGTATAGAGACGGTGGAAATGGCCTTTAGATATCCTTCTGAGCAAAAGTGGATGGACCCACATTCGTCTACGCCTCCTCGGATCCACAATCACAGGGCATTGCTCCCCAAAACATCGGGATATAACCCAATAGAAAAGAACATGCTCAGTGGTGTTAAAAGTGAGCCTGTCTGTCATGTTTAGCACAAAGCAGAGCTTATCTAATCCAAGCACTGACTGTATGTCAAAGGTAGCAGGCTCGCACCTGTTGGAGATCCCATAAATATAGGGCTGGATGATTTTTTAAATGAGTTTCAGGCCTAAAAACCGTTATTTGTCAATTTTGGGATGGTCTGAAAAAAAATCGCCAGACGGATGTCAAATGGATGGTTACATGCGATTAAAATCGGATGAATGAAGAAAAATCGCATCAAAAACGGATCACTGGTCAAGAAACATTTGTGCGATTTCGGACCGTTAAAATCGGACCGATTTTTTATTCATTCAGTGTGACTCCAGCCTAACCGTTAAAACGGCAACACCCATTAGATGGCTTTGAACTAAACAATGCATCAGCCAATAATTTGGCAAAGGCTCATCTTGGGTCGCTCTCCCATACACAGGAGTGCTCACTTGGCAGAGCACCCCAGTGTTTTTTTTAATGACACTATTGAGAACATCATCTGATCAATACATACTTATAATAATAATATTAATAAATTTTATTTCTATAGCGCCGACATATTCCGCAGCACTTTACATTTCAGAGGGGATTTGTACAGACAATAGACTTACAGCATAACATTAATCACATAGATTATAACAAATACCAAGAGGAATGAGGGTCCTGCTCGCAAGCTTACAGTCTATGAGGAAAGAGGTAGACACGAAAGGTGGGTGGTAACAGTTGCCCTGATTGTATGGCCATAATGTTAAGTGTGTAACAGTACAGATACAGAGGGCTAATGGATGCATAAAGCATGTGGGAACATGATGCGAGGAACCTGGTTATGGTATACTTTGTCTTGAACTTTTAAGCAAACAGGTTCTTAAGCAGATGTCTTCTATCTGATCTCATGACATGTCATATTTTGAACTGGGGTGCTCGGCCAAGTGAGCACTCCTGTGTATGGGTGAGCGACCCAAGATGAGCAACAGACATTTCTCCTTGCAGCTTATTTCCAAGAGAGCAAAGCAATTGGCATGCCTTCCTGGCCCCTGCCCCCGACCTTTATAATAATATAATAATAATAATCTTTATTTTTATATAGCGCTAACATATTCCACAGCACTTTACAGTTTGCACACATTTTCATCACTGACCCCAATGGGGCTCACAATCTAAATTCCCTATCAGTATGTCTTTGGAGTGTGGGAGGAAACCAGAGTACCCGGAGGAAACCCACACAAACACGGGGAGAACATACAAACTCCTTGCAGATGTTGTCCTTGGTGGGATATGAACCCAGGACCCCAGCGCTGCAAGGCTGCAGCGCTAACCACTGAGCCACCGTGCTGCCCTACTTAGTCGGCCGGCGCCCCTATGCATATTAGAGCTGAGGTCTCAAACACATGGGCTGCCGCATTCAGCCCCTGAGGCTCCATTATGTGGTCCTCTGAGACAATCACAGCCAGGGAGTCAGGGGACCGTCATCGTCAGCCCTTCTCTTCAATTGACTGTGCGTCCTCGGACGCAAATTCAGTTCAAATGTATGGCCGAGCAGAGAGCGTCTCTTTGCACCGCAATACGAATACAAGCCGCTAGCCAGTCAGAGGTCAGCAGCTGATTTCAGCATCCCGGCGCGGCGACACTTGACATCTAAGGCCTGTTTCACACATCCGGTTTTGGTCATCAGTCAAAATCCGCCAATTTTATAAAAAAACGGATCCGCCAAAAAAAGGGGTGGATCCGTTTTTTTCCCCCATTGATTTGCATTAGTGGTGAATTTTGACTGATGGTCGTCCGTTGGGTTCGTTATTTGACGGATCCGTGAGAATTTTAGCGGCTCCCGGGTGGACCAGGCGGACACTGCAACTTTTTTTTGGTTGACGGTCCGCTATTTTTAACTGCGCATGCCCGAAAGGTGAAAGCCGGGAGCAGTTTTATCCCTGAAATGCTGTCCCGGGAGCCGCTAAAATTTTCTCTCTCTCTCTCTCCATTTTTTCCGGACACGGGTACCTTCGCCGGATCCGTAAATACAACGGTCCGGTGCCACACGTTGCTGTCAATCCACTGACGGATTTTCCGCCATTTTCGCGGATTACAACTGATCTAAAAAATGGATGTGTAAAACAGGCCTAAGCACCCTGGCTGTGGACAAGCAAGAGGACACAGTTTGCTGAGAGAGTGAGGGAAGGTGAGGAGAATTATTTTTTATGTGTATATTAAAAGCCCAGAAAGGGTGACATTGTTACAAGACGGGGACAAGATTGGAGACATTTCTAGAAGATGGAACCAGGATGGGAATGTTACTACAAGAAGGGCACCAAGATGTGGACATTAGCCACTTTACCTCAAGGGTGGTTTGCATGTTAATGACCAGGCCAATTTTTACAATTCTGACCAATGTCTCTTAATGAGGTAATAACTCTGAAATGCTTCAATGGATCCTGGTGATTCTGACAATGTTTTTTCATGACATATTATACTTCATGATAGTGGTAAAATTTCTTTGATATGACTTGCATTTATTTGTGAAAAAAATGGAAATTTGGCGAAAATTTTTAAGTTTTCCAACTTTAAATTACAGAGATATGTCACACAAAGTACCTAATAAATAAGTAGCATTTCCAACATATCTAATTTACATTAGCACAATTTTGCAATCAAAATTTTTTTTTGTTAGGAAGTTAATAAGGGTTAAAAGTTGACCAGCGATTTCTCATTTTTACAACAAAATTTACAAAACCATTTTTTTAGGGAGCACATCACATTTGAAGTCACTTTGAGGGGTCTATATGATAGAAAACACCCAAAATTGACACCATTCTAAAAACTGCACCCCTCAAGGTACTCACAACCGCATTCAAGAAGTTTATTAACTTTAGATGCTTTAAAGGAATTTTTGGAATGTTTAAAAAAATTAACATTTTACTTTTTTCACAAAAAGTTTACTTCAGAGCCAATTTCATTTATTTTAACAAGGGTAACAGGAGAAATTAGACCCCAAAAGTTGTACAATTTGTCCGGAGTACGCTGATACCCCCATATATGCAGGTAAACCACTGTTTGGGCGCATGGCAGAGCTTGGAATGGAAGGAGCGGCGTTTGACTTTTCAATGCAAAATTGGCTGGAATTGAGATCGGAAGCCATGTCACGTTTGGAGAGTCCTTGATGTGCCTAAACAGTGGAAACTCCCCACAAGTGACACCATTTTGGAAACTAGAACCCCCCCAATGAACTTATCTAGATGTGTGGTGAGCACTTTGAACCCCCAAGAGCTTCACAGAAGTTTATAACGTAAAGCAGAAAAAATAAAAAATCATATTTTTTTCACAAAAATGATCTTTTCGCCCCCAATTTTTTATTTTCCCAAGTGTAACAGGAGAAATTGGACCTGAAAAGTTGTTGTGAAGTTTGTCCTGAGTATGGTGATACCATATATGTGGGGGTAAACTACTGTTCGGGCACATGGCAGAGCTTGGAAGGGAAGGAGCGCCGTTTGAATTTTCAATGCAAAATTGCCTGGAATTGAGATCTGTCGCGTTTGGAGAGCCCTTGATGTGCCTAAATAGTGGAAACCCCCCAATTCTAACTCCAACCCTAATCCCAACCCTAACCATAACCCTAACCATAACCCTAACCACAATCCTAACCCTAACACACCCCTAATCCCAACCCTAACCCTAATCCCAACCGTAACCATAATCCTAACTTTAGCCCCAACCCTAACTTTAGCTCCAACCCTAAACCTAACTTTAGCCCCAACCTTAATCTTAACTATAGCCCCAACCATAACCCTAGACCTAACAGTAACCCTAAATCTAATGGGAAAATGGAAATAAATACATTTCTTTATGTTATTGTTTTTCACTAACTAAGGGGGTGATAAAGGGGGTTTGATTTACTATTTATAGTGGGTTTTTATGTTTGGCAGCTGTCACACTCTAAGGGTGGTTTCACATTTGCATTTCAGGGCGCAGAGACGGCCTGCGCACGGCTGCAGCTAAGCCCCGCCCCTGCCGTGCCTCCTCCGGTAGCTCTGCCTACCAGCTCATGATGCTGCATGCGTCCTGCATCCCCTATCTTTATCACTGGGGACGCAGGCCGTGCGCAGTATGCGTTTGGCGGCGCATACGTCCTTTTGACGGTGCGCCGACCCGTGCCAAACGCAACCTGTTGCAATTTGGTTGCGCTTGGAGCACCATCAAAAGGATGCATGCACCATCAAACGCATACTGTGCACAGCCTGCATCCCCAGTGATAAAGAGAGGGGACGCAGGACGCATGCAGCGCCATGTGCCGGTAGGCGGAGCTACCGGAGGAGGCGCGGCAGGGGGCGGGGCTTGGCGGCGGTCGTGCGCAGGCCGTCGCTGCGCCCTGAAACGCAAATGTGAAACCACCCTTAAAGACGCTTTTTATTGCAAAAAATAGTTTGTGCAGTACCATATTTTGAGAGCTATAATTTTTCCATATTTTGGCCCACAGAGTCATGTGAGGTCTTGTTTTTTGTGGGACGAGTTGACTTATTTATTGGTACCATTTTCAGGCACATGACATTTTATGATTTATTTTTTATTCTGATTTTTGGGAGGCAGAATGAACAAAAACCAGCAATTCATGAATTTCTTTTTTTTTGGGGGGGAGTGTTTATACCACTCTGCATGTGGTAAAATTGATAAAGCAGTTTTATTCTTCAGGTCAGTATGATGACAATGATACCTCATTTTTTTATGTTTTGGCGCTTTTATACAATAAAAACTATTTTTTATAAAAAATAATTCTTTTTGCATCTTTTTATTCTAAGAGGTATAACATTTTTATTTTTCTGGTGACAGAGCTATTTGGAGGCTTGTTTTTTGCGGGACAAGATGACGTTTTCAGCAGTACCATGTATATTTATATCCGTCTTTTTGATCGCGTGTTATTCCACTTTTTGTTTGGCGATATGATGATAAAGCATTGTTTTTTTGCTTTTTTTTAATGGTGTTCACTAAAGGGGTTAACTAGTGGGACAGTTTTATAGGTCGGGCTGTTACGGACGTGGCAATACTAAATATGTGTATTTTTATTGTTTAGATTTTTTTAAATTTAAATATTTAGGCTGTGTGCCCACATAAGCGTTTTTTTCGCATTTTTGAAGCGTTTGTCCTGGTCAAAATGCTTCAAAAACGAATACAAGAAGCATCCCATTCATTTTAAATGAATTCCACACTTTTTGTGCACATTGATGCATTTTTTCCACGAAAAAAACGCTTCATGGTAAAAAAGGTCACTAGGATTATTACAATATGGGGACCAGGATGGTAATATTACTATAAGAAGGGACCAGGTTGGTTACATTACTACATGGGGATCATTATTACAGGATATAGAAAGTTATGGAGAATATTATTACAGAATGGGGACCAGGATGGGGACATTATTACGGATGGGGACATTATTACAAGATGGGGACCATTACTACAGGATGCAGTACCATTATTACAGGATGCAGGACCATTATTTTGAGTTGAGGGACCATTATTATAGGTTGAGGGGACTTTATAAAAGGATAGTGTACATTATTACATGACTGGAGACTTTATTACAGGAAGGGTGCCAGAATTACTATAAGGGGCAAATTGTAAAACAGTATTATTGTATAGGGCCGATTGGGGGACAAAAAAATAAAAGTATGTAAAAGAGAAAACCTTTAGCATAACATATATGATAAACACTATTAAAAAGAATAAAAAACATGCCAATTTTTTTTTTAAATGTTGACTAAAAATTTATGTAGAAAAATAATGTCATCTCTGAAAACATCATCGTCTGCAAAAAATATTGCCCTTCATATTCCAATTTTTTTTATGCGCGGTTTGAGATTAGCTAACAAAGGATTATCTAGACGGATATATAATCATAAGGCTCTGTTCAAATCTGCAAAAAACCTAATTTTTCCATTATAGGCACAGAAAAATGAAATTTACGCAGGAGACTGATCTCTCACTTGACAGACTAAATTGATTATAATGGGGCCTGTGGGCTTTAAGCATGGTGTCTGTCATTTTACAGGAAAAAATAGCACCCCATGTTGTGTCTTCTAAAAGTCTATGTATGCAGTAGGAGATCAATAATGGCTGCCTTATTGACATCTTCACTGAATGAACATGCGATTTCTAAGGATGAAGAAAGATAAACAACTGCAAAACTCATTTGGTGTTGCTTAACTTCGGGGGAAAAGAATAAGATCTGATGAGTTTACATCCCACTCATCCATTCTCTACATCTCCAAAAGGAGTTGTGTGATATTGGCAGGATAGCCCCTGAGGGAATATGTGCCGAATGCATCTTAGCAGCAAATCCAGGTACATATATTACCTGCCTGCTCATTCATACTGATTGCTTTGGACTGGACAAGAGTGGAAAATATATCTTATCAATTGTTTCCCAGGAGTGTTATCTACTTCATTCATGGCTGAACATATCTCCTTTCAATGATAGATATAAGAACATTCACAGCATGGTAAGCTATACTCAGGAAGCGCCTGATGTCCTGGTATATAGTTCATCCAGGTTTTATGCAATTAGGTGAGTACTATTCATTTTACTCTCTTTTTTTACAGCAATTCAAATGTGTTTTACATTTGTTTGAGGGACTGGACTACTACATTTAGGCTGTGTTCACACGCTGCGTTTTTTTTGTGTGCATTTTTACCAAATGAAACGCTTAAAAAATGCTTAAAAGAAGCTTCCCATTCATTTTAATGAATTCCGCACTTTCTGTGCATATTGATGCGTTTTTTTCTGCGAAAGAAACGCATCACGGAAAAAAACGCGGCTGCTCATTAATTTTGTGGAAAATTTCGCATTTCTAGCTATTTTCTAGGTGTCTGGGGACGCGTGGAAAAAACATATAAAAAACGCGCAAAAACCGCGCAGAAAACAAGCGTTTTCTAGGAAGGAGTCCTGTTTTCATGCAGAAATTTTCTGCATACGTGGGCACATAGCCTTAAAGTGAAATCTGTCAGTGAGCTTTTTAAATGGGTTGGAGACTTTATCTCTCCAACAGTAGTAGATCGAGGCTGCAGGAGCCAAACTAGCTGACATTTTTAATAAAACCCTGCATTTGTTAACCTAAAAAAAAAATTTATATAAATTAAAAAACACCCAATGGTATCCATGTCCTTGTATTCTTCATTGCGTTATTAGCTGGATAAGGGTCTATATGGAATGTTGTGATATTGAGTCACAACCTTTCATTGTATTCTAAATTCTAATGCAGTCACACATGTTGTGCCTGCGATGCTGAGACAGTCTTCAGTAAGGGAAAGGGACCTCAAAATGTCTCTGGAACTGGGAACCTAACTATCCCTGTCCCGGATGTACTCTTGAAGGCCCGGGTCTCCGATCTTGCTATGCTCCTGTTAAACCATAATCTGTCCCCTACCCCACCTGATGAGGCATGGGACAGAAAAAGTGAGGTTAGCAAGACACAAAGACAAAACAGGGATAGCAGAAAACCTCTATCATGCAAAACCACAAACCAACAATAAGGAGGAGTATAGTGACAGGGAGGAATAAACTAAATAGGAATAAGGACCAGGAGAAAAACACATGTACTACAGCAAACTACAGATTACTACTACAAATCCACTCCAACCTCTTAGATTTAGCACCCAGCACAGGAAGAAGAATCTTTCACAAGCAGGAACTAACTACCCAGAGCCAGTATATATATAGAGGGAGTAAGTGATAAGCAGTTGCAGCTGAGAACAACTAGGCTCTATGGTCTCAGCCAGCATGGAAAGAGTCCTTAATCCTCTCAGCACTAAATGAAACCAAATCGATTTAAAATAGAACATGAATCACACCATCTCTAAAGAAGACTTGTGAATCATTACCAAACTTGACCGTCTAACTCCAGGTCTTCCAGGGAGATGTGACACCCTTGTGACAGTGAGGGCCACTGGACCCTCAGGACCAGGTTTATCTGGATGAGCCACATGGAAGGAACTAATTAATTTACTGGCATTAACCTCTGATGCCGGTACCTACAGTACATCATACTCATGACCATTCTCCTTCCAGGGCATCAAGTATTGTAAAGAGTGGCAAGCCATATGAGAATCCACAATTCTTGCCACCAGAAACTCCAAATTACCATCAACAATAATCGGTAACGGCGGCAAGGATGACGGCTCCACAGGAGCTACATATTTTTTGTGCAATAATCTGTGGAAAACGTGCATTTTGAGAGTTGGAGGAAGCTCAAGACGAAAGGCCACAGGGATAATTATGGCGACCACCTTGTAAGGACCAATGAACCTAGTACCAAATTTCCAGGAATTAATCTTCAGTTTAATATTTCTGGCAGTCAGTCATACTAAATCATTCACATCCAGGTTCGGACTTGAAAACCATTTCTTATCAGCCTTGCATTGGTATCTGTTCCCCATGATCTTTAAGTTGTTCTGAACCCCTTGCCATATGGTTGAGAGTTAAGAAGAGAATCGTTCCTTGCTAAGAACCTCTAAAGACCCATTTTTACTGAAGGTAGAGAACTGCGGTTGGAAGCCATATGCACCAAAAAATGATGATTTGCCCATGAACTCATAGTGAAGATTGTTTAAGGTAAACTCAGCTAATAGTAGAAAAGAAGACTAATCCCCCTGGTGTCACAATTCATTATGGGATTAGTGGCAGCTCTGGTTCTGCTATAATTTAAATGTTCCATTTTCCTTTTGGTCCAGCAAGAGCAGCTGCTCTTTTGGTTGGTCAGCTGAGGTCGGTTGATAACTACTCCCACCATCCTTTAAATAGTCACATGACTCATCAGCTGACTGTTGGTAATAGAGTTCTTCTTTGCAGACCAGCATGGAGGTAGGAGCTCTCTGGTGTAGCTGCTGCTGTAGGAGTTTGGATTCTTGGTGCCATATACTCCAGTAGCTGAGTATTGATTCCCTTATCTTTGTCTGCCCTGTGTTTGTCACTTCCCCTGTGTTTTTACCATCTGCAGTGGTGATTCTAGTGTACTTGCTGGCCAGAGCACTAGCCAGGGTATATTGAGGTGACAATCTGGGACTAGGCTTGTGATGATGGTGGGGGGAAGCACCCACATAGAGTGTTAAACAGAAGCCGCTGAGACACCATCACATGTTTCTCTGTGGATGGATACCGTGTTTTGGCATAGGTGGTTTCCTTCACTGGAGACTGCCCTTCCCGTGGTTGTTCCTTCCCGGGGAAAGACCTGGCTGGTCATTGCTTGTGTTGAGAAACATGTGATGGTGTCTCCGTGGCTTCTGTTTTGCATGTTTTGCATATTTCCCATAAGGGATGGGGGCAGTGCTCTAGAATCACTGCGTTGAGAAACACGTGATGGTGTCTCCGCAGTGTTGGATGTTGATCTCCATGAGTTCATTCATCCTCATTTTCACAGTCTTTTACTAGGCATTGCTCCTACCATCCAGTTTCCTACTCCACACTGATGAGGGGCAATACCCCGAAACAGCTGTCTGTGGATGGATACCATGTTTTGGCATAGGTGGTTTCCTTCATTGGAGACTGCCCTTCCCGTGGTTGTTTCTTCCCGGGGAAAGACCTGGCTGGTCATTGCTTGCGTTGAGAAACATGTGATGGTGTCTCTGCCAGTTCTGTTTTGCATGTTTTGCATATTTCCCATAAGGGATAGGGGCAGTGCTCTAGAATCACTGCGTTGACAAACACGTGATGGTGTCTCCGCAGTGTTGGATGTTGATCTCCATGAGTTCATTCATCCTCATTTTAACACATAGAGTGTTAGGGGACCTTAGAGACAGGCACAAGTTGGAGTTAGGAGGTGTCCCATCCCTCACTTCCTACTGTTAGGGCCTCCTTTCCTTTTTCCATCCCGTTGTTGTATGCTGTGTTGTCCGCTGGACTTACCTGTGTCCGAGCGTGACATTAATACCGACGGTACCACTTTCCAGAGACCCTATGGCTCATGCGGAGGCTTTTGCATGCCTGATCCAGACTCTCATAGATGAGGTTACGAAGTTGTGGTCTCAGGTGATGCAGCAGCTTCAGCTTGTGCCTGGGTTCTTGGTATCGGCTCATGCACAGGCAGAACCTGAACACAAAATATCTCACCCTGACAGGTTTTCTGATGGGAGAGATCAATTTATGGCTTTCAAGGAAGCCTGTAAATTGAATTTCAAGCTTTGCTTTAGTTCCTCAGGGAGTGAGGAACAATGACTGAGGATTGTAGTTTCCCTTCTTAAGGGTGATCCCCAGTCCTGCGCCTTCTCCCTGCCGACCGACTCACCATCTTTGCAGTTGGTGGACAAGTTTTTTGCGGCTTTGAAACTGGTGTATGGGGATCCTGATGTTGTCTCCCTGGCTGAGTCTAAACTCCATAAAATCAAGCAGGGGGGCCGGGCGGCTGAGGATAACTGCTCGGTGTTCTGGAGATGGGCCATTTACACTCAGTAGAATGACCCTGCCAATAGGAGTCATTTTTATCAGTGTCTGTCAGCTAGTTTTCAGGATTCTCTGGTGCAATATGCTACTCCTAGGTTGTTGGAGGCTGCCATGGCCCTTGCTATCCGGGTGGATAGACGCCTCAGGGAGAGACATACCTCGACTAGGTCCCCTGTTGTTCTTTTTAGAGAGGAGGATACACAGGAGCTGACAGATGAATCCATGCAGTTGGGGGAGTTTACTCTCAAACTAGGTTGCCTGCAGTTCACCATGGAATGGGGGCATATTTTTCCTATGGTCTGACTGATTATTATATTAAAATCTGCCCATCTCGCGCCAAAATTGGTACTCCATTACAATAGCCATGTTACCCTGGTCGTGTGGAGGAAGAAGACCAGGGTGTGTACATGTCCTCATCTCAGTTTACCATTTCAGCTGAAATAGTGATTGATGGGAAAACTGAGACCATACAGGTTCTTGTGGATAGTTGGAGCTGGAGTCAGTTTTGTGGATTCACGATTGGCTCAGACCCATGGTCTTATCAGTAGGATGCTGGCAAGACCCATTCCCATTCGTGAAATTGACACAGCCAGAAGAGTATGACCCAAGTCTTCCATAATGTAAACTTGTGCATAGGGACTCTTCATGAAGAGTTCCTGTCGTGCTACATCTTGGAGGCTATGCCTACTCCCATCATCTTAGACCTTCCCTGGTTAAAAAATCACAATTCAGTCATTGACTGGCGGTCGAGAGAAGTAGTTAGTTGAAGCAAGTTTTGTAAAAACTGTTGCCTGAGAGCTATGATCTATGCCGTTCTTCTTAAATCTACCCTTTCTTCTCCAGTGGAGGTAGCTAAGGTGCAACTAGGGAATAGGGGCAATTCTCTAGTCTCACCTCAGTTAAACTGTGAGTCTCGATGTACTCCCAGGAGGAGTAGTCAGGGGAGGGTGGTGGTTCCCTCTGAATATCCTGAGGATATGAGTTTAGTGACATGGAGGGACAACTGACCGTGAGTATCAGGTGACTGCTAATGTGAATCCAAGTGAGTTGATGCATCCTTACTGTAAGTCATTTCTGATGAAGTCCAGTCTTAAGAATCATGAGGCCCCTTGTTGAAAGGTGAGTACTCTCACAATTAATTATGGGATTCGTGACAGTTCTGGGTCTGCTATAATTTAAATGTTGCATTTTCCTTTTGGTCCAGCAAGGGTTAATGTCAGTATCCTTGCTGGCAGCAGATTTTTTTGGGCTTGTCAACTGATGTTGGTTAGTAACCACTCCCACGATCCTTTAAATAGTTACATGATTTATCAGCTGACAGTCAGTAATAGCGTTCTTCTTTGCAGCCCAGCATGGAATTAGGAACTCTCTAGTGTCATTGATGTAGCAGCTGCTGTGAGCGTAGCAGCAGAGCCAGTAGCTGAGTAATGATTCCCTTATCTTTGTCTGTCCAGTTTTTGTCACTTTCCCTGTTTATTTATCATCTGCATTGGTGATACTGGCATCCTTGCCTGCCAGAGCACTAGCCAGGGTATATTGAGGTGGCAATCAAGGACCCACATAGAGTATTAGCGGAGCTTAGTGACACGCACAGGTTGGAGTCAGGAGGTGTCCCATCCCTCGCTCCCTACTGTAAGGGCCTTTCTCTCTTTTGTCCATCCCATCCTTGTTGTAAGTTATGTCATCCACTGGACTTACTCGTGTCTGAGTGTAATAGCTGGTTATCTGACACAAAACACCAGAGGTATGTCCCCAGAGTTTAATTTAGAAGTTCAGTAAGACCATTAGTTTGAGGATTAAATGCCGAAGAAAAGCATAGATGCATCCCTAGGCAAAAACAAAATGGCCTCCAGAATTTAGATACAAACTGGGTCCCCTGATCTGATACCACATCAGAGGAACCCCACGAAGCTTCACAATGTCAGTGAAAAACATCTGAGCCAGGGTCTCCATGTTAGGTAGAGCAGGTACAGCAATGAAGTGGCCATTTTACTGAACCTGTCCATCAAAACCAAGATTACAGTCTTACCAGAGGAGGAAGTAAGAGCTGTAATAAAATCCCTGGATAAATGTGTCCATGGATGGTTGGGTATGGTTAATGGTAAAAGGGTATGCGCGCACAGGCATTATAGGAAGACACAAAGTTGACTATATCCCAATGCAACCTTGACCACCAAAAACGATGAGAAGGAAGGTTCAAGCTTGGTTTACTACCTGGATGACCAGCAAGAGCTAAGCTATGGTGTACCCATAAAACTTTGAGACACAGATGCAATGGTACAAATAATTTCCCTGAAGGACAAGTGGGAGCATTGCACAGAGTCATCAATACCTTTTCCTCCAAGTCAGAACACACGGCAGAGACAACTACCCCTTTCTGTAAAATAGTGACAGAGTCATTTGAACAACCACCCTCAGGGAAATTGTGAGACAAAGCATCAGTTTTGATGTTCTTCAGGAAGGTAAGTGACAATAAAATTAAACCTGGTAAAGAGCAAAGACCATCTAGCTTGTCTGGAATTAAGATGTTTAACAGATTCGAGGTTTTCAAAAGTCAACTTGATTGCTAAACGTTCTCTATTGCTTACATCATAGTCCCTTTTGACTGACCATCATTTTTTAGAGAAGAAGGCACATGGATTCCACATACCAGGGGATTACTCTTGAGACCACACAGTTCCAACTCCACCTCAGATGCATCAACCTCAACAATAAATGGTTGAGAAGCATCAGATTGAATCAGTACAGTACCAATGGAAAAGCATTTCATCAAAGAAAAAAATGTCTGACGAGAGCAGTTGGAACACTTTGAGAAGTTTTTACCTATAATTTGTTATGTCATTGATGGCATTAAGAATCAACAAGAATTTTTTTTATAAACTTTCAATAGTAGTTAGCAAACCCCAAAAAGCATTGCAGTGCTTTCAAATTTTCTGGCATATGCCATTCCAGAACTGCATAGACCTTATAAGGGTCCATCTGGAAACCTGCAGCAAACACTAGGAAACCCAGGAACAGAACCTCTTGTGCAGCGAATACAGATTTTTCTAATTTGGCATATAGTTTATTATCCTGCAAAATCTGTAACACCTGCTGGACATGTACCTTATGTGACTTGAGATCAGGTGAGTATATTAAAATATCATCAAGATCCAGCACTACAAATCTACCCACAAGGTGACAAAAAGGTGTCATTAACAAAATGTTTGAAAATGGCCATGCATTAGTCAAGCCAAAGGCCATGACAAGGTTTTCATAATGCCTTTTAGAAGTGTTAAAGGCTGGTTTCCACTCATCCCCCTCCTTGATTCTAATTAGATTAAAGGCTCCCCTGAGGTCAAATTTACAGAACCATATTGACCCAACAATCTAATTAAATAAGTCGGGAATGAGTTGGAGGAGATATGGGTCTTGGACAGTAATCCGATTTAACTCATGGAAATCTAAACAGGCAAGGAGGCCTCCATCGTTCTTTTTCACAAAGAAGAACCCTGCCGCTATGGGCGAAGATGAGGATATAATATGTCTTTATCAAGACTCTCCGAGATGTCATCTTTCATGGCATGCCTTTTCAGGGCCTCTGGTCTTGGGTAATTTCACTCCATGGAGCAAGTTTACGTGATAATCATACACACACTTGGGAGGCAGTTCTTGGCACCCCTTTTTGGAGAACATATCCACAAACTGAGACAGAAAAGAGAGCATGGTCTTAGTTAGAAATTATGGTACCTAGGCAATTATTTTTGCAGAAATCACTCAATTTGACTATTTATCTGGACTGTCAGTAAATAACTGGATTATGCACAGTTAGCCAGGGAAGGCCTAACAAAATAGGAATAGGGAAACCTTCCAAGATATAACAAGAAAGAAGATCCTTGTAAAGAGCCCCTATAGGCAGGTTCACATTAAGCGCTGCTTGCGTAAAATTTCCCTGACTGAGAGATGCAGAGTCAACTGCAAATATGGGGATGGGCTTCGTTAGAGTACTACAGGGAATGCCAAGGTCCCATATGAACCGAGCATCCACTCTAGTACCACTATCCAAGAGGATAGGTATTTTCTCAGTTTTCATATCAAATACTACTTCTGCAGGTAAGAAAAACTGAGATATACATGCGGAGGAGATATATACACCTAGGTTTACAAATATCAAAACATTGACCATCACTTCCAAACAGAAATCAGGTGTGAACAGGCACTTACTAAGAGTAACCATTTCCATATTGTAAGGTAGCGCTGTCATTCGGGTAGGGGATACTCACTTGGCAGCCAAATAACCACATCCGGCACGGGTTTTCCATAAAACAATCACAGTCCATGCAGTTTATTTAGGCATCATAAACCATGACCAGCAACATAAAGTTCATATTAACAGCATAGTGTCCATGACAGAGCTTCACTCTGTTATCCCTGTGGTCACACAGGTTGTGCCATGTCAAGCACACAGGCTCTCTTAGTCTCACAGTTATATCCCCTCTCTGGGTTTACCTCATGGCTGCTTCACCACGCTCCAGAGATCCATTCCCTCTAGGGAACTATCAGACACGTGCAGCCATTAAGCACAGTGTTCACTTGCTGTCAGGAAGACAACCCTATCTCTCTCAGACGGGACCTTCCAAAATGGACCAACCAGGTCCCAGCATTCACTCTGTGTGACCTACCCTGGCCACCTTATATGGTCGGTAGCCATGTCTACCGGGTCATATGGCTATGACCTCATCACAGGTCCTTCAACCACTCATACACACTTTACAATAGCGTTCTTAAACACACCCCCTGGGTGGGTTTGTAGGTAACTGGTTCCGCCCATTTCACCAGCTACCTGGAGACTTCTCCCTGACACATTGGAATGAAAGATCAGTTCTGCTGATCAGCACATAAGCAAGCCTCCATCCCAAGGCCACCCACCTTGAGATACATAAAGATCCTTTAGCACCCTGCTCCTGTTACCACTCTGGACAAGGCTATCCGTTCGTCCTGGGACACCCATACAGCGCCCCCTAGCAGACACAGTGGTCACTACTCCACAATATATAACCAACAAATAAAGTAGCAGTTTGCAGCATTATAGCATGCAAACATGAAATATGAAATTTGAATTGAATTACAGCACTAGAAAATATGAAAAATTGAGAATACTTAGCTCATAAATTGGCCAATTCATGTGTACAGCAGGATCCTACATTCCCATAGAAATGTAGACTTCAGTCTAAGAGAAGATTCACATTAGATAGGTTCCCAGCAACGAGAATCACCTTATCATGGCAGCCGGGTACATATGAATTGGCCACCAAGGTAAACTCGATGTATAGCGCCCAACCAACAATCTGAATTTGGCAGGACTCCCAGCACAGCAGGCCTACACCTGTCCTTCAACGACCTCTTAAATTCAACCAAATTTCAAAGCTGTAAATGCTGGCACAGACCCTGATACCTCATTCATGGCACATGGCTGACTGTTTCTATGCCATTATAAAATGTTCTAATGTAGGTCAATTTATCAGTCAACTACCTGTGTTACTATCATTACATTTTTCTACCAATAGTACATGATGAGCCATTTATATGGATACACCTAAATAAAATGGGAATGGTTGGTGGTATCAATTTCCTGTTTGTGGCACATTTGTATATGGGAGGGCAGAAACTTTTCAAGATGGGTGGTGACCATGGCGGTTATTTTGAAGCTGGCCATTTTGGATCCAACTTTATTTTTTCCAAAGGGAAGAGGGTCATGTGACACATCAAACTTATTGAGAATTTCACAAGAAAAACAATGGTGTGCTTGGTTTTAACGTAATTTTATTCTTTCATGAGTTATTTACAAGTTTATGACCACTTATAAAATGTGTTCAAAGTGCTGCCCATTGTGTTGGATTGTCAATGCAACCCTCTTCTCCCACTCTTGACACATTCATAGCAACATCGCAGAAGAAATGATAGTCTAAGGGGGTCAGATTCCTTGTAGGAATGATTAGACCTGGCACCCATAATGTGGTGGTGCACCATCTTGCTGGAAAAACTCAGGGAGCGTGTCATCTTCAGTGCATAAAGAGGACAACACATCATCATGTAGCAAGTTCAGATATCCAGTGGCACTGAGGTTTCCATTGATGAAGAATGGCCCCACTATCTTTGTACCCCATATACCACACCATACCATTAATTATGGGTGTCAGGTCCGAGCATTCCTACATGAACAGTTTCCTGGAAAGTGGATTGGTCGTCGTGGTCCAGTTGAATGGCCACCAAGGTCTTCCGATCTGACCCCCTTAGACTTTTATCTTTGGGGCTATCTGAAGGCAATTGTCTATGCTGTGAAGTTACGAGATGTGTAGCATCTGAAACAATGTATACTGGAAGCATGTGCTAGCATTTCTTCTGCGGTGTTGCTATCAGTGTGCCCAGAGTGAGAGAAGAGGGTTGCATTGACAATACAACACAATTGGCAGCACTTTGAACACATTTTATAAGTGGTCACAAACTTGTATATAACTCATGAAAGAATAAAGTTATGTTAAAACCAAGTATACCATTGTTTTTCTTGTGAAATTCTCAATAAGTTTCATGAGTCACATGACCCTCTTCCCATTGAAAAAATAAAGTTGGATCCAAAATGGCTGACTTGAAAATGGCTGCCATGGTCACCACCCATCTTGAAAAGTTTCCCCCTCCTATATATTAATGTACCACAAACAGGAAGTTGATACCACCAACCATTCCCATTTTATTTAGGTGTATCCATATAAATGGCCCACCCTGTAGTCTATGAACTGATGTTTGTGCCACCTGACTGTGGCTGTGAAAAAAATAATTGAGCTGTTGCATGAGGTATCAGGTCTCCCAGCAAAGAAGGCTTATACCACTCCTTTTCCCACCATGTTGTAATTGAAACTTCAATTAAAAGGTCGAAATGCTGTCCCAGACCCTGATACCTCATGCATGGCTCATGGCTGACTACCGCTGTTCCATTTCAAAATTTCTACTGTGGGTGAATTTATCAGTCAACTACCTATGTTACTATGCTTACATTTTTCAAACAGTGGTGGTCTACCAAGCTGATATTTGTGAGTGTGGCTGAGCAAAAAAGCAGTTTGAGATGTTGCATGATGTATTAGGGCTCCCAGCACAGCAGACTTACACTAGTCCCTCACTCACCTTACCTTAAGTTAAACTTTAATTAAAATCTGTAAATGCTGGCCAAGATCCTGATACCTCATGCATGACCCATGGCTGACTGATGCTGTGCCATTATCAAATTTCTATTGTGGGTTAATCGATGCCACTTTTCCTGGAGTCTGCCTGTAATTTGAGTTGCTTTCACAGCTTTTTGGCCCCCCTGAAGGTGTTGTCCATGGGTTTGGTTTTGCCTCCCATTGAATTCAGTGGGGTTCGGATATGTTTATTGAAGCATTTGACGTACTGTTCAGCGAACATCGGGATGTCAACAGAATCCAAACCAAACCTTAAAAGGTTCTCACATCTCTAGTAAAGAACACTTCGTCCAGAGGGTGTCCTGTCCTCTTGCATTTCCAACACATCACCTGCTCCTTTCTTCTCTACCACAACATTACTCACTTGGATCACTTTTTTCCTCAGAAAACTCACAGAGCTCCTTCCCCTAAGGGCTGGCCTGTACAGTTAATGCTTTATTAAAACTAACTGGCATTGTGCCAGAGAAGGGTAACTGTCTAAAATCACCACTGACATCTTGTGGCCATTAATTCTATTACAATCTTACACATTAAATTACATTAATGTACATGTATAAATACATTAAATTCACAGGAGTTTTCAGAGGAATGCAACGCCATCCTCACCACCCTCACATTTTGAGCTGTGTTGGTAAATACAGCTGCTTTTTTTCTGTGATTTTCTGGTATTTTATGTTATTTTTGGTGAGTTGATAAGTGGAGGGGGCATCAATCTGAATTTTTGCCTAGTTCTGCCCGTGTCTTGGTCTGATGCTGCCAAATAGTCCCCTCTGAATAATCAACCAAGAGATTCCCAATATTACTATATAGCTAATGTGACACTACAATATATACACTGCTCAAAAAAATAAAGGGAACACTTAAACAACAGAATATAACTCCAAGTAAATCAAACTTCTGTGAAATCAAACTGTCCACTTAGGAAGCAACACTGATAGACAATCAATTTCACATGTTGTTGTGCAAATGGAATAGACAACAGATGGAAATTATTGGCAATTATCAAGACACCCTCAATAAAGGAGTGGTTCTGCAGGTGGGTACCACCGACCACATCTCAGTATCAATGCTTTCTGGCTAATGTTTTGGTCACTTTTGAATGTTGGTTGTGCTTTCTCACTCATGGTAGCATGACACGGACTCTACAACCCACACAAGTGGTTCAGGTAGTGCCACTCATCCAGGATGGCACATCAATGCGAGCTGTGGCAAGAAGGTTTGCTGTGTCTGTCAGCTTAGTGTCCAGAGGCTAGAGGCGCTACCAGGAGACAGGCCAGTACACCAGGAGACGTTAGGGGGGGCCGTAGGAAGGCAACAACCCAGCAGCAGAACCGCTACCTCCGCCTTTGTTCAAGAAGGAACAGGAGGAGCACAGCCAGAGCCCTACAAAATTACCTCCAGCAGGCCACAAATGTGCATGCGTCTGCAAAAACGGTTAGAAACCGACTCCATGAGGATGGTCTGAGTGCACAACGTCCACAGATGGGGGTTGTACTCACAGCCCAACACTGTGCAGGATGCTTGGCATTTGCTACAGAACACCAGGATTGGAAAATTCGCCACTGGCGCCCTGTGCTCTTCACAGATGAAAGCAGGTTCACACTGAGCACATGTGACAGACGTAGAGAGAGATCTGCTGCCTGCAACTTCCTTCAGCATGACCGATTTGGCAGTGGGTCAGTAATGATGTGGGGTGGCATTTCTTTTTAGGGCCGCACAGCCCTCCATGTGCTCACCAGAGGTAGCCTGACTGCTATTACATACTGAGATGAGATCCTCAGACCCCTTGTGAGACCATATGCTAATGCGGTTTGCCCTGGGTCTCTCCTAATGCTGGACAATGCCAGACCTCATGTGTCTGGAGTGTGCCAGCAGTTCCTGCAAGATGAAGGCATTGAAGCTATGGATTGGCCTGCCCGTTCCCCAGACCTGAATCCGATTGAGCAGATCTGAGACATCATGTCTCGTTCCATCCACCAATGCCACGCTGCACCACAGACTTTTCCAGGAGTTGTCAGATGCTTTAATCCAGGTCTGGGAGGAGATCCCTCAGGAGACCATCTGCCGCCTCATCAGGCCCAGGTGTTGTAGAGAGGTCATATAGGCACAAGGAGGCCACACACACTACTGAGCATCTTTTCCTTGTCATGAGGCATTTCCACTGAAGTTGGATCAGCCTGTAATTTGATTTTCCACTTTGATTTTGAGTATCATTCCAAATCCAGACCTCCATGGGATATTCATTTTGATTTACATTGATAAGTGTTATGTTTTATTGTTCTGAACACATTCCACTATGCAATGAATAAAAAATTTGCAACTGGAATATTTCATTCAGAGATATCTAGGATGTGGTATTTTAGTGTTCCCTTTATTTTTTGAGCAGTGTATAATATGACTTGACAATGAAAATTATTATATCTTGTTAAATTATAGTACCAGTTTTCATTTTGGCTTTTCTGATTGTAAGCACTGATGTGGGAAAGGGTTCATGTGAATAAGCATTGTTTTTCTAAAGGGCTGTAAAATATCTTGCTATTGGACAAGGAATGGCTAATACACTAAATAAAAACAATAAAAATATAATACAGATAAAATAATATTAATGATCCTGCATTTTATTCATTATTTGTGTACCTTGCTTTCATTGCCAGGCATTAATAGAATAAATTGTAAAATAATTAAATCCTTCTACATAGTGAAAAATGGACGTATAGCATCATAAGTAAACATTTATTAATTTACAGAATTTGATAAGTTAAAAGCAATTTGACTGCAATAGAAAAAAAAAACTATTTCTACATTGATTGTAAGTTTGTTCAGCGTAATAAATATTTTAAAGGAATTAAATTACAAAATATTCTCTCTAAGAGTGACTTAATGAACATTTCTTGTATCTGAGGCGTTCGCTGTTTGCGTGATTGAGATGAAGCAAGACTTTGTTTGAAGGTCATGAAGAGAATTAATCAAAGGTCCCAGAGTCACTTGTCTGGGATGCAGTCTGTCATCTCTTATTATAGTTGTGTCTGGTTGATGTCTTGACCCATCAGATGTCAGTTTTCAGTGCAACTCATCCTTCAACTACCTGACTCTAAGCATCCATTTTCCATATCCATTGCAATTACAAGACTGGTACCGTCTCCAGTGGGTGCCATCCCTCTATACTACTTCTACTACCCCAACAGTGCTGGAGCTTTTTCTTTTCTTCTTTAATTTCTTCACCTTAAAATGATTTATCTGCAAATGCCAATTTTTCTCTGAAAATAAAAAAGACAATATAATTAACCATACAGAATTAAAAAAAGCTCTGACTCCTAAGTGAACAATGTAAATGAGAAAACAGCAAGGCCCAGACTGTGACCCAAATGGGTTAAAAAGTAGGACTCCATGACTAGAAGGCATGACTTGGCCGAGTTTTGTAAAAAAATACCATTTTGTGGCATAAGCTACCAGGTATTGTAAAATTTTCATAAGGCAGAAAGCAGAATTATTGGTAGAAGGGTGGCATATACCAGGGGAGTGGTATTACTTGAGGCCACAAGTAATTGGTTGCAGGAATTGGGGCATATAGGGCCAACTGGGCAGTGCAGAGACAGTCGATTGGAGGAGCAGTGTCTCACCCACGTTCCCAAATGTGATTTTATGGTATTGGTGTGTTTGGTGTGCGGCATTATGTCATGGCATCTGGTGGGCTCGGGGGTCATTTGAAAGACAAGTGGTGGTATGGTGAAGGGGGTAGGAGACCCGTTTTGGGAAGGTCACCTCATCATTTGTATATGGTAAGGAATGTTTGGGATCCCTAATGGGCTAAGGCCTAGGAGGGAAAATTGTATGGGGCACCATTCAGTAGAACGGCCCTGGAATCAGCACTTTGCACACATCAGGTTTTGTAGGTTGCCCGGCGTGAACCTGTGACATCATATTCCTTGGCCTCATAAAGCCCAGTTAGAGACACACCTGTGTCTTGGTACTGAGACTCTAGTTCAGCTACTGTTTGGTTAAGTCCATGATCAGCTCATGTTGCAAAACCTCATGACCTTACATAGCTTTAGTCCTAGCCCTCTGCTAGATATCTCCTGGCATAACCTATTGGGTCTAGTAAGCTAGCGAACTGTTATTGGACTGTATTCATATTGTGTATTCATCTTGCAAAACCTCTGTGATCCTGTATATCCTCAGTCTTTCCTGTTAATCCACTGCTAGTCAGTAGCCACCTCATGGATTAACACATCAGTTGCAATGAGAAAGTATTGAGGTAGTGGGCACCACCAAATAGTAGAGGGATCTATCTAAAGCATACTTATGTCCTAAATGTGCACAATAACAAAGTGATTATGGGGGCAAGCTGCTAAGCTGATGTTATAACAATGCCATAGTTTATGCAGTGAGGTGGCACTCACTAGTACAGATGTAACAATCAAACAGAGAACACAAAATATTGCAGGCACAATATCCATATGGAGACAATTGAAAAATGCAAAAAATATCCCAATGGAAAAATGTGTAAATGCAAAGCCCTGAAAAAAAAGATGCACTCACATAGCAATCAATGAGCAGTATATTAATCAGACAGGAAATACTTATCACTCCATAAATAATAGCCCCTAAAAGCACACATGACAGGTCAGCGGGGGACAAGAGAAACCCACCAGTATAGACACAATGTGTCTTACTCAGGGATAAGTATTGATTAACAAGGTTAATGCATGTATAAAGAGTATAAGCAATAACAGTAATGTGTGCCAGCTGGCGAGCAATGGCGGTACGTGGTGCCGGCATCCCAGGTGGCAAGCAATCCATGGGAGGATATGAGAAAAAAGGGTCAACAAAAAGATCCTCCCATGGATTCTTGTAATTCTAGGACTGAAATCACGTTGTCTTCACTTTGCGGTATCATCCCCAACTCCAGGCCTCAAGGCCCACCAACCGATCATGTTTTCAGGATTTCCTTAGTATTGTTCAGGTGATAATTGCTTCACTTGTGCAATACAAAGGAAATCGTGAAAACATGGTCTGTTGGTGGGTCTTGAGGACTGGAGTTGGGGACCTCTGACCTATGGGGTCTGGAAATATTCCTCATTATCAGGAACCTGTTCTTTGTACTTATTTTATGTCTATTTTTTTGGACTATATTAGTCCTCGTATGCACACAATACACCATTCATGTTTTTTGTCAGCACAATTTTATTCATTTATTTGTGTCATTATATTAAAATTTCTCAGGTATTATTTTTCTTCATGAAGAGTTTCTTCAGTATATGGACCTTACCTATGTCCCTTATTTTGTATGTATTATCTATAGGTATAGATAAGGAATCATTTAAAAAATATCAGTTCCCAGTTTGATCAAACTTCTTTATGGCTAGGCACTTTATTTGAGTCAGCGACTCAGCACCATAAAATATAGGGCTTACTTTAGAATCTTTGTAGCCTATTGCATAATTTGCCTAGTACATACCATAGGCGTCAATTATTCTGTATTTTACATATTTGTTATACTGTGCACCTTGATTGAATTGACCCTTTTTTTGGTGGGCCTATTATAATGAGACGATCGGTGACAGTTTCCTTGCGCATGCGCAGTTAAGCACCGCCGCTCAGCTCCACATGCGGCATAGCATCATATGTTTCCTGGAATCCCCGACTTCCGGCAGCGCTTGGCTCGTGCTGATTTGTATATTGCCCATTGATTGTTATGTGAGTGCACCTTTGTTTACAGGGCTTTGCATTTTCACCTTTTTTCATTAGGATATTTTTTGTACTTTTCATTTATCTCCAGATATTGTGCATGCAATATATTGTGTGCGCTTTTTGATTGTTACATATGAACTAGGGATTTGCACAGTCATTGCATATACTATGGTATTTGTTATAACATCAGCTTAGCAGCTTGCCCCTATATTCACTTTGTTACTGTATTCAAGTTAAAGAAGGGTCCATCTCTGCCGTATCTGGTTGATTTGGGATGTATTTTGTAGCCATTTGCCTTTTTAAATGTTTTTAATGTTTGGTCTTTTTTGCATGTTATCTACTCAATCTTAATAAAGTTACTTGTCTTTTATTATGGTGAACCCTGTATATGCTTACTTCTTTTTCATGTTTTGTATCAGTTGCAGTAATCTATTGAGCTGTTTTAGAACTCTGTCCATACTGTGCATTCATCCTTGCAAATACGGCTGTGGTTCCTCTGCCTCCTTCCTAGCTCCTGGTCCTGTGGATTCAGAGTGTCAGAGTCCTCATTCCTCCATGTGCCCTGTAGTCAGAGTTACATGCGCTTCCACACCTTGGCTGTCATGTATCCTGTCTCCTTTTACCGGTCTGATCATGTTAAGGGTTCATTTTTCTCTGCCTGTTCTGGCACCAGGCTGGCTATTTCTCTTCACTACATCCTGCAGGTGGTGCCAGTTATAGTTTCTGCCTACGGCATGAGTAGCTGACTCCGTGTATACCCTGATTTGTCCCTTTGAGGTTGCTGACTTTGCCCATGTTTGTTTTGTTCCCCTCCTCCCGAACATTGAACATTCATCTATGTTTCTTGACCTACTGCAAATATGCGTCTGGCATAATTAAGATTAAATGATGTGTCTTCACAGGCAGTGTGTATGTTGGGGGCATTTTGCAGAGGGGCAGCGTGTGTCTGGGGGAATATTTTGCCAAGGTGCAGTGTGTGTGTGTGGAGGGGGACATTTTGCAGGCTCACAGTGTGTGGTG